>NC_089596.1:58898916-59218882 GCF_019320115.1 Miscanthus floridulus | reverse complement strand
TTATCTCATTTGACTGCTGATCCTCCACTCGATAAGTCAAAGGATGGTTCTGGTGCTGCTGCAATCACGGCTTGGACTGATGCTGATGGCCGTGTGATGAGTGCCATTGTCACTAGTATGAAGTCTTCTTTGATGATGAGTCTTGAGAATCACGAGTCTGCTAAGGAGACGTGGGACTATTTGAAGGGGCGATATGTTCAGAACAGTGGTGCTCTTCTCCTTACTCTCATGCAAGGACTTCATGAGCTTCAGCAAAATGAGATGTTCATAGAGGAGTACTACACCGCTTTTGATCGTGTCATAGGACCTTTTCTCTCCATGTCCATGGTTCCAAAGTGTGAGCAAGGGTGTTCCGGCTGTTGTGCCAAAAAGATTCAGTTCATTGAGAGATTTCTCATACATCAATTTTATCATGGCTTGATGTCTGATTTTGAGGCTATTCGTAAGCAGCTGCTGAATGCTCCCACTACTCCATCCATTTTGCTGAAGAAACGCGTCTTAGTTCTCTAAAGCACAAACTCAAGAGCAACATAGGCTTCACATGCTTCATATCCTCCACCACCTTGAGTTTGAAGGGGGGTGTTAAGTGAAGGCCCATCTACTATTGGCCCATATGAGTCTGCCCACTAATGGAGTGATTACCTCTCGAAATCCCCAAGGTTAGTAACACTATTCATGAATGTGCTACCCACCACGCCAAATGTGTATTTTTCACAAGTTAAATATTCATTTAATATCTGTTGCCAAAAACTAGAAAATTTTAAATTCATCATAAAACATCAATTATTTTAACTGGAATGCAATATACCAGTGCTGGAGAAGTAAAAGCCATCGAATGCATCTCAGAAGAGACCAAAATCATGCTGGGTTATGGAACTTGGTAACATATTACCTGACCAAGATAGTATAAGTACTGAAGCACAGGAGACTTCCTTAGATTGATTCCATGTGATATGTTTGTGACAAAGAAGAAATGTCGCAGCCAAGTGATCGATATCTCCAGCCTGTACGAGCATACCCATTAGAGCAAACAGGATCTGTACTTTCAGAGAGGACCTGGAATAGATTTTTACCTCTCCAGCATGTGGACGGAATTTGATAGTGGTCATCCCCTTTGACTCACGCAGCTGAAAATTGAACAGAACCATTACCTCTCTGAGAAATATGGAGAAAATTGAGGAAGGGGAGGAGGATATGATCACCTTGTTTAGGGTGAATAAGTTAGCATAGCAGTAGTATGCATAATATGAAAATGCAGGGTTGAACACATTGGTCCACTGTTCAGGTGTAGGCATGTGGTGCTTTGTTGGACGCCTTTCTGGTTTACTTTCATCATCAACCAGGTCTAGCCCTACAACCTGCAAGGCCCAGAAAGAGTCAACTGAAGTTGCAATATCACGTACCTGAGAAAAATGCATGTGAGCATATTTATCAATTATCATTACTGAAAAAACTAATGCTGAAATTTAGCATTAGTTTACCATGTCACACACTCATGGGCTGGCATGTGACACACACACACACACAGACACACAGACACACACACACACACACACAGAGATCTACAGCGGTCTACTCTCAAGTTGGTGATGGGTCTCATATTCTCTTTTGGAGAGATAGATGGCTTCATGGACAAAGCATTGCTGATCTAGCACCCCGTCTGGCTGCTCACGATCCAAAAAGTAGGGCAAATAAATGGACTGTTCTTGAAGCCCTCATGGACCAGAAGTGGATCTCGTATGTGCAAGGTGCACTTTCAGTGGATGTCATTGTTGAATTCCTTGAGTTATGGGATATTATATCTGAGGTGGAACTACAGCCAGGGGTGGAAGACTCTCATATTTGGAGATTTTCTTTGTGTGGACAGTACACAGCAAAGTCAGCATATGACAGATTTTTTCAGGGGGTTATAAGATTTGAACCATATGAGAGGATTTGGAAAACTTGGGCACCAGGCAAATGCCGCTTCTTTTTGTGGCTAGTCGCACATAATAGGTGTTGGACAGCTGATAGACTAGCATGGCGTGGTCTCGATCATCCAACTCGGTGTCCTCATTGTGATGAAGATTCAGAAACTATCAACCATCTTCTTGTAGACTGTGTTTGCACGAGATTTTTGGTACAGCCTGCTGCAAAAGATTGGTATGCAAAGTCTCTTGCACCAGCAGGGAGAGGCGTCTTTCGAGCGCTGGTGGGCCAGAACAAACGAGGCTCTGGATGGTTTGGCAAGAAAAGGCTTGAACTCTATCATCATCTTGGGAGCATGGACACTTTGGAACCATAGGAATCGTTGTGTGTTTGATGGAGCTTCACCTAATCTAGCCAGGGCTTTGACTCTTTTTTTAGCATTAAATACAGCAGGGGAGGCCCCCACTGTAGTGGGCTTTGACTCTTGCCTTAGAGGACATGAGTTTGTGGGGTATTGCAGGTGCCAGGGGTATTTCTTACCTAGCTGGCCTGCTACCTATGTGAGACAAAGTCAAGGTCGTCTTTTTTATAGCACAGGCGAGCGTGTATTCTTAGTTGCTTTGGTGTGAGTTTTGGGGTGTTTGTAAGGGTTCTTTCCCCTTTTTTTTTTCTTAATATAATGATACGCAGCTCTCCTGCGTGTTCGAGAAGAAAAAACACTGGCATGTGAGATGCACACAACAGCAAGTAAATGGTTGATGTGTGAAATGTTGATGCATGACACAAGGCAGAACTACAGTCGATATGCATATTCTTTATAACCAATGATTTCTCAACCTGCTTCAGGAAGACATGGAGCTGCGGGTGTGAAGCTGGATCAATAGTAACCTCAAAAAGAGGAAGGAAAATGTTGTCAAGAAGATTTTGGAATGACGTAACGATACCCATTCCCTTGTACACATTATATAAGCGTGGAATCTGCAAAAGAGTGTCCACAAAATATATCAGAAAATAATCGTTTTTGCATCAAATATTTCACTGGGGCAAAAAGGGTAATATTTCCATGGTTAAGAACTACTGAACTACATCTTAGGCTAAGTACTCATCTTGGCATTCTGCAAGCTAGACTGTTGTCAAGAGTACTTTTGTCCAGTATTCCAACAGATTATTGACTAAAGAAACAATGACTACAAACTTTTTTTTTTCTTGAACACGGAGCGCCACGTATCACTATATTAAAGAAGACAAAGGAGAAAGAGGCCCAGGTACAACACACCCACCCACACAATGTTTTAGGATTCCATGAGCTCCCATGATGAATAGATAAAAGACGGCTGCAAAAACTACCTGCTAGACATGTGTATTATAGCCGTGTATGCTATTGGGCCAGGGCCATGTGTCCATATTTTTGCCGGCCAGCCCTAGCTGTGATTGGATTAGGATTGGCAAGGCAATTGTATCCGGTCCTGTTTCTATAAACCGATCGATCCCCTCCCTATATATATACATGTACATGTGTTCCAATCTAATCAATCCAATATTTCACACAATATTCATTGCTTTCAGGGTAGCAGAAGACTAAGTTTCTCTCCTGATCTACTACCGCTGCTCCCGCGCGACCATCCTCTGGTCGGCGCCTCCCCCACGCACGCCTCTCCCGAGTCGCGCCCCCTCCCTCTCTTGACCAATGCCTGGGACTCCCCCTGGCTCGCCATATGGTGCCGCGGCTGCTGCCGCCAAGGCCAAGACAGTGGCCGACTCCGGCGTTGAGGAAGCTGCGGATGACTCCCTCAAGCTCCTGGCCCTCCAGGAGCAACAGGCCCGCGACGCCCGCGCGGCCAAGGAGCGTGCGGCTGCCGCTTCCCCTCCAGACGGCTCCTCTTCGTCTACTCCTGAGCCATCCCTGCGATCTGTTCACGACGCCATGCTGCTCCACGAGGCTGCCGCCGTTCTGAACCTCCACGGGCTGTCGCTGGTGCGGTGCCTTCCTCTTGACTGTGGGCAAGTTCTCACTGGAAGGCCACGTCCTCACTGACGATCTTGCTCCCGAACACCCTGATTGGGCCCGCATGGACTGCATGGTTCGCTCCTGTATCCTCGGCACCATCTCCATTTCTCCAACGACCTCGTCGAGACCGTCATGGAGCGTGGCGCCACTGCTCGTGCCACCTGGCTCGCCATTGAAACTCAGTTCCTTGGGAACCAGGAGACTCAGGCCCTTTACCTCGACACCCAGTTCTGCAACTTTGTTCAAGGAGACCTCTCCATCACCGAGTACTGCCAGCACAGCACTTGAAGACCATGGCCAATGCTCTCATTGACCTGGGGAGTTCGTCTCAGACCGTACTCTCGTCCTCAACATCCTTCGTGGCCCCAACGACAAGTACTCCTCTGTCGGGCTGCATCTCAGACGTGGCCGCCCTTCCCCACCTTCCTGGAGGTCCGCTCCGACTTGCTCGCGAGTGACGGATCCAGGATAAATGTCAAGGGGGCTTCTTCAACCTCCAGATAGCTTCAGCCTCTCCTCAAGGTGCATCCCTACCAAAAATTCCTAGGGGTGTGTGTGGTGGTGGTGGTGGAGTGGGTGGGTGGGGGGGGGGGGGGGGGGGGGGGGGGGGGGCTACAGCCCATCCGCCCCACCGCTGGATCCGTCCCTGCTCCTCGCCCTCCGCCGCCACATTCATTGCTTTCACTACTGTTTATTCCCTAGAATCAAGGGCAGTCAAGAGGGAAATCCCTCGAGCCCTGGACAACAACCAACTGCACTTCCCCACTGCTCAGCAAGGCCGATGCCAAAAGCTAGGGGTCGCCCCATCAAAAACACAATGTTTTCGATGTTTAAATTACATAACTTTGGTGGAACAAAAACCAGTAGTAGCTCTATAGCTAAAGAAATAGCAGATACAATTACAAGACAAGGCTTTACTACAGACTACCAGTAGACAAGGACGAGGTGAACAAAGCAGTCAGGAATCAGGAGCCACAGAACTATCCAACATAGTATATTAGCAATTAGTTCAACTAAGTGCCAGGAAATTATAAACACTGCCACAGCTAACTAGTCCAATTGAAGTAAAAAAAGGATACCTGAACCAGCCAGACAACATTTTCATTGTGCAATTCATTGTTCACTATCCAACTCGCAAGTTGGTCCCATTCACTTTGTTTCCTTCCGTAGATTGAAATCCTATATTCTGCCAGCTGAAATAGCATATTAGGGCATAAAGTTACAAGATATCAAATAAGAAGTGCCTCTGAATTAAAAAAAAAAAGTTATCCAGCTGACAGTTTACCTGATATTTGCTAGCAGAAAGGTCAGAGAAAACTTGCTTTGTCAACTCGGCAAGAAAACGGCCTAGTTTAAATCAAATGCAATGTGAGTATTTCAAAATATTAAATATTGGTTAGAACTGAATAGCTGATATAATGATTAATCACGGTTCATGATCGAATCATTCCTCCACAGACCAAAACAAACTAGTGCCGAGCATACTATACAGCAACCACATTTTTAAATGATGTCTAGGCTTCTAACAAAACAGAACTTGGGCATGTTGTCGAACAAAGCCAGAAACCAAAACCAAACAACCAGCTTGATCACTTTAGCCTACGTATATATCTAAAGACTACTTTCTGAAGGGAATCTAAAGAGAAAGGTGATGGCTCACAGGTTAATAAGCTCAGGAGCACAAAAGGTGGGTTTAGAATATCTCTTGGAGTTGTGTTAGGAAGCTACTCCCTCCGTTTCAAATTATAAGTCATTTTGCCTTTTCTAGTTACACAGGTCTTGATAGACATAACATACATCTTAGGTGCATAGTACAAACTATGTATTTAGAAAAAACTAAAACAACTTATAATTTAGACTATCTCTTGGAATTGTATGAGGAAGCTAGCATATAAGCGTCGCAAATTGCAGATCGTGGTAGTTTTTCCTCTGTCGAGGTCTAGCACAGGCACTAATGTAATTTCAAAGCTTGGTGATACATCATACATGCAGTGTGGGTATGTTGTAAAGGTTTCTCTATCCCTCTTTCTCTTCTTAATATAAAAGATATGCAGCTATCCTGCATGCTCGAGAAAGAAAAATGTGACAAATCGACCTAATATAGACCAAGGAGACACTTAGCAGCCATGCTAATTGTTTAACAGGAAGAACATGAACCGTACGATCACAAATGAACAGTTTATAACAGTGAAAAGCTTTCTCCAAATAAGTTAGAACCTACAAGCCTAAAACATAAGGGATTTCCTCAATGTTTCGAGGTACTTGTCTCGTAGGCTCATAGCACCAACATGGCAAACCATGTTCTACAGCCAGTCCTAAGCAACAAGAAACTATTTTGGAAAACCATATCCAGTGAATATTTACCAAAGAAAGCTTAATATTGCTTTTGCCACCATGAATTAAAATACTATTTTTTTGTGTCTAACACTCTAATTTGATCATCTCCATTATCCAAGACAATGCTCAAAAAAGTTCAGATGTTCCAACTCTATATGGACATAAATTTGTAAGACTCCAAATGACAAAAGGTTGAGGAGGGCTTATAATAGTATGATAGAACAATGAGCATGACAATAAGCAATAAAAAATGGAAGTATCATAAAAGGCCTAATCAAAAAAGTCTTTCAGGGAACATAGGGCTTTATAACAACACAAATACCTTGAATGAGGTTGTCTTGTTTGAGGAAAATTTCTCTGAGCCTACTTTGGCCACATGGATTGTATTTTAGGTTGAATTTGTCAAAACGATGAAATGTGCTTTTGTCTGCATGGACATCTAGCAAATCAACATTCATATCATACCTGAGAAAAAATAAGAATTATAAGCCAACAGTAGTGTCAGCATCATGTGTTAGGAATAGGCAACTCATCTGTTACTGTATCACAAGTGGGAGAATATACACGTGTATATCTTACAGAAAGGACCCTATGCAAGAGAGAAATAACATACCCCCTCAAACTCATGGTGGCTCTATAACACTAAGTTTGGAAAGTAAATAGCTATGGTGCGCCCGTATCTGTGCCTTTGTGAAGAAACCTCCCAAGGCACATGGTGGAGTCACAACCAGAGCATGCACCTGTGATCTCTTGTAGGAAGCATCAACACCAATGTGCTTATAGTCAGCTCATTCTTCACAGGATCCCGAGCAATACTGACTGCATCAATGCTATCAGAAGAGAGAGGATTTGGTGTACTCACAAGCACACCCGTATCCAGGGTCACCTGTGCAGTCACAGCCGCCATAGCTCGCAGCTCAACCTCAACACTCTGAGGTGGCAAAGGCACAAGATGCCAAGTGCCAGTGCGCTCCAAAGCAGCAATCTCCTCAGCCATAGCATGTTGCCACTCCTGGTGGACAGCAGCCTCCCCATAGGTCGTGGGCTCAACCAAAGCAACAGCGGTGAAGCCAAGACGATTGGGAGAATGAATAGTGCTACGATCACTAAGAGCAAATCTTGGAGAAGACTCTGGGTAGGTCCAGGAAGAGATGGAGAGGAGTTGGATGGTGGAACAGGTCATGGACAACGAGTGTAACAATGAGTGATCTCACGAGAAGGACATACCGGAGATGGGGAGGAGATACCAGAGGCGGGGAAGGGGTAAAACGGACAGTGGTAGGGAGGATGGAGATGGTGGCAAAACGGAAAGCAGAGGTGGAGGATGAGGTCGAGATGACAACAGAAGATACTGTTAGATATGTAATCTGCTGCTCCATCCCCCCTTTCCGGTCCCGAGGAGCACAACAATAGTAGCAGCTCCCACCCTTTTCTGTCAATAGGACAGCAAGTGGGAGTATGGCTATAGCAGGTAAAATAGTAGCAAGTACGTGCAGCATTGCCTTAGGTATGGGCAGCATGGCTCCTTATTTTTTACTTCTGTTTTTACTGTATTCCTTTGCATCTATAAGAAGACAATGGCTAGCTGCAGCCAGTTAAGTTCAGCAGCCCCATTCACTTGTGTTCATGCGTGTGTGTGCTCTGTTCTCCTCGTCTTCAACCTCCGGCGTGTGTGTGTGAGTGAGAGGGGTGTGGTGCTACAGGCCTAAGACAAAGCCGGCCAACAAGTCATATCGGAGCCGCGGTTGGGTGATCACCGGCGATATCAGGAGCAGCAGGAGGTCGTTCACTCTCCCTAGACCGGCGGGGACGCCGGCCATCACAATCACCAGAGCGTCAGCAGCTCATGGTGCAGCGAATGGTGAGGGAGGTTGGCGGCATCTAGTACCCCGTTCTCACCCGCACCAACTACGGCGAGTGGGCGGTGCTGATGAAGGTGATGTTGAAGGCGCGGAAGCTGTGGCATGCCATCGAAACTGGCACCGAGAATGAAGAGGACTGTGTTGCCATGGAGGCAATCCTGCGTGCCATTCCACCGGAGCACGTGGAGTCGCTTGGCAGCAAGGATACCCGAAGCAAGCTTGGGACGCCCTCAAGGTCATGCGCGTGGGCTCAGACCGCGTGAAGAAGGCGAAGGTGCAGCAGCTTCAGCGAGATTATGAGGTCCCTCGCTCCGCGAGGGGGAAGCGATGGAGGACTTCGCGCTGCGCTTGCAGTCGCTGGTCAGCCATGCTCGCCGTGCTTGGCGTCACCATTGACGAGGAGGATGTCGTCGCCAAGTATCTGCGAGTGGTGCCCACCAAGTATGTGCAAATCGCGCTCTCACTCGAGACGCTGATGGACCTGTCCACGCTCACCATCGAGGACGTGACAGGGCACCTCAAGGCGGTCGATGACCGGGTCGAAGCCACGGCGATGACGACGGCCAGCTGCAAGCTGCTGCTGACCAAGGAAGAGTAGGAGGCTTGCATGAGCGAGCGGCAGCCCAGGGCAGCTCCTCCGGGTCGTTCGGCCGCGGTGGCGCAGGGAAGCATCGCGGCAAGCCATAGCAGTGGAAGACAGCGATGGTCGTGCATCTCTAGCCGCGATACTTGCTGCACACCGGCCAGTGGGCCACGGATTGCAAGAATCCCAAGAAGAAGGAAGCAGGCGCATCCCGCGCAGGTGTCGGACGATGAGCGGACGCTCTTGATGGCGCATGTGTGCGCTAAACGATGTTGTGGAGACGGAGCCTGTGGTGAAGTAGAGCACCTATCTCGACGAGTTGGGCGCTGAAGTCTACCTTGGGTGTGAAGGCAGCGACACAGAACAGAGGTGGTACCAGGACTCCGGTGCCAAGCAACCACATGACCAGCAACAAGGAGCCGTTCACGGAGTTGGATGCTGGCATTCCTTAAGTTTGGCGATGAGTCAACGGTCGACATCAGCGGGCGCGGGACTATCCTCTTCAAGTGCCTGAACAGCGAGCAACGGGCGCTGACGGACGTGTACTACATCCCAAGGCTGCAGTCGAGCATCATCAGCATAGGGTAGCTTGATGAGTGTGGATGCCAAGTCCTCATCGACAGCGGCTGTCCTAAGCATCCGCGACCACGAGCGTCGTCTCCTTGCCAAAGCGAATCGCTCTAGGAACCTAGCTGTACGTGCTAGACCTCCATCCAATGTAGCCGGTATGCTTGGCAGCGAGGCAAGACGACGAGCCATGGCTGTGACATGCCCGTTTTGGGCTTCTCAGCTTCGAAGCGCTAGGGAGCCTTGCACGCCAGGAGATGCTGCGCGGTCTCCCGCTCATCAAGCACATCGACAAGCTACAGCTGCCGTTCCCAAAGACGGCGAAGTACCGCGCCAGCGACCTCCTCGAGCTCGTGCACGGCGACCTCTGCGGGCCAATCACCCTGGAGACGCATGGAGGTCGCCGCTACTTCTTGCTGCTGGTGTACGATTGCAGACGCTACATGTGGTTGCAGGCGAGCAAGGACAAAGCGGCGGCGGCGATCAAGAACTTCCAGGCGTGGGTGGAGGAGTCCGAAAAGAGGCTGCACGTGCTGACGATGGGCCGAGGTGGGGAGTTCACCTCACTGGAGTTCGGTAAGTACTGCGCCAACCGCGGCGTGTTGGGGCACCTCTCCGCACCGTACTCGCTGCGACAGAACATAGTGGTGGAGCGGCGCAACCAGAATGTGATTGGCATGGCGTGGAGTATGATGAAGGCCAAGATGATGTCGACGGAGTTCTAGGACGAGGCCGTCTCCATGGCGGTCTTCATCCTCAACAACACACCAATGAAGAACCTGAAGGGGGTGACGCCATACGAAGCATGGTACGGGAAGAAGCCGGACATGTCATTCTTGTGCACGTTCGGTTGCGTCGGGCACGTGAAGTTGACGAAGCACCATCTCTCAGCCGAGCACACCGTTGGTGTTCCTAGGCTACGAGGCCAGCAGCAAAGCCTATCAGCTCTACGATTCGCGCGAAGGCAAGGTGACTGTCTTGCGTGAGATCTTTGACGAGAAGGCGGCCTGGGACTGGGGAAGTTGAGGCACGGGGGAAGCCAATGGCGTCCAAGGCACCTTCGTCGTCGAGCACCTAGTGACCCGAGGTGCTAGGGTGGCGGGCCAGGAGGAGGTGGATCCTAGCGCAGCAAGTCCAGGCAGCGATGCATCTCCACAGACAGCGACATCTGGCAAGCCTACAAGTCCGCCCACATTGGGCACGAACGACCTGCTGTGGAACAAGGGGGCCTCCGTCGAGCTCCATCCACTTCGTGTCTCCCCTAGCAACGTGTCTTCACACGACGACACCTACCACCAAGGAAAGGAGGTGTATTTCCATGCAGTGAACGACATCATCGGCAACACCAGCCCTATCAGTCAAGCGAGCTGAGTCCTCGACGACGAGGAGCTTCTGATGATGGGCGCGGAGGAGCCGCCAACCTTTGCTGATGCCGAGCGCGACAGTGGCGATCGAGGAGAACAGGATGTGGGAGCTCGTCGGCACACTGCTCAGATGCAAGCCAATTAGGTTGAAGTGGGTCTACAAGGTGAAGCGCGGCGACATCGCCAAGCACAAGGCACAGCTCATCAAGGGTTTCGTGTAGAGGGGGGGCATTGACTTCAAGGAAGTCTTTGCACTGATGGCTCGGATGGAGTCCGCGCCTCCTGCTGGCGCTGGCGGCGAGGATTGGTGCGTCCACCACATGGACGTGAAGTCCAAGTTCCTCAACGGATGGCTCACCAAGGTGGTCTTCGTCAAGCAACCACTGGGCTTCATCATTGAGGGCAAGGATCACAAGGTGTTGCGGCTACGCAAGGCCCTCTATGGGTTGTGGAAGGCTTGTGGAGCCTGGAACATCAAGCTCAACACCACCATCAGCTCTCTCGGCTTCACCAAATGCGCCACCAAGCACGCCCTGTACACGTGACAGACGGGGAAGCGGCACCTCATCGTCGGCGTGTATGTGGATGACTGATCATCACCGAGGTAAGGCAGGAGGACATCGACGGCTTCAAGCGCAAGATGACGGCCCGTTTTCGCATGAGTGATCTCGGCCTGCTCACCTACGACCTTAGCATCGAGGTGAAGTAGGGGAGGAGCTACACCACGCTCTGCCAAAGGGCGTACGCGCGAAAACTCCTGGAGAAGAGCGGCATGGCGGACTACAAGTCATGTCAGACGCCAATGGAGGAGAGGCTCAAGCTATCAAAGGCGAGCACCGTGGCAAAGGTCGATGCCACGCACTACTGGAGCATCATCGGCGGTCTACGCTACCTGACTCACACACGACCGGAAATTGCCTTCACCGTGGGCTATGTGAGCAAGTTCATGGTAGATCCAAGGGAGGATCATTAGGTTGCGGTCAAGCACCTGTTGCGTTACATCAAGGGAAGCTGTGACTATGGCCGTACGGCATCTTCCCCAAGGACAGCAGAGTGGCACTGCAGCTCAAGGGGTACAGCGACAGCGACATGGCGGGTGACGTCGAGGGCTGGAAGAGCACTTCCGGCATGTTCGTACTTCCTCCTTCTCGGCTCATCCCCTGTCGCCTAGGTGGTTGCGTTGTTAACCTGTGAGGCGGAGTACATCGTGGCGACCACGGCTGCGTGCCAACGAGTTTGGCTCTGCAGGCTGTTGCACAAGCTCACCGGTGAAGAGGCTCGTGCACCGACGTTGATGGACTATCAGCCCGTCATCGCCCTTGCAAAGAATCCAGTCCTCCATGACCGGAGCAAGCAACATCGACATCAAATATCACTTCATTTGTGATTGTGTCGATGGAGGACAAATTGTACTCGAGTTCTCGTCGACTCTGGGCGGTAGCTTGCAGACAGCTTCACTAAGTCTCTCGGGTGTGTTCGGTTCCAGGAGCTTCGGGCCAAAATCGGCGTGATTGATATCAAGGAGTAGCAGCAGGATTGGGAGAAGAAATGTTAGGTATGTAGTCTGCTGCTCCCCCCCCCCCCCCTCCGGTCCAGAGGAGCACAACAGTAGCAGCTCCCTTTCTTGTCAATACAGCAAGTGGGAGTCTCTCTGACTTCGATGACGGTCACAACACGCACCACAGAACTCGATGCCAAACAACTGAAAGTCCTCCATGGTAGAGTCAAGGTGGCGAAACGACTGAGCCTCCTCAACAGCAACAAGATTCATTGCCTCGTTACAAATCACGTAACTGCTGCAAAGCTGAGCCCACATCTGACAGATCAAATTCAATGCTCACAGGCCTCCTCAGACAACCAAGTCTCGTAGGCAGAGAGATCAAACTGGTAGAGTCCATCTCAACCTCGTATACCACAAGAAGAGCCACCTTGACATCAGCAGCAACATTAGCCAGGTAGGTAGGCGGTGTCGGAAGAGCCAGACATGGCAGACATTTCCACTCACCCTGAGGTAGCCCCACAACTGTTGTCTGCCCATGTGGTTCTCCACATGAAAGACGAATTCGCCCCAATTGGCGCCAACGAATGCCATGGACATGCTACAGTCCCCTACTTCCTGTTGCACCTCCCTTGTCCCTTTTTTTTTACTCAAGGCTCGTGGCAAGTGGAGTGCACATGGGAGGCCACGACTAGGCCTGCTGCGGTAGACTGGACAGACGCGAGTGGCACAGGCGTAGGCGCACATTGGTGGCACAACAGTGTGTGGTGCCAGCCGCGTAGTGATGGCACACCAGTGGTGCGGCGGGGGGTGGGGGGTGGGGGTGGGGTGGGGGGGGGGGGGAGGACTAGGGGGACGGCGGAGGGATAAGAGGAAGAGAAAGGTGAAGTTGCCAGCTGACTGGAAAGCATGCCGGTGGCTCAACCAACGTCCGCGGCGCGATGAGATCTGGATCGAGGGAGACCCTAGCTGTGATACCAAGGAATAGGCAAGTCATCTATTGTTGTATCCCATGTGTACCTCTTACAGAAAGGACCCTATGCAAGAGAGAAATAACATCTAACAACATGCACATAGGAGAAATCCAAAACATACCCAGTTAAGTCCAAGCTCTCAAAAACCTCGTTTAAAGTCATATAAGTACCATCTCTGAAAATGACCACCTACAAAGACATATTATGCACAAATAATTTGTAAGGCGATAATCTTATCATGTTCCATAAGGGCCAGGAAAGTCATTTCACCAATTAGTTAATGAATATACCTCATCAGGTTCTTTTCTTAGTTTGGATTTTATGAACCTCAACAGATGTTTTTGATTCATGCATGCTGAATGATGAACATGAGTGTCAACCTTCCTGACATTGTAAAAATCACGATGTGGTGCGGTCTTCTGGGCAAGAAATTCCCTATCCGCATTTAACATCAGATGAAATTTAAACTTCTGAAAGGAAATAAGAAATGCATCACATCCAAAGAACTGTAGGAGAGCATTCAAATATTTTTCATTGTATATGAAGGAGGTAAACAATTTTATGACATGATTACATGCTCAAGAAGATTTAACCGATTATGGCAGACAGTTCTTGTGTTCCCTGCAGCCGTTACTCGGAGAATATAATGCAAGTCCGTGAAGAAGGTTGTGGCATCAGCCACAGGATAAATGCTCTCTGTACCTGAGCCAGAAAAGAAAAGAGCGGGGGGGGGGGGGGGGGTCAGGGGGGTGGAATGAGTCATGAAATTATCTGGTTAAGCAAGTGAAGTACACCAGTAGAAGAACGTACAATCTTTATCCGCATAAACATGGACAACGCCATCAACCATTTGGAAGACATGCTGAAACCACAATTAGATGGAATCTCAAGGACAAAAACAGGGAGGATATCATAAGATTGCAACAAGCAGAACTAAGGTACCTCTGACTTTGGTTCAGGCACATAAGTGAACGGGTTGGGGTTAGGTTTTGGAGTACAGGGGTCATTTATGGCCTCCTTCTCCCATGGAGTAACCTCTTCTCTAAAGAGATAAGAGTCTCTTAACTCGAGGCACTTCTGAAGGATTTTGAACACCTCAATTTCGTCAGCAGTTGGAATCTCTGCCATAAATAGATAACACCATTCCATAAACTTCCATAAATATTGTACAGAAAAATTCAATTCAGTTATAGATTTTCTTCAGCTGAATAAACAAGTTTCTCAATGTATCTGAATTATATTCTGCAAATTTCACATAAAAAAGATCATAAACTAATCAACAAGAGAAATAAGAATCTGGCCAAGCACAAAACCCAACAATAATTAGAAGTTGTAATAAAATTTACCATGGTTTTCCATTATGGTTCTTGACATACTCCAAATATTGAGACAAAATTATGAAGTCCTGTATATCTAAATGACTACATTGGAGCATAGGACTAGAGCATCTGGGCACTCTGTCATGTGCTTAGAAAAAGCTCGAAAAGCGTAGCAACGTTCAAGCAGGTGATCTTACCAAAGCATGTGAAACAGTAAAACTATTGAGTCCTTCTAGCTCTGCCAAAGTTTCAAATGAAAGGCTATTGTTTCACCCCTTAAATCAGCATTGAGAACTATTATGTATTAACAATGCCATACCCTCTGGAGTAGTTAACATCTTGATAAATGATTCTTGCTGAGGTTCTTTTCGTAGAATATCTGCAGCAACTGGGTCAGGTTGAACTGCATGAAGACCATTGGATATACTTTTTGACCGCATCAAGCTTGCTGCAGCTAATGGTTTGGCAGCCCCATTTTCCACAATTGCATTTCCTTTGTGTTCTCCTTCCTGTTCAAAATGTATTCCCAAATTAAAAAAAACTGAGGTTTTTTCGGCCACTTTCTCTACCAAATGGGAGAAGAATATAGTATTTGTATAGAATTGGTCCATGCACCATAACAGCAACCAAACTAGCGTAATGTCAAACACAAATGCATTATTCGAGTACATCTTTGACTGTGTTTTTAATGGCTCTACTCCAAGCATTACAATGGTGTTGTGTGCTGTCACTTATGAGTGAATCCTTTGGTGCTCGGCTGGAGGTACTTCTGGTCGTGTTGCTTTTGGTCTTTATTTTCAGTTTATGTTCTACTAGTCTTCTAGAGTGCTGTAGGTGTTTGAGTGTGTGAGTGTTGTTGGGATTTCTTCCCCTCTGCTTCAGACCTTTCTTCTTAATGAAATGATATTAGCTCTCCTGCGTGTTCGAGGAAAAAAAAAGTGGCTGATGAATGTAGGGCGTGTTTGGTTCTCCACCACGCCATGCCACAGCAAAGTTGAGGCTCCCACACCTGCTAACATAGCTGTTTAGATTGCAAATCAAGTTAGGCACGCCACAGCTCTTTGCATTGATCTACAACAGCAAAACTTGCCACAGGTGTCGCGGCCATTTTTGGCACCGCAGGTGTGGTGACGCCACAGTGCGCATGGCAAGTTCCAGCTGGGAACCAAACACGCCCATAGTCTTTGGTGCATGGCCGGTGCCTCTAATCTTCAGGAGCTTCTTGTTAGGTCACCCTCCCCAGACCTCTAGGCTCAGGTTGGTAGACTGCTGCCCAATTGGTCGTATTCTGCTCTACTATGGGGCGAGTTTGTTTGTTGTTCTAGCTGGTGTGAGTGTGCGTTGTGTTTCTGGGTGGGGCTGTTTTACCCTCATTCCTCACCCCTGTACCTCTTTCTCTCTTAAATGAAATGACACACAGCATTCATTCAAGGAAAAAAAAAGATTTTTTCAATGAACCTTCCAAACTTCACCCCATTAGAAGTCATATAGAGGGGCAGCTGAAGCAGTAGGAGAGTTAAGAGATAGGGTGACAGTGCATTCCTTTTCTAAGTCAAGGTAGTCTCCGTCATTCACTAAATCCCTATACCATTGTATGCTAAAATGTAACGCAGATCATTTGATGTTAACACTTTGCATCATGCAACATTCACAATATAGCTCATTTAGACTTCAGCCAAAACCATCCCTACCCTTTCAAAATGAACCGCAGCAAAGAAATTACATCATTATTTGATCTCAGGAAATGTTTCGGGGGCAGGTTGGCGCATGCTGCCATGTTGAGGATACATTTAGTTTCAGCCCTAGCACCTAGCAACCACCTCCATTGCGTCCAGTAAAGGAGCTTATCGCCATTACATTTCAATGCAAAGACAAGTTGTTTCACCGGGATGGCGGGATGTTGGAGTGCTGTAATGTCATGAATCATGTCTCGTAGTTCACAGGAATCCACATTGGTTCACTTGTAGCCTGAGATAACTTTTCTACAGACTTGTAATCATTAAATGAAAGAAAAATAGTAGAATAATCACCCGTCTCCACAGATCCATTCCCAGAACCTTTTGAGTTTTAACTCCCTATAATTTGGAACATGTAATCATACGTGATTGATGTTAGGTTTCATGCACCAACCAAGTGAACCCAAAAGCTTAGGCTATTGGGAAGAGGTGGGCAATCCACTAATACATCACAACACTCCCACTCACGTGCAGGCAGAACAAGGCGCAAACGTGGAAATAAAGAAGGGAGCGGAGGACTTAAAAGATGCCTCTATCAGGACTCGAACTCGAGACCTCTGGCTTTGATACCATGTTAGGTTTCATGCACCAACCAAGTGAACCCAAAATCTTAAGCTATTGGGAAGAGGTGGGCAATCCACTAATACTTCACAACAGTTGAATCCAAGGAATGATGGTTAATATTTTTACAAACCCAGATAAATGATGGAACAGTTCATTCTCAATAATCCCTGAAAACTTTTAGCCACAAAGCCACATAAACCATGGGCATTATCTCTACCATTTCAAAACAAACGCGTAACTTCCAGTGGTTCCTTGCATGCAAGCTCATACCAAGGTCTACTTTGACATACAAAAAATGGGAAAATTGGATCCTTACCATCGAAAGAACACATCTTTAGATATATACCATCAAAAGAATTAGTTTTCGATATTTACCATCAAAAGGTAACAACGTTACAGCTATTTACCATTTTCTCTACTTCTGTTAGTCTGGTTGCTGGTTTTAGATTTTTTGGCCGGTCCATATTTTACCATGTTCCAATTTTGCCCATGAGACTAAATGAACGCCGCTGCTTCTAAGTCTCACGCGGAGAAAAAAAAAAAGTAGCCGCAGAGAAAGGGCGTCTCACGCAGAGAAAAAAGAAGTCTCGTGCGCAGAGAAGGAGCGGCACATCTCCTTGCCGCTGCCGCCGCCGTGCTGCCCCGGCGGTGCACTCCCCAGCAGCGCACCCTAGCGCCCACTGCCTCCTCCTCACACCCTAGCTCTTCTTCTTCCTGCTCTCTTTTTTTGTTGTTCTTAACCCTAAGTTTTCCCTCTCTCCTAGTGCTGAAAAATCGACCTGTAAATTGAGCCGTATGTATCCTTCTGAGGTTATAGAAGGGTAACAATCTTTTTCTCTCCTTTCGAAACTCTAAAATTTGTAGCTATTAGCATCTAGTTTGCTAGTACAGTGGGGAGATGACATAGCGCTTTGCAAAGGGAATAAAATTAGTGGATGAGGATCTAGAATTGTTGTGTTTATACGTTGCTGAGGTGTTGTGTTTGTATCCTACTAAATTTTTATTTACACATGCTCTCCTAGAGTACAGTTACACAGCGCTAGAATAGGGGCCTAATATGCAAGGGCAAAATGGTCAGAGATAACTTAGTTAAGGTCAGCTTCTAACGTGAATCATGTTTTGATGGTAAATATCTAAAACTGATTCTTTTGATGGTATATATATAAAGATGTGTTCATTTGATGGTACGTATCCAATTTTCCCTACAAAATATAGCATGCATGGGGCGGGCAGTAGGGGAGGGGAGTAGAAAACTAACAACAATAACAAGTGGATGATGGGAACTTACCAGGTTTCCATTTGTGTTCATGTAGCCATTGTCACTATTTTGTATAGCATCACCTGATCCATCTGCACTCTTAAGTGCACTTGCACTGGCAGCAGGGGACTTGGGTGACTTAGGTCTAATTATTTCAACCCGTCTAGTTGAAACTGTCCGGGCAAATTGTTTACTGCCTGCAATAACCATCCATTGCTATAAAGAGCTATTGCAGAGATAAGAAAAGTAAACTTCACTGCCTTGCATAGAAAAAAAATGATGAAAAAGTATCACAGATGTCATGTAGCTTATAGACAGCTCATGTCGATTAAATAGATATTATTATGATGCTATGCATGATGGCATCTCCAGATTTAGAATACAGAGGTCATAAAATTATGCTTGGCAATCGAGGTGCTAAAAGTTTTGCTTTGAATATTGACTAATTGTAAAAAATATTAGTACATCAGACTTGCAGGTGTTAGCTTCCCACAACTTTCATGGCGCCTAAAGCTAAAATTCAGTATGCACATGCTCCATACAAATGTATTTAGAAGTTCCACTCGTTCTAATGATTTGCTTGCTTCAAGAGAAAAAGAAGTATTGCCCTCGGTGTTGAGCGCTTGACGCAATAGTCAGAAATTCGATGAGCAAACAACGTTTTATTTCATTTTTTTATCTTATTTTATCATCCTCATAACCAGGGCGCCCGATCGGAAGCCATTCCACTGCCTAACCCACCTATCTCCGAGCAAGTTCCCCAATCCTATCCACCCCACACTGCAGTAGTCTGCACCCACGCCAACCACACACCCCCACACGTATCCATAAACTGGGGAACAAAAACATACCGTCGGGGCCCACGTTCAGTCTAGGCAATCCCTGGGGGATGTCCAGCAGCTCCGCGCGTTCGAGCGCGCCACCGTTCGCGTGCGGGCCCACGACCCCATGTGCATCCTCCTCCTCCTCCTCCTCCACGAGGTACCCGCCGGAGGCGAGCCCGCCGCCGCCGTGGCAGCCGGCATCATAGAACGCAGAGAGGTCGGGAAGCGAGGCAGAGCCGACGGCAGCGCGGCGCGGCGGAGGGAGCTTCCCGCCGGCGGCGGCGGCGGCGGGGGCTGGGGCGGGGGGGCGGGTCCTGCGGCGGTTGGTGGAGGCGGAGCGAGCGACCTGCGCGACGGCACGGTAGTGCAGGTAGTAGGCCGCTACGGCGGCGGAGGAGGCGCCCACGAGCGCCGCGAGGGCGAGCTGCAGCTTGTACGACGAGGCGGAGCCCGAGGAGTCCATTGGCGCCGGGCCGCCTGCCGGTGAGGTGCGGGGGCTCGTGGGTTTAAGGAGGTGATTAGGCTGGGAGGGGGATTAGCATTAGCAGCAGTAGCATGAGAAGGTGGGTGTGATGGGCAGCGGTGGGCCTATTTATAAGAGCCCGTGCGGATGGTGACGTGGACGCTTACGCGGGCCCCGCTGGGTGGGTCTCGTCACTAATCCAGTCCAGTGGTGATTCCGTGCAGGGGCAAGTTTTTTTTTTGTTTTATTAGGTTTGCTTGTTATCGTGGCCGCTGTTTTTTTAGCACTTTTGAGTGGTTATTATTATATTAAGCTAGGGTCCTTTTTAGCTTGAAATTACGCTAGGCTTCTGTCACTTTGCTTAGAGCTTTTTGGACTCGCACTAACAAGGCATAAAAGACGTGAAAAGTTTGTGAAAAGGGAGGATATTTGGACTTTGGTGGTACGGCAGGCCAAGGATAACAAAAGGCCTGCATCGTGGCCGTCCAATGGTGTGGACCGCTTCAATCATTTATTAGCACAGCTTTGTCATGAGCAACTGGGGATTGATTCAAAAGCTTTTAAGAAAGGCAAAGATGGAGTGTGCGGTATTATAGATGGTGTATTTGTAGATACGCTGGAGCGAAGATATGCACTGTGGGGCTTATCTCACAGTTAGGATATACACAAGACGAAAATTAATACCAAACCTACAAGAAGAGAAGGATAATAATGAAGTTGATGGATATCCTACATGGCTAAGGAGATGGACAATACGTGACTCATATATGTTTTGGACCTACTAAAAGCTGTACCCGAGGGGAGGATAAGGATTTGAATAGGGACAAACTGATGACTCATGATTGTTGAGCTCATTGCATACTGCCGGTTCATTTGGTTGTTTTTATATCTATTATAGTATATTGTATATTTTAGTTTCAAGTTATTAGCTTAAATGTAGAGGTAAGCAAAGATGTGCAATCTTGTAACTTCTATATGTTTCAAGTGGGTATGTAATACTTCCATTAATAAGAAAACAAAATAAAAAAGCAGCGATAATACTTCTATATTATTCTCTCACTTCTCTAATATGGTCAGTTCCCTTCTTTACTTAATTCCCTTGGTTCTTTTCTTCTCTCCATTCTTAAATATATGCTACCTCTGATTTCTACAAACAAATAAAATAGATAACATAGAAGCACAAAGGAAGTGGGTTGACGAGCATGCGTCATTGTCCAATGGAGAGAGGCAAGTTTTTTGAGCTGAAACAAAGAAAAGAATAATTGTGAGCAACAATGATTCTCACACATAGCAGTTCATAATGAGGTATCAACTCATATCATGTGTCCTAACGGATTTCATATTCATTGAATATATTTCCCTCAAGTGGGCCTTACTAAAACTCACTCAATTAGTCATTTTTATGTAAGTGTTGGAAAAGCTTGGCTGATATTTAATTTGGTACAACATTTTAGCAACACTCCTTATCTCATGGACTACTTAATCTTATGATGATCCTCGCTAGGAGGCTCGTCGTCATTGGTGTCAGTGCCGCCGTTGCCCTCTCCATCGTCGCCATCGGTGGCGAAGGCGGCGCTCTCCTCCTGGGAGCTTCGGTAAGGACTACTAGAAGGAGGGCCGTCGTCGCTGGAGCCGTCGTCGCTCGACCTCGTCCTGTTCATGGAAGAGTCATTGCTCGGAAGCTTGAAGCCGCTATTCCCCGACATGCTTGAAGGGAAGTTGGATGAAGAAGGGGGTGAACAAGGAAGAAGGGTGGTTTTAGAGGGCAGTGGGCATGAAGAATATGTAGAGCATTGGGTGAGCCTCTTCGGCTTCTACCGGTAGAAGTGATTAAGCCTGGGCAAAATACCCGATACCCATTACCCGTACCCGAATTATCCGAACCCGGACCCGAATTACCCGAACCCGAGGTACCCGATCCCAAATTCGGATAGTGATTTTGATTACCCGAAATTAGTTTGGGTAATTCGGGTAATATCCCCCGGTACCCAAACTACCCGAACTACCCAAAGATTTGTTTTTGTCTTTGTATTTATCATGTGTTGTTAGCTGAACCATTTAACTTATCACTTTATTAGAATATAATTCTCTCTATTTGAATGAGTGATTGTAATATATTATTCTCTACAAATTGCTATTGAAATTCTATACAAATTGCTGCTGAAATTATGTATAGATCGCTACTAAAATTTAGTGTAGTTTGTTGTTTTCTGTAAATTTGGGTATATCGGGTAATACCCGAACCCGAACCCGAATTATCGGGTACCCGAATTTGCGGGTAGTGTTTTTTCGGGGGTAATATCGGGTAGCAATTTTCATTACCCGAATTTTGAATTACCCGAATTACCCGACCCGAAAAAATTGGGTAACCCGAACGCCCAGGCTTAGAAGTGATGAAAAGGTGTTGGTAGTTGGGACATTACTCAACAATTGCGAAGAAAGTGGATCACCGGTTCCAGCAATTTGTGTTTTAGGGCCGGCGACCATAACAGGCGGCTCAATGTATAAAACGGTAGGGAAAAGAAACCCCAAGATTACCGTTCGGTCAAACGGTCAGATGTTGGTTATAGATGTTTTCTTTGTCGGTTGTATCCCACTCTAGGCCCTGCCGTAGTTGTAACCGTTGGTGAAACGATTTCACTGTCGGTTACATAATAAGCAGGTGGTGATAATGGTAGCAGTTATAGCTCAGTATGTAGTAGTGGAGTTTTATCCGGATGAAACCCATTGTCACGGTTACCAACACAAAGCTGATATGGCAGTCTCGGTAACAACGTCATGATACTCACCACTAAGATTGCCCTAAGGTCTGTCCCTCAAGTGAGGTTTTATGTCCCAGTTTTCAAGACTCGTATGTGTTGAAAACAGTGTAGGCAAGTTTTATCCTATGAAATTTTTATTAGTATATCTCTTCATCTTTACTTTGCCATATCAACTTATTTAATGCCTATAAAACTCCCATAAAACCTTCATATAAGACCGTCCTAATTAATAGTTAACTTGGTCTACCCCTTTAGAATTACGTGGATGGTTTTATGCCTTTAATTAATTACTACTTCCATCTCAAAATAAATCAAATCCTAAAATTACCTTAAGTCAAACTATTTTAAAGTTTGACCAACTTTATATGAAAGGGTTATAACATCTATGACACCAAATAAATATATTATAAAAATATATTCCATTGCGTATCTCTAATTTGGTGTCTTAAATATTGATGCTCTTTTTTTATAAGTCCATCGAACTTTGAAATAATTTGATTTAGGACAACTCTAGAAGTTGACTTAATTTGCGACGGAGGGATATGTATAATAATGAATATTCGCCATCAACATCTTGCAAATTCATTTTCCCAATCGGTCGCTTTTCTTTCCTCTTCCAATCAGGCGGCCTTTTTCCTGTTTACTAATTAACGTGCCTAGGCTGCTGGACACGCTTTATGTCGCACATGCCATTGCCGCCACCACTTACTCCTAGTATTACCTGATTACTGCTGCAGCAGATCAATCACTTTGTCTAAAAGGAACCCAAAAAACAATGCCACAGTTGGATCTGGTTAGGTCCCTCCACTAGCTAGCAGTGGCGAATCTAAGATTTTAGCTTAAGGTATGCCGCTTAAAAATTTTCATATACAATTCGGTAAATTCATTTTAGCAATTCTGTAATAATTATAAATTTTATCGATATGATTCGATAAATTTAAGGATTAGATTCAGACCATTCACTAAATACAATATAAATATTTCAAATATAGGCACAAAAGAGTACAAGAGACTTACAGGTGCTATTTTTCTCACCGGTTTATTCGACGCTTACAAAGGGACATGGATGTCTTGACTATATCATTTTCATCAACTTAAAAAAAAATTCGCTCAACGAAAGTGACTAGACAATTATTCAAAAGGCTAAACAATAATTTTCTATAAAAACCTGAAGAGCAAAGATTAAATTACCATAAATATTGTAGACGAGACGTGCGAGAAATAGACGGCGATCCTCTAATTCAGAGCAGGGTGGAGGGCGGCAGCCGGCAGCGGCAGGCACCAGGGGCTAGGGCAGCACCGACTCGACTCACCCGGTCAGGGCGTTAGGCGCAGGCGGTGTGTTCCTCCGTGGCTCCATACTCAAATTAGGAAATTAGGAAACTGAAACGTCAGTGTACAGAGTCGAAGATCTAGAGCGCGCATACCGTATGGGTTCACTTCGCCGAGTGGGCCGCGTTACATGGGCCTCCCGTCATCAAGCGAAGATGTCCATATATGCTTTTTTTATTTTTCTTTTTTATAAATACACCGTATACACTATATTATATAGTATATATACTACTTGCCGCCTGTTTTGCACGTGGCTCCGCCACTGCTAGCTAGTCCCAAAAAACCTTCAGCACAAACGCCCAATCCAATCACCTCTTTACCCACTTTTCATCAATGACCAGTGCCATGTGAAATGTCGGCCTCCTGTCTTCCTCTAGCCAGTGGGCGCATGCAATCATCAAGCTACTGCATGGTGCATGCCCCTCCGTGTTTCGTGTGGAATTCGAGGGTTCCACGGCGTTTCTGCGGAATCACACAATGATTCATTGTGTGGTCGCCGGCATCCATCCGACATGCTCCGATCCATTCGGCAGTGCCATGCCATCCAGTCCTCCTCGTCCCTCTTGGCTCTTGCAACGCAAATATCCTCCTGCCTGGTGGCAGTGGCACGAGCTGGATTGTTGGATCTCAAGAGGATGGGAGTGTGAGAAAGGGACCCGGCCGTAACTAGAGACCTGGAGAACCTATCTTTGCAGGCATCCGCGGCTAGCTGCCACTTAAAACGACGCTGGTGGTGGAGGGGGGATTTCGCTTGGTGGCTGTACTCAGAAGGCGACGCCGCTGGATTGTACGAATAATGGTGATAGCGTAATTTTCAGACATATATAACATAGCAGTATGCTACATGGAAAAAACAAAGAAGCGGCAAAAGAAAAATACTCCCTCCAGTTCACTATATCTATGACTTTTTACTTTAGCTAGTGTTTAGCCAACATAAAGGGTCTCCATGTTAAATTTTGAAGGCCTATAAATTACCACATTAATCGAAGAAAATAAAATCAAAGTGCCCATAGACACGTTATAGATTACTCATCACTATCATAATGAAACAATTTGCCTAAAATATCCTTATACCTGTCCGCTATTACCCACTCATTATCAACAAAAACATGAAGCTGGTAAAAAAAATTTATAACATATGAAGCCAACCACATACGTACGTCATACTTAATACATTATATCTAAAACTAAAAATATCGTAATACTATGGGAGTACTCTTTTCTAGAGGCAGTTGAAATTGAGTTTGTAGAGACGGATAGAAAAACCGACTCAATTCAAGTGTGTCTAAAAATATAATCATCGATTTCTAAAGCAGACTAAAACATAACCATCTCTATAAATCGATTCCTAAAGGTGGGGCAAAAAATAGCAAAAAGATCTTTTAACCCCAGATGAAGCCTACCACTACCAGGGAACCAAGCATGACAGCAACATATTGCAAGACACAAGCCATACGTATTTCACGTAAAATACACGTGCGTATGGGTTCAGGGATAGCCTCACACGAGGTTGCCCTACCGCTGCACCTCAAATCCATATTTAACTCTATAGATTGCGTTAGCTCCTCAGCTAGAAACCGTGTCCACGTCACCCAAAAAATTTCATCCGTCCGATCTCCCCACCCGATGGCCAGGATTGTTTTCGCCGGATTCTGTTAGAGCAGCTTCTGCTTCTTGTGTGTAGCTTCACCGGTTTCTCCTTTGTTTTTCTCTAACTTTCCTGGCTTCTCATCCGAATCCGGTCGGCCAAATATAAACCCGGCTCCTGCTTCTCCTTCAATTCCAATGCTTCTCACACACACAAAAAAGAGTACTACTAATCCGGCCAGCATTGTTTCTCTATTAAATAAACATCCACCTAGAGGAAAGCACAGTGTGGGTGGGGTCATTACAATGTTCGTTCTAATAACCCCCTAGTGGGAAGGGTTTCGTGGGTTTCTAAGCATTGTTCCTCTATTAAATAATTATCCTCTAGTGGAATGTTCATCTCGTGGAGAGGTTTTATGCGGTAATAAAATTAATTTTTATTCATCAAACTACTAATTTCTATGCAATGTTGGTGCCAAAAATGTTTCTGCGTATCTTGACCATTGATTCTATGATTCCGATTGTCCATCATGTGCTATTTTTCAAATTTCAAATTTCGGATGACGTACCCCAGCTGGTGTGTGGCTGGGTCTGACGACGTGGAGTCGCCTGCCTCCCCTCTCCACCCCATGCTGCGCGCCGTACCCCAACTGGAGCATGGCTTGTCGCCCCTGGAGCGCCGCGGCCGCCTCTTGGAGCTCGCGCTTCCGGGACCTAGAGCACCGATGCGCGGGGACTACGGCATCGATGGTGACGACGCCTAGGAGCTCGTAGGTATGCGCGCGGGGACGTCCACGGCAGTGGACGGGGAGGGCTGGGGCGATGCCCTAGAACTCGCAGCGGCGCAGGCTCTGCTGCAGGGCCTCTCTGCTGGGCGCG
The DNA here is from genome assembly GCF_019320115.1 of Miscanthus floridulus. Lineage (NCBI taxonomy): Eukaryota > Viridiplantae > Streptophyta > Magnoliopsida > Poales > Poaceae > Miscanthus > Miscanthus floridulus. The sequence continues at coordinate 59,193,057 of NC_089596.1, read as the reverse complement.
GGGGCTAGGCTCGTACGCCAAGGGGAGGACGGGCGGGCTGGCAGAGCGATGGCGTCTGGCAGCGCGCGCCCGACCACGCGTGGGCCAACCACCGCCGGTAGCCATGGCGCCCTGACCCCAAGTAGCGACACCCTTCTCCTTCCCAACCAGGCTGTGATGGCGAGGCCCCCTGCATCCGGCGGAGGCCTTCTCCCTCCCACCGGTGGATCCTACACTTGCTGCTGTTGCTCCCCAGGCCCCCCATGTGTTCTATGCTTCACGAGTTAGGTTTTTACACATTCAGATTCACTCTTGACTATGAAATTTGATTGCTTTTTTTTGTAGATTTGAAACATGACACATATCAGTTAGTGTGCTTGCAGCCGACTGCAGCTGACCAGAGGCGAGGAGGATCCTACACCTGCTGCTGCAGCTCCCCAGGCTCCCCATGTGTTCTATGCTTCACGAGTTAGGTTTTTACACATTTAGATCTAGTCTTTGACTATGAAATTTGATTGTTTTTTTTTTGCATATTTGGAATACGGCACATATCAATTTGTGTGGTTGCAGCTCTTGATTGTTCAAATTATTCATGCTTAGTTTGCATAGGTTTTACTCATGCTTAGTTTGCATAGGATTCTATGCTTACTTTGAATAGGTTTTAACACCAGTTGAATTCAAATTTCCGAGAAGAAGTCATCGATATCTATTCTTATGTGCATTTTGCACATGTTGTGAATTATATGGTCATATGCACAATGCTCATAGGATTCAAAGTTCAAATGCTTTCTATGTAAGAAACCAAGGATTCTATGCAATTTATTTACACGGAATTTTGGATTTTCTATGTACATTTCAACTGCTTTCCCTCTAATGAGCTTTCTATGCTTGATAAGTTAGATTTATATGCTATGTTGTTCTGATTTGTGCATTATTGTAGCTAACATTAGTTTCACAAATATGTTTCTGCGCATGATAAAACACGTTTCTATGCCTTTCTAGCCACTATAATGTTTTCTGCGTCTAATAAATAAAACATGTTTCTTGCCTTATCGCTATAAGGTTTCTGCGCCTCCTAAAACATGTTTCTATGCCCAAGGACAGGAAGGCCAGCTGGATCTCCGTTGGTGTGTGGCTTGGTCGAGCGGTGGCCGTCCGGTGCATGACGCAGTCCACGGCGGACGACGCTGGTGCGAATCAGCGGTGGCGGCTGGTGGTGTGGAAAATGGGAACGACGTGGTGCGACGTGGCCAAGGATTATTATGTGATTGCCTAACACTATTTTATGCCTTCTAAAGTGGATGTTTTGTGCTTATCCTTGATATAATGTGAATGCAATTAAAATCTTAATTTTTGAAGGCATAGAAATTGAAATCTTATTTATGATGCATAGACATTGTTTGTATGGTTTTCAGTATATTCATATATAATCTGGCGAGCGTTTGTTTGATTTTATATGCATCTCCTTGATATGATGTGCAATGAAGAGCTACCAACGTTTTGTTTGTTGATTTTGTGTTCTATACTTGTGTGCATAAGTTTCTATACATGGCTAAACTGTAATTTGGTATGTATTCTATACATTGTTTGCACACAATTCTATACATTGTTTGCACACAATTCTATACATTGTGGAGCAGTTATCTGTACACTTCTACACAATTGTGTATATTGTTGGAACACAATTTATACATTGTTGAAGCGCATTTCTGTTTAATGCTGGAACACGTTTCTATACATTGCTTCCTTTTTCACTCCCCGTCCAGAGCTATGATTTTTTGCATTAATGTTGCTAACATTATTTTAATGAATAGATTTTTGCGCCTGCTAAAACATGTTTATATGTGTTTCTTGCCGCTGTAAGGTTTTCACGTGTAATAAAATATGCTTCTATGCCTTTCTTTGCCGCTTAAGGTTTATGCGCTTGCTCAAATATGTTTCTACGCCTTTGTTGTGATGTAGGATGGTTGGAAGGATTCCTCTCCATTTGGTGTGAGAGGTCAATGGTGGCTCAGACATAGGACATGGTAGCGGACGCCCATGACTTCCTTGGCTTGCGGCGGTGGCGCAGTGTGATCTTTGATGTAGTTGATGGGTTAATGTAAAAAGTTAGTTTTCCATATGTTGTGTTTATATGCTTGGATGACATGAGCAAAACTATTGGTTTCTATGTAACCTCAGTTAGGTTTCAATATTTGATTGACTGAGTTTCTATGCATGTTGTGAGTTGGGACCATTATGGATAATCAATGGTGTAAGATTTCTATGTAGTTTTGCTTTTATTAAATAGACATCTCCTGGTGGAAAACATGGTGTGGGTATGGCCTACTACGTTGTTGGTTATAATAGCCCCCTCCCAAGTAACAAGGGTTTTGTGTGTTTCTATGCATTATTCCTCTATTAAATAAACATCTTGTAGTGGAAAGCATGGTGTAGGTTGGGGCCATTATGATGTTTGTTATAATTGCCCCATCCTATGAGAAGGGTTCTGTAGGTTTCTATGCATTGTTCCTCTATTAATTGAACACCACAGAAGGAAGCATTGTGTGGGTTGGTGTAGTCACAATTTTTGAAACAAAAATACCAAGAGGGGAGGTTTTGTGAGGGTTCTATGCATTGTTTCTATGTTAGTTATACACCCCCAGTGAAAAAGCATGGTGTGGGTGGGTGCAAGTTAGGGTTTTCAAAACAATAATACCCAGAGGGGAGGGTTTTGTTAGGGTTGTATGCATTGTTCCCATGTTAATTGTACATCCCCATAGTGGGAAGCATGAAGTTGGTGGAGACAATCATGATTGTGTAAAGTGGAACAGTCCATCTTGTGTAGAGGTTTTTACAGCGGTAACAAAATTAATTCTTATCCATCCAACCACTAATTTCTATGCAACGTCGGCACTAAAAACTTTTTCTGCGTATGTTGACTAGTGATTCTATGCATCCAATCGATCATCACATGCCATGATTCAAATTTCAAAATTTTGAAAATATGAGATCGTCTCCATGTTTTACGCTTGTGGTCTCCATGTTTTATGCACTAGTTCCTGTGTTAATTATACACCCCCGTAGTGAAAAGCATGATGTTGTTGGAGGCAATCATGGTTGTGTCAGGTGGAATGTCCATCTGACGGAGAGATTTTACAAGGTAACAAAATTAGTTTTTATTCATCCAACCACTAATTTCTATGTAACGTCGATGCTAAATACTTTTCTACGCATCTTGACCATTGATTCTATGTATCCAATTGGCCTTCACATGCCATGATTCAAATTTCAAATTTTGGAGAAGACGAGATTGTCTCCATGTTTTACGCTTGCGGTCTCCATATTCTATGCATTGTTCCGACGTTAATTATACACCCCCATAGTGCGAAGCATGAAGTTGGTGGAGACAATCACGGTTGTGTCAGGTGGAATGTCCATTTCGCGAAGAGGATTTTACATAGTAACAAAATTAATTTTTATTCATCTAACCACTAATTTCTATGCAACGTCAGCGCCAAAAACTTTTCTGCGCATCTTAACCATTGATTCTATGCAACCAATTGGCCATCACGTGCCATCATTCAAATTTCAAATTTTGGAGAAGACGAGATCGTCTCCATGTTTTACGCTTGCATTCTCTATGTTCTATATATTGTTCCCATGTTAATTATACAGCCGCATAGTGGAAAGTATGATGTTGCTGGAGGCAATTACAGTTGTGCAGGTTGAATGTCCATCCTACGGAGAGGTTTTTAGGAGGTAACAAATTTATTTTTTATCCACCCAATGACTAATTTCTATGCAACGTCGTCGCCCAAAACTTTTGTGCGCATCGTGACCATTGATTCTATGCATCCAATCCAATTGGATATCACGTGTCATGGTTCAAATTTCAAATTTTGGAGAAGACAAGATCGTCTCCATGTTTTACACTTACTGGTCTCCATGTTTTATGCATTATTCCCATGTTAATTGTACACCTCCATAGTAGAAAGCAAGATATTGGTGGAGGCAATCATGGTTGTGTCACGTGGAATGTCCATCTCGCGAAGAGATTTTTACACGGTAACAAAGTTATTTTTATACATCCAACTACTATTTTCTATACAACGTCGGCGCAAAAGACTTTTTTGCGCATCTTGACCATTGTTTCTATGCATCCAATCGTCCATCACATGCCATGATTCAAATTCAAATTTATGAATTTCAAATTTTTTTAGAAAAATATTCACAATGGATCTTGAATCGTGCACAAAAATACCAGGAGTTCAATGGTGAAAACTGTTTTTAAATCGGATGCTTTGTTGATGAATTATAATAAAAAAATGAAAGAAATTAGATTGGATGCGTGCATGCATCCATACGTCAGCTTTGTCAGGTTGTATCAGCTGGAAGTCCTGCTCGCGCAGGAGGTTTCTATACAGTAACGAATTAATTTTAAATCATCCAAATACTGATTTCTATGTAACATCGCGATAAAAACTTTCCTGCGCAGCTTGATACGAGATTTTATGCATCTGAATCAACTGAGTCCACAGGGTCCCTCACCTGCGCGCGTGCATCAACTGAGCGGATCTGGATGGTTGGGCTGGGTGGGGTGGCTGACTGGGGCTCTACATTAGCTATTTGAAGCCCAAGCTCCCAATAGCGGGGCCTATATATATAATTGCTATTGAGCACCCTACGCTTTAAATAATATTTAGGGCATCAACAACGATTTTTAACATATTTTTAAACTAATTTTAAAACTAACACTATTTTTTTTTCAAATCTAACACTTTTGGCTGTGCCTATTTGCATGACGTGGCGATTTAACTCTACTGCGCCATGCATGGGGGCGCAGTGAGGCTGTGTACGTGGCAGCCAACAGGACCCCTGACCGGTGATGTGGCCAGCTCTGCCGCACCACCGATCAGGGCGTGGCGGTAACGCGCCACGCATCATGGTGCGGTAGTGGCGCGCCACCGTCCAGGACGTGGCAGAGCCTAATATAGGCCCATGGCCCAGTCCCACCGTGCCATGCCACCGCCCTGCCTGCTACTCCCCCATACGTGCCCGCACGCCCGCGCCTGCCGCCTGCCACGCCTGCCCACACACGGCCACCGCCGGACGCGCATGCCGCCGCCGCACGCTGCCCACCGCGTCGGCCGCGCCATGCACGCCGGCGCGCCAAGCCCGCCTCGCTCAGACACACCCGCCGCGCCCGCCGTGCCATGAACGCCGACGCGCCACGGTCGCCGGCCGCCCGCTGCGCCCCCCTGAAAGGTCCTTGTGTGGTTTTGGTAATTGAGTGACAACCTAGGTGGACTAATTAGTGTTTATATGAGATACACAGGTGATTAGTCCACAGATACATATGTATGAGCAACATATGCCATGAAGGTGAAAATGGCTTGGAGATGTTGCAAAGCTCACACATGTGATGATGAAAGGAGCTCATTGCACATGAGACATGACATTGAGTCATGTGATCAAGGTGGAGAAGATCAAGACAAGACTTGGCTTGATGGACCGGTTGCAAGCGTGAAGGGCAAGTCAGAGGCTTTAGAGCGATGGACCGCGTGGCGGTGAAGCTTGAGCAAGACTTGGCACCGATGGACGAAGGCAACAGTGAAAAGCAAGTGATGTCAAGATCGATGAACCAATATGATCATGTGATGATATGAAGTGGATCATATCATTGTTGATCATGTTGGTGCATGTGTTGCATCAACATTGGAGGAGATGGAATGGAATGCACAAGGCAAAGGTATAACCTAGGGCATTTTATTTCACCAGTCATAGGTGTGTAGAGAAGTTGATGACCAGGTTTAGGATAGATGGCTGTACTATCAAGAGGGGCAAACCTATTTGCATATCGATCATCTAGTGCCACTCGAGTGATCTAACTTTGCATCATCGCTAGGATTGAGTGGCATGGCAAGTTGAGTGGCTAATCCTTTAAAAAATGATTGTGAAAATGCTAACACACATACACATGGTGGTGTACACTTGGTGGTGTTGGCACATTTATAAAGGAGATGAAGTTAGAGTTGATGTGGATCAACTCGGCGAAGGAACGGAGGTGAGAAGGGTTCAAAACTCCATCGGCGCCCTATACAGAAAAGACAGGGTCTCATAGAGTGCACCGAACGCTGGTCATGCAGTGACCGAACGCTAGGGTCCTACGCCCGGTCAGTGGCTGCAGAGAGCGTGCAGGCATCAGTCTTCGATCGGACACTGGCGCTGGAAGTGACCGGACGCTGACAGGGTTCGTCCGGTCAGGGTGACGTGTGATGATGCAGGCAGAGCAAAGAAGCTAGAAGTGACCGGACGCTGGTGCTGCGTCCAATTGCGACCGACCTGACACGTCCGGTCAAGTCCGGTACCTTACTAGAAACGACCGGACGCTGGGGTTGCTATGTCTGGTTAGTTCAAGCTGCTGTGTCCGGTCGATAGATGACTGTTGAGATTGGGGGAACAGTATTTGAAGTAGGGGACATGTGGTGTGCATCGCACGACCGGACACTGAGGTCTAGCGTCCGGTCGATCGGACCAGAGCGTCTGATCATCCTGACTTTTGCCTAGTGAAGGGGTAACGACTCTATTTGTTTGTGGGATTATAAATAAAAGCCATGGTCGGCCTTGGGCCGGTAGCTGAGCACACTAGAGCCTTAGTGGCTTGTGTAGTAGTGCTTGGGAGCCCTCCATCTCACATATACTTGATAGTGATCATTCGATTGTGTGAGAGAGCGATTCTAGTGCGATTGCATCATGAGGTTGCATCGAGTGGCACTAGGTGATCGAGTTGCAAGCCGGTGGTGCTTGTTACTCTTGGAGGTTGCCACCTCCTAGATGGCTTGGTGGTGGTCTCCGTTGAAGCCCGCAAGAAGCTTGTGCGGTGCTCCGAAGAAGAGCTTTGTGGGGGCATTGTGCTCGCCCCGTGGGAGCCGCGAAGAGCAACTCTAGTTGAGCAGTGTCATTGAGCTACCCTCACTTTCGGGGTAGGTTCTTGCGGTGCCCGACGTGCGGGCTTGGCGGGTGATGCCAATTAGCCGCCGAACCACCAAGTGAGCGGTCGACACAATGGGGACATAGTGTGTTGGCAAGCACGTGAACCTCGGGAGAAAAATCATCGTGTCAACCTTGTTCTTCCTGTTGGTTTGCATCCTCGTTACACAAGCTTGTAATTACTTTCATATACATTGTGCTTGTGTAGTTGCTCTTGTAACTAGTTAGCTTGTGTAGCTTACTAGTTACCTTCTTGTTTGTGTAGCATAGAAGTAGCTCCCTTGCGTGGCTAATTAGGTTTGTGTAACCTTGTTAGTCACTTTGCTTAGTTTGTGTAGCTAAGTATTTGCGCTCTCTAATTTGGCATTGGTTGCCTTGTTATTGAGCATTGCTAGTGAGCTTAGTTGGCTTTGTGCTTTTGCTTACTAGCATGTGTAGGAGCTCCCTTGTTGCTTAAAGTACTAGTGGCATAGGTTTGTGTGACCTTGCTCCTAGAATTGGTTAGGTGAGCTCTAGCTAGCCCGACACCTTTGTTGCTTAATTAGTATCTTTGGAAGGTGCTAGAGAACATAGATAGAGGGGTGTAGTCTTGGCTAGACCGATAGTTCTAATTCCACACTTGTTTCGGTTAGCCAACGCGATTAATTTTAGAATGGACTATTCACCCCCCTCTAGTCCGCCATCTCGACCCTACAAGTGGTATCAGAGCTAGGTCTCTCATTTGTGGTCTTCACCTGACCCAAGAGGATAGCGGTTTATGGGCTAGATGTTGATTGTCTACATATTTTTGATGGCACACACTTTACACGATGGAAAAATTGGATGATATGCAATTTTAAGTTTATTTGCCCTCAAATGTGGTGGATGGTAGATGTAGGCTTTTCTCATGTGTTGGATGAAGATAATCTAACTCAAGCAAGAGAAATGCCTAGATCTCGACATCCAAGCTACTAACATCATGTATAGATCTTTGCATGATTGTATATTTGGAGAGATCATTGACATGATGACCGCCCATGAGATTTGGAGTTATCTAAATGAGAAGTATGGGACGGTCTCCAATGATGAAGATGAGCCCAAGAAGGAGGCGCTTGAGTGTGTTGAGCATGACCACAATTCGGTGATTGTGGAAGATTGCTCCACCTCATGGTCAAGTGATGATGATAATGATCATATCACAAGATCACTTGACAAGATTGATGATGATGCCACAAGTGATGCCAATGATGATGCTACTCCATGCACACTTGATGGTGATAATGATGGATCATGCTCGGGCTATGAGAGTGATGTTTCTTCAAGCTCTCCAACTACATCACATTGCTTCATGTCACAAGGTGACACTAAGGTATCTAATGCAAATGTGATTGATCTTGATTCATATGAGGAGCTTCTAGATAGATATGGTTGCATGATCAAAGCTTTAGAAAAAGAGATGGCTAAAACCGAGAAATTGAAAAATGAAAACTCTTTTCTAAAGAACACATGTGAACAACAAAAGCATCTACTTTATGTTACTACTTGTTCACATGAGGAGCTAAAATTGGCTCATGAGGAACTTAGTGTTGCTCATGATAACTTGGTACAAGACCATGCTTTTCTCACTAAGGAGATTTCTAATGGAAAAACTAAAACTAGTGAGAGCTCATCACATGGGTCAATTGATCAATCACATATTGTTGCTAACCCTTGTGATGTAGGCAAGAAGCATGTATCCACCTCTTGTGATGACTTATTAGATATGCCATGCTCTTCACATATAGATGCTTGTTCTACTTCTATATCTTGTGAGACTAACCTTTTGAAGGAGAACAATGAGCTCAACAATGAAGTGAAGAATTTGAGCAATAAGTTAGAGAGGTGCTACAACTCAAAAGTCACCTTTGAGCACATGTTGAAGACTCAAAGAAACTATGGTGACAAGTGTGGCCTTGGCTTCAAGAAGAAGATGACAAAGGGCGAAAGAAAGAGAGAAAGAAAGATGAAGAAGCTACAACAAAGAAAGCTCTCTCATACCATGTGCTACCTGGTGTCATGAAGCGGGACACTTTGCAAGTGGTTGCCCTAACATTGAGAAGCTCAAGAAGATAAAAGAAGAAGAGAGGCTCAAGCATGTGAAGTGCTTCAAGCTGCCGCACTTGGGGTCACCTTACCTCAATGTGCCCAACCAAGCAATTGGTGAAGCAACTAGAAGAGCCTCAACCAAAGCCACAAGTTGAGCAAAAGAAGACACCCCAAGAGCAAATCAAGATCAACCATGAAGATGGTGGTGAATTGATGATAAAGAAGAAGAAAACTAGAAGGGGTGAAAAAGCAAGAAAAGAGCAAGGCATCCAATGCAAACTCAAGATGCCAAGATGATGAGCAAGAATGAAGATGAGAAGAAAGATTATGCTCACATCAAGTGCTTCAAGTGTGGAAGTATGGGACTACTTTGCCTCTAAGTGTCCTACCAAGCTTGAGAAGAAGGCTCAAGCAATCCATGAGAGGCAAGGCAATGAGAAGCACCACATGAGCAAAGAAGAGAAGGCTCAAGCAAAGAGAAAGTGCTACTCATGCCGGGAAAGGGGACACATGGCACATTCATGTCCCCTAGGTGACATTTCTAAGCCTATTTCAATTGTTGATAATAATGTGCTTAGAAAGGATGGTAATGGTACCTCTATGGTTACTATTGCAAAACATCCCGCTACTCATACTAAGGCGTTGCCTAAGTATGTTGCTCCTAACTTGAGAGGACCTAAACTTGTTTGGGTACCATCAAAAAGTGGATGATTGATTGTAGGTACCATCAGCATTGGAGACTTAATTCAATTGATTTCATATTGATCATCATATGTTGAGTCAAGATATGAAGCCTAGTGCACATCCAAACCCAATGCCAAGTGAAAATTGAGTGAAGTCCAAGTGCTATCAACATACAAGTGCTATAATTCAAGTTGTTGATAATTTATTGGATATATTTGATGACTTGCAAATAATTGAGTTGAAGCTTGCTAGTTGGATGATCATGAGCTAACCAAGGTACATCTCTTGTTGATCATTGCATTTGGGTGCATATGAGTTGATTGAATTGGATAAATATGCAATATTGCTTGCTATAAGATGATTGAATGAATAATTGATTAGTAGTCAAGTTTGGATTGATTTGCGTTGGATAAGTTTATAAGATAACATTTAGTAAGTGGATTGAATGTATTTATGTCTTATGGAAAGTATTCAAACAAGTTAGTTTCAAGTTTGATTCATATTTGATGAAGTATAGCTCAAGTGATTGAAATCTGTCCTATATTGAAAATCTGAGTGAGCTATGATCTTAGCCATGTTTGAGTGATCAAAACTTATTGGATTAGCATAAAAATTGGTGTACATGCTCTAGACTTATGGTATAAGATGTTGTAAAATTTTCATGAGAATTGGATAAGAAATGCTTCAGTTTTGGAGTAGATCTTGTCAGCTATAGTGCAGCAGTTTTCAGCATGTAGCAGTGGTGGAAGAATTAAAATCTGGTAGCAATATAGAAGTCAAATGAAGCTCAAATTTTTACAAGCTGCTAGATAACTTAGTAAAGAACATCTCCACCAAATTTTGTGATATTTGGATTTGTGCCTTGGGAGATATGCTTATTTCTTTGAAGGGTACAGAATCTGCTAGAAAAGTGACAAATATTGAATTGATCTAGAGTCACTTTGATTGAAAGGTCCTCAAGTTGGAAACATGTTTATAAGTAATTGAGGCACCTAAGTTTGGTTTTGAGATGATCTATAAGCATGACAAGAAAAGAGTACAAGGCCATTTGATTGTGGAGTGTACTTTGCACACATTCGGTACTAAAATTGGAAGATCAAGATCAAACTTAAGATAAAGATGAAATTTAAGTTCTAGTGACTATTGGAAATAATTTGGTAGAAAGAAAAGGACTTAAAGAAGGAATCAAGGTTACTCATCAAGTTAAGTCCATCACCTGGATCAATCAATCAAGTCATTTCAAGTGAGTGTCAAGGATGGTTCTTGGAGAGATGTCACTTCTCCCTAGTGTAGGGGCTTGCCGCCTATGAGTAGGTAAACCAAGTGTGGTACTTGGAAGGCTAACATGGAAGTGGTGATTCGAGGGATATTTGAGATGCTTAGTTGAAGCAATCAAAAGGATTGATCAAGAAAAGCAAGCAACACCCAAAAGAGAGCTAATCATGATATTTCAAGTGGTATTCTCAAATTGATGCTCTCAGTGCAAGCATTGATCAAAAGATGAAGCAAGTCAACCACAACAAGAAAGTGCACTTGATCATAAGTGGTATTCATTTCATATGGGTGAAGAGTGGAATTCAAAATGGTGTCTATTGGTCTTCACCAAGCTTATAATTGGACCTCACATTGCTATTGGAGTAATGAATTGGAATCTATGTGACTATCCTCTACCAACATAGCAAAGGTATCATTGTAATGTGCATGATCATTTCATCCCTTACTAGTATGCGGTTAGTGCATATAGTACATGCTTCATAGGATCATGCATAACAAATGAAATGTTTAAATTCATAACCTACCACTATTGCTTGAATGATTACTTGATCTAGTGGTTAGTATATGAATTTGTTCATGAGCTAGTGAACCCAAGTACTTGACTTAATTTGAATTGCTAACAAGTGACAAGTACAACATTAGCAAGATAACCCTTGCAAGAGGTGTGAAGAAGCTTGTCATTGGTTCAAACCGGACTTGAAAGCTTAGGTAAATCAATTTAGTTCAAGCTAACTATAGAAGCTCATGATAGTGATAAGAGTACAAGCACAAGACAACAATGCAAATGGATATCTAGTTCGTTTGTTACAAGTGGTATCTAGACTCAAGTATTTCATCAAGAATCTACAAGTAATGTCTAGATCAACTCACAAGTGATATCCTATAAGTGGTACTCATGAAGATAGCAAATGTTCAAGAAATGGTTTTTATTGATAAATCCAACAAGTGGTTCCATACTAGAAGATTCTTTCAAGTGATATCATATCTACACATGGCATCCATCATGCAAGACTGATGGTTCCACAAGTGATCCTCAACTTTAAGTGATCATCAAATGAAGAATGCATCCTTCACCTACAAGAGCTCAAGTGTATCAAATGGATGACCCATGCTATCACATAGGGGGAGGTGTCCCACAAATTGATCTCAAGATCAAAAATCTTATGTGTGGTATCTCAAGAAGCCCTACACAAGATACAAGTGGTACAAGTTACAAGTGGTATCTACAAGTGGTGTCATTCCAACAATCAAGTGATGTCCATAAAAAATGCAAGATTCAAGCCTCAACCATCTACCCCAAATGTATACCTTTGCATCAATGAGAAGCCCACCTTTTATGGAAATTGATGACAAAGGGGGAGAGATTGTACAAAGATATGAAAGCTTTGAGATTGAGATTGTACAAGGGGGAGAGATAAGATATAAAAGCTCAAAGAAGTAGAGGTGGGACATGGACATGGACAAAGAGGGAGCAACATTGAAGAAAAGAGATGGATCAAAATTCTTGGACAAGAGAAGCACACAAGTAGGGGGAGCAAGCTCATGAACTTTGATTGATTGCATTTGATATGTGCATATTCATGTGCTTGCTTGCATTGCATAAGCTTTCAAAATTCAATATGCATGCTTGTGTGGTGTATGCTAGTTGTAGAACTTGAATGATGATTTGATAACTAGCATGCATAGGATGATAGCTAGACACTTGGTATGCTTTTCAAGTAATGCTAGTACCTTGCTTTTAATGTTGATCTCACAAGGTATCTAGTGCTTTTATTTCCAAGTGATATCTAGCTAACCATGGTGCTAAGGATATGAACTTAAAGATGCAACTCCTATTGGTACACGCTTCAAAGGGTTATTCTATACACCTTAGCATCATTTGGTAGTAATTACTCTCCCACATTTCCAATCTATGCATATGTGCGAACTTCAAACCAAACACTCTAGCACATATGTAGGGGGAGCTAATACTACCATCTCGGGTTTGTGGTACTTGTCCAAAATCATTTTTCACATGGTAAAATTGCTTGGGCAAGCAACATGAATCCAAAAGAGCTTAATTTCCATATCCTTGTAGAGTTGTCATCAATTACCAAAAAGGGGGAGATTGAAAGATCCTTGTGTGGTTTTGGTAATTGAGTGACAACCTAGGTGGACTAATTGTGTTTATATGAGATACACAGGTGATTAGTCCATAGGTACATGTGTATGAGCAACATATGCCATGAAGATGAAAATGGCTTGGAGATGTTGCAAAGCTCACACATGTGATGATGAAGGAGCTCATTGCACATGAGACATGACATTGAGTCATGTGATCAAGGTGGAGAAGATCAAGACAAGACTTGGCTTGATGGATCAGGTTGCAAGTGTGAAGGGCAAGTCGAAGGCTTTGGAGCGATGGACCGCGTGGCGGTGAAGCTTGAGCAAGACTTGGTGCCGATGGACGAAGGCAACAGTGAAAAGCAAGTGATGTCAAGATCGATGAACCAATATGATCACTGTGAAGATATGAAGTGGATCATATCATTGTTGATCATGTTGGTGCATGCGTTGCATCAACATTGGAGGAGATGGAATGAAATGCGCAAGGCAAAGGTATAACCTAGGGCATTTCATTTCATCGGTCATAGGTGTGTAGAGAAGTTGATGACTGGGTTTAGGATAGATGACTGTACTATCAAGAGGGGCAAACCTATTTGCATATCGGTCATCTAGTGCCACTCGAGTGATCTAACTTAGCATCGTTGCTAGGATTGAGTGGCGTGGCAAGTTGAGTGGCTAATCCTTTGAAAAATGATTGTGAAAATGCTAACACACATACACATGGTGGTGTACACTTGGTGGTGTTGGCACATTTATAAAGGAGATGAAGTTGGAGTTGATGTGGATCAACTCGGCGAAGGAACAGAGGTGAGAAGGGTTCAAAACTCCACCAGCGGAGTGTCCGCCTGTAGAGTGCGGACAGTCCGACGGTGCCACCGGCACCCTATACAGAAAAGATAGGGTCTCACAGAGTGCACCGGACGCTGGTCATGCAGTGACCGGACACTGGGGTCCTGCGCCCGATCAGTGGCTGTAGAGAGCGTGTAGGCGCCGGTCTTCGACCAGACGCTGGCGCTGGAAGTGACCGGATGCTGACAGGGTGCGTCCGGTCAAGGTGACATGTGATGACGCAGGCAGAGCAGAGAAGCTAGAAGTGATTGGACACTGGTGCTGCGTCCAATTGCGACCAACCGGACGTGTCCGGTCATGTCCGGTACCTTATTGGAAACGACCGACGCTGGGGTTGCTGTGTCCGGTCAGTTCAAGCTGCTACGTCCTGGTCGACAGATGACTGTTGAGATCGGGTGAACAATATTTGAAGTAGGGGACATGTGGCGTGCATCGCACGACCGGACGCTGAGGTCCAGCGTTTGGTCGATCGGACCGGAGTGTCCGATCGTCTCGACTTTTGCCCAGTGAAGGGGTAACAACTCTATTTGTTCGTGGGATTTTAAATAGAAGCCATGGTCGGCCTTGGGCCGGTAGCTAAGCACACTAGAGCCTTGGTGGCTTGTGTAGTAGTGCTTGGGAGCCCTCCATCTCACATATACTTGATAGTGATCATTCAATTGTGTGAGAGAGTGATTCTAGTGCGATTGCATCGTGAGGTTGCATCGAGTGGCACTAGGTGATCGAGTTGCAATCCGGTGGTGCTTGTTACTCTTGGAGGTTGCCACCTCCTAGACGGCTTGGTGGTGGTCTCTGTTGAAGCCCACAAGAAGCTTGTGCGGTGCTCCGGAGAAGAGCTTTGTGAGGGGCATTGTGCTCACCCCATGGGAGCCGCGAAGAGCAACTCTAGTTGAGCGTGTCATTGAGCTACCCTCACTTTCGGGGTAGGTTCTTGCGGTGCCCGATGTGCAGGCTTGGCGGGTGATGCCAATTAGCCGCTGAACCACCAAGTGAGCTGTCGACAGAACAGGGACGTAGCGTGTTGGCAAGCACGTGAAGCTTGGGAGAAAAATCATCATGTCAACCTTGTTCTTCCTGTTGGTTTGCATCCTCGTTACACAAGCTTGTAATTACTTTCATATACATTGTGCTTGTGTAGTTGCTCTTGTAACTAGTTAGATTGTGTAGCTTACTAGTTAACTTCTTGTTTGTGTAGCATAGAAGTAGCTCCCTTGCATGGCTAATTAGGTTTGTGTAACCTTGTTAGTCACTTTGCTTAGTTTGTGTAGCTAAGTATTTGCGCTCTCTAATTTGACATTGGTTGCCTTGTTATTGAGCATTGCTAGTGAGCTTAGTTGGCTTTGTGCTTTTGCTTACTAGCATGTGTAGGAGCTCCCTTATTGCTTAAAGTACTAGTGGCATAGGTTTGTGTGACCTTGCTCCTAGAATTGGTTAGGTGAGCTCTAGCTAGCCCGGCACCTTTGTTGCTTAATTAGTATCTTTGGAAAGTGCTAGAGAATATAGATAGAGGGGTGTAGTCTTGGCTAGACCGATAGTTCTAATTCCGCACTTATTTCGGTTAGCCGACGCGATTAATTTTAGAAAGGACTATTCACCCCCCTCTAGTCCGCGATCTCGACCCTACACCCCCACACATGCACGTCGGCACACCGGGCCCTTCGGCCATGCACGGCGGCTGCCCACCACCCCCTCACCGCCGCGCCGCCGCTCTCACTGTTGCCGCCCGTGTCCACCCACCGCCACCACCGAGGCCAGCGCCCGCGCCTCCTAGCCTAGTCTAACACGCTGCCACTGCGAGGTCGAGCGCACGCTGCCCGCCATGAGGATGAGTGCCACTGCCGTGAGGTACTCCCCTAGTGTATTTGTTGATTGAATCGACATTGTTAGTGTAGTAAGTACAATAAGTAAAGTTAGTATGGTTAGTATAGTTAGTAAAGTTAGTTAGTTTAGTTAGTATAGACAATATAGTAAGTTAGTATAGTTAGTAAAGTTAGTTAGTTTAGTTAGTATAGTTAGTGACTCTAGTTATACATTGTATTTAGTATAATTAGTTATTGTAGTTTGTCTTGTATAGATGTTAATATTAGATTAGTTAGTATAGTTATAGTTAGAATATGTATTAATATTACTATGGACAATACGTATGACGATTTCGATGACTTGATGAAGTTTCTTGAAATGCTTGTGTAGATGGATTGTTGTGTTAGAGTTTTTTATGGAGGAAGTGTTAGGAGAGAAGATGGTATGTTTGAGGATATGGAAGAAGAATTGGAATGGTTTGATGAACCTCCTAATTTCAATGACCTTTGTATCCGTTTGAATGCAAAGTTTGGCGGTGATTTCACACTAAAGGGGAGGTTTGATACTGGGAAGACTGGGGCACACTATGTCCTAATGCCCTTGCGCGACCCTACTCACTGGTACCACTACACTAGGGTGCTCCAAGGTTCCAATGTGCCCATGGTTGAGGTGGTGGTGGAGAATGGGTACACGATGCAGGGTGTCCTAGACGGGCCGTCCATTGTTGGTGTTGGAGGCATTGAGCAAGATTTGGGGGTCAAATGGGAAGCAACTCAGGGTAACATGGATTTTGACGGTCAGTTGACGCAGGAGTAGTTTCATTCAAGTCAAGTAGGTTGTATAAGCAATGACTTCGATATGAACGAGTTCAAACTAGAAGAGGAGGATGGGATTGGTGATGTAGTTAGCAGTGATTCGAATGATTCCGATGGTGACTAGGGAGATAGACATGCTATGCCCACATCGGTTGATGCCATGCTAGTACCTGTTAATGGTATGCCATTACTAGTACCAAGTGAGGTTTTGCATGCTATCTAGGCTTAGGGTAGACTAGTCATAGATTTGCCAGCAGATGATACCCCCTATGATTCATGGGGCAGAATTAGCGAGGCGCAGCAGTATGTTCCACCACCACCTTACACAATGACTGAGCTTGAGCAACTAAGGTTGATGAATGGCCTGTAGAGTTCGCGAGTATAATTATGAGGATCTGCCATATATTTCACCCTTGTATCTTCTGTTCGAAACACCATTAGTATTTGGGAGAGGTGCTTCGAGCCATACCTTGACCCGACACAATGGCCACCTTATCATGGTTATGACTACATGTCGCATCCGGATCTAATGAAGGTAGGCAAGGGTAGGAGGAGGAAGAAGCAACTCAAGGGGGACATGGATGCTATGAGAGGGTACTGACAAAGACATGTACGGAGGGGGAGACTTCAATGAGACCCGTGGTAGGAATCTTTGCTCCGTTTGCAAAGAACCTGGTCACAAGGCTAGTAGGCAAGGGCAGCAGGTGCATATAGCATACATTTTATTATATTAATATTAATTGTTTGCTATGCTATTTAAAACTACTATGTTAGTACATTGGAACTTTGGAGCTATGTTTATTATGATATATGTTTATTCTGTAATTTTGCATAATAGTTTATTCCTTTTACATTTACTTTATTTTTATGCACTAATGTTCCATAAAATTATAGTACTCTTAATGTTTGTTCTAACATATACATTTGAAATTTGAACTAGGATGGGGGATCATCATCTATAGTACCCCATTCTTGAGGTGCACTACGACAAGGACCACTGAGCCTAGCGCTTGTCGGAGCTTCAGGAGGACTTGGTACCTCTTAGACTACTGCACTGCACTAGCCGCACCGCTGGGACTGAGCAATACCGGCCATACATACAGTGTGTCGGCTTCCTTGAGATCAGTCCCCTGTCTTCAACATTGGGCTACCAATTGTTCGACCCTACATTTCTCACTACTGCCATCGATAGGTATGATTTGATACATGTTTGTGATAGTACAAAGCATTGATTTGTGTCATTGTTTAAACTAAAAAACTTCTTGTATTGAATTAAAAACCCATAGGTGGAGGCCAGGAGACCCACACCTTCCACCTTCCTTATGGTGAGATGACTATCACTGATGCAGGATGTGAAGATGATTCTGTGTCTGTGGCTTGGGGGGTCTTCTAGTGACTGGGATCCTTGATAACGATCACTGGATGGACTTGGTGGAGCAGTTCTATGGCAGAAGACCACCCGAGGATGAGGATGCTAAGAGAGCAAAGTAAGAATTTCTACATTTGAAACATTTACCAATTTGACACCAGCACATGCAAGTCTTTGGCTGGTCTCTTATATCATAAATATATGTTATGGTGTAAGTCTGTCGTTGATCTACATATTCTGCAAATTATTTTGCTATTTAAATGGAGGGTTTAGTACATAACTTTTATGATGTGTATTGTCTTGGCCTAATTTAATGTTTATTTTTGTTCCCTCAGCTCTCATGAATTAGTCCTTCAAAAATTATAGGAAAACATCTGGTGTCAGTTCGGTCTGGATAACAGAAAACTTTGGGGGCACCGCTACACCCTAGATGCTCCAGAGCAGGAGATCGAGAGGTATGCTAGGGTGTGGCTAGTGGCACTTCTTAGGCGCCTTCCTGTTCCTCGATGCGTCGGGTAACACCATCAGCTAGGGCCTTCCTCAACATACTGAGCCAGCCCTAGGAGAATATAGGAGCGTACAGCTAGGGCAGCGTGGTCCTAGCATGGATCTATCATAAGCTCTGCGTTGCCTGCCGACACAGTACATCGAGACCGTACTGACGTTGGGTTCACCCCTAACGTGCTGCCTTCACGTCCGAAGAGGCAGCAACGTCCATGGTCACCATATACTCCTCAGTCGTAGGAGTTCTTTAGGATGACATGCTGAACTTGTACTCGGACACCCATATACTGATGGAACATGTAGTATGTCGAGTAATGTTGAACTTATGTATTGATGAACTTGTGTCGTAGTTATGACTTGCTGAACTTATGTCAAACTTGCGATGAACTTGGGATAGTGCTTGAGCGATGAACTTATCTCAAACTTCGTATTGACCTATTTGTTAAACTGACACGACGACATAACAGAAGTGCCTAAACCTTCATTTTACTGCCACTTTGACCACCGCACCATGGCTGGTGGCGCATCAGCCTTGCCGCGCCGTGTACGGTGGCGCGACAATCCCATGCTGGGTGCTGGCCATGACTGTTGGGAGTTCCGATGTATGTCGGGACTTCCAACAGGTGCAAACAGCCGACCAGCAAAAACCTAGGTGTCGGGACTCTCGACTTGGGTCGGGACTTCCGACTGTCGGGAGTTCCGACTGTCGGGAGTTCTGACTCACGTTGGGACTTTCGATGGCCACAATCACTGTGCATGCTAAGTGACAGGGTGTCAGGACTTCCGGCATAAGTCATGACTTCCGACGGTCGGGATTTCCGGCTTACGTCGGGACTTCCGACACCAACAGTCACTGAAAAATATTCTACGTGCTCGTGGAGTGCTAGTGTCTCTCTTTTGATTTTATTTTTATGCTTGAGCACTCTATCTTCCTCAGACCAACTAAGTTTGCATCCCTCTTTATAGTGTGGCAGATCCTAAACTCAAAAACAAAAATAAAACCTTTAGAGAGCGCTTTGAGTTCAGTCCGCCTTTACAACTTCAAGAATTGAGGGATACCACTTCATCTTTATCAACTCTTTGAATCCTTCATGGGACTAATAGCTGCGACATATCTCATTAAGATCATATTAGTCCCTAATTTGGATGTCATCAATATACCAAAACCCACATGATGAGGACATCACTCCTTTGGATGTACCTAGCTGATCCTCCAACCGTCATGCAAGGTCCAATGACCCAGGCTCGAATGCGTTAACTCAATTTATAGGAGAGCTCGTTCTTAAGCGATCCTTTACATACTTTTGAGAATAGACTACTACCTAATGATGTTATCTTGCTTAGGAATATTGGAGAGGGTCAAGAGGGACTAAGAGGACGTGGAGGAGGTGATGATGACCAGCAATGACGTCCAACACAAGCCAGAGGCCCAGTCCAACAAGAATTCGAGTCTGCCTCGGCCTCCAGGACTAGTCTGCCTTAAACTGGTTGCCCAGGACGCATCCGGACTCCGTTTTCGATGATCCACAATGGATGGAAAGCTAATTTGATAAGGAAGCCAATCCAAGTGGTTTCACATCAAAATCTTTTCAGAATCAACAGGGAATTGTCAAAACAAGTCAGCGTCTAGAATCTGCCAAGGTGCTGCGACACCGTCTTTTGGTCCGTTGGACCATGTATCGAGTTTGGGCCCATTAGGGGCACATCCAGGGGTCTTGCATGACCCTAGAGTCTTCATAAACAGCCGCCATTCCTCCATTAGGGTTCGAGTTTTGCTTAGATTATTCTGTCAAGAACAGTTTCGCCGTTCATCGGTTTGTGAGACCCCAACTCGTGAGATTAATCATTCATCTGCAATTTGGTTGCTTTCTTTCTCGTTCTTGCTTGTGTTCTTCGTTGCGCAGGCAGGGATTAGCCTTCTTGGCGAGGTCAACCTGGTCCGTGACTTGGTTGATAACCAGAGGAGCTATGGTGCTAAGATTGCAGGGTTCGATCTTTCGATCTGAAGCCGGATCGGTGTGTCATTCTCCGCCACAACGATAGTTACCATCACCTGACGGAAGATCAGGATCCCCATCTCCATTAAGTGGTAATCAAAGCTAAGGTATACCGTCATGTTCACTTTTATTCCCTAGTTTGAGTGTTTCGTATTCGTCCCATAGTCCAGTGCCATACTCGTTTTTTTTATCCTAGAACCTTCTGCGCCATAGCCTTTGCATATTTCAGTTTCAGAGTCCGTCGTGTTGAGTTTGTGTCCTAGTCGAGGTCTTGTTGCTAGTTAGGTCGTGTTAGAGTCTAGTTCGTGTGTTTCCCCCCATCGTTTCCATCAAATCTTGGCTGTTGTGACCAATTTTGCACACATTGTTTCCGTTTTGTCCTCTAATTCGGAGCCAATTCTTAAAACTGGTCCAGTTTTCGCATACGAACTCCGTTTTCGACGTTCCATATATGCAAATTGATCAAAATTTTTTTTTGGATCCATCCATCCCTAGCTTTGCAAGGCTGGGGTTCATAATTTTTAGATTGGTCAAAAAGTGGTCAGAAGATCCTCGTTTCGTGGTCACAAGGTTTTTATCGATTTTCATCCAGTTTTCTGAAAATTCCACAGGCCACGTCTTACACTTGTTTGAGCTCATATTTTCTGTGGTTACTTCTTTTGTGCTCCTAAGTAAAGTAAAAATATCAAAAAATAAAATAAAAAGTCAAAATTTCCCAAAAAACAACGACAACCCAAAAAATAGAAAAAAAGAGGGGCAAAAGAGGAACAATATCTAGAGGAGCACATAGAGAAGCCCAAAGTGAGCTGTGTTTGCGTGTGCTGTCTGGTTCCTTGTTTGTGTTGCTGTTTCCATCCACCATACTTGTTTTTCTCATACCTATCACCTTGCTATCCACCATACTTTTGTCACAACCTGGTACTTGCAACACTTTAGACCAGCAACGAGAACAAGTACTTTGGACTATAATTCAGCATTACTTTCTGTTACTGAATTGTGTGCTAGATATACATATTACTCTTTGTTTGCCTTCCAAGCTCTACAAATTCTTCAGATCAGTACAGACAAAGGGCCTTGCAATCTCGGTACCACTACCTCACAGGTATCACGAACCAGCCACCGGTTGTACCGCTCCACTGCTTGCGTTGGTAAGAACTTAGTAAGAGCTTGGTAAGACTGCTTCCACTTGCTATGAAAAGTGACACCACTACAACCACGTAGTCATTTGGTAGGGATAACTTTTACCATTTGTTCCTGTTTTTGTGTTTACAATGGCAGGAGGTGATCAGACTGAAGATAACAATCCTAAGGGTTTCAACGAGTGTGTTAGCCAAGAGCAACTACAAGCTATTGTAGAGGATGCCCTAGAAAAGGATGAATGAGGCCGTCAGGAAGGCCTGTCACTGACGCACTCATTGAACTCAACATTGACAATAGCATGGAGAGATTGGACAAGCGAATTTCCATGCTAACCGACAAGGTTACTGAGTTGGAAACCTTTGTGGCGGGCAACAACGACGTTTCCGGCAGCAACACCGATGGTCAAGACACGGTGCATGATGCCACTAGAAACATAGGTCGAGAAGCTGTCCGACAAGAGAGATTATGACAATGTCTTTGCCGCAACACAACAGGTATAGGTGGTGTCCACCACCACCGTCAAGGTAATAATCACCGTGTGCCCGATGATCCTTATGCTAAAATTAAGTTCACAATACCATCTTTTTCGGGTCATTATGATGCTGAGGGATATCTTGATTGGGAGATGACGGTAGAACAAAAGTTTAGTGCCCACCTTGTACCTGAGCAGCATAGAGTTAGACAAGCTACTAGTGAGTTTAAGGATTTTGCCATTATTTGGTGGAATGGGCTAGCTGCATAGGATGCTTTACCTGGTACATGGGAAGAACTTAAGGTAGCTATGCATGATCGTTTTGTTCCTCCTTCTTATCATAGAGATTTATGTAAGAAATTAATGCAGTTTAGAACTAAGGAGATTAAATCTATACAGGATTACTATGGTGAGCTCCAAAAGGGATTGATGCGCTGTAGTGTTGTGGAGGAAACTGAAGATGCCATTTGTCGTTTTTATTCGGGTTTGAGGTGTGACATTCAGGACATTGTTGATTATAAAGAATTTAACACTGTTAACCAGTTGTTTCAGTTTGCTATGCTTGTAGAAAAGGAATTGTAGGGGCGTGAACAGTAGGGCAAGAGCAAGGTTAGCACCAGCACCTACACGCCACTGCTCGGCACCATCTTCGGGGCTAACCAAGCCAACCACTTTTCGGACACCTCCTCCAGCGAGCAAGTGACCAATAGCCTCTAGGAGTTTCCGCTACACCTAAGGCACCTCCCGCACGCCCTTCAGATTTAGGTAAAAATTCTTTGCAGGTGCCTACCAAGAGTTCCTCATCCGTTGCATCGACTGGGATGCACTTCGGGTATTCAGTGCCACTGCTGCCATGGCATTGGCCATGTGCAGAAGGACTGCCCAAGTCAGTGGGCATATATTGCTACAGAAGATGGTTACATCAGCACCTCTGACATTGAGGATGAATAAGACCAAGATGCAGATGAGGAGGACGGCGAAGTCCTTGGTGACGATGGCCACTGGTGTCCTATAGGAGCATCATTATACAACGAGGTGCTCAGCTCACAAGTCCAGCAACCTGAGAAGCTACAACACCATAACTTGTTCCAGATTTTCTTTAGTCATCAGCGACCATCGAGCACGTGTCATTATTGATGGAGGTAGCTAGCAACAATTTGGTGAGTTCTGATTTGGTCAAGAAGCTTAGCTTGACCACATGCCCACACCCACAGTCCATATCATATTTAGTGGCTAAATGATTATGGTAAAGCAAAGGTAACGCAAACTTGTAGAGTTTATTTTCATTGGTTCTTATGCTAATTCTGTTGATTGTGATGTGGTACCTATGCAAGCTTGTTCACTTTTATTGGGTCGTCCTTGGGAACATGATAATGATGCTACACACCATGGTAGAAGTAATAAATACACTTTTGTGCATAAAGGAAAGAAAATTACTTTGGTACCTTTGACCCCTGCTCAAATTGTACAAGCTGATAGAGAATGCGCCACTAGTTTGAATGATGTTCAATCTAAAATTCAGCAAGTTGCTAATTCTATTTTCCCACCTAAAAAGGATAAGTCTACATCTATTTCTAAGGCTGAGGGGATTAAATTGAAGGGTGGTGTTATGCTTGCAACAAAATGTGACTTTGCTGAAATTTCTGATGATGATATTTGCTATGCTTTGGTATGCAAACGAGCTATGTTTTCGCTTGATGATATTGTTAGCTTGGTACCTCCTGCTGTCACTAACCTTTTGCAGGAGTATGAGGACATTTTTCCAGCTGAGATACCCCCGAGACTGCCACCTATGAGAGGGATAGAGCATCAAATCGATTTGATTCTGGGAGCAGCCTTGCCCAACCGTGCTACTTATTGAACCAATCCTGAGGAGACTAAGGAAATTCAGCGACAAGTCCAAGACCTTTTGGACCGTGGGTATGTACGTGAAAGCCTTAGTCCTTGTGCCGTTCCTGTACTTTTGGTTCCTAAGAAAGATGGAAGTTGGCGTATGTGTGTTGATTGTAGAGCCATCAATAATATTACTATTCGGTATCGTCATCCTATTCCTAGGCTAGACGACATGCTTGATGAGTTGTGTGGTTCTATAATTTTCACTAAGATTGACTTGTGAAGTGGCTACCACCAAATTAGAATGAAACTTGGAGATGAATGGAAAACAACGTTTAAAACCAAATTCAGGTTGTATGAGTGGTTAGTAATGCCTTTTGGTTTGACAAATGCACCTAGCACTTTCATGCGCTTAATGAATGAGGTTTTAAGAGCTTTTATTGGACATTTTGTGGTAGTTTACTTTGATGATATATTGATTTACAGCAAGTCTTTTAATGAACATATGGATCACTTACGTGCTATTTTTAATGCTTTACGTGATGCATGTTTATTTGGTAACCTTGAGAAGTGCATCTTTTGCACGGATCAAGTTTCTTTTCTTGGCTATGTTGTAACTCCACAGGGAATTGAGGTAGACGAGATGAAAATTGAAGCCATAAAGAGCTGGCCGGTTCCCCAAACCGTCATATAGGTGAGGAGTTTTCTTGGTCTTGCAGGATTCTACCGCCGCATCGTCAAAGATTTCAGCACCATTGCTGCCCCATTGCATGAGTTGACGAAGAAAGGAGTGGTGTTTCATTGGGGAGAGGCACAATAGGAGTCCTTTGACACTTTGAAGGACAAGCTTACACACGCACCATTGCTGCAACTTCCAAATTTTGGTAAGACTTTTGAGCTAGAATGTGATGCTAGTGGAGTTGGCATTGGTGGTATTTTGATGCAAGATGGTAAACTTAGTTGCTTACTTTAGTAAAAAATTGCATGGTCCTGTTCTTAATTATTCCACGTATGATAAATAATTGTATGCACTTGTTCGTTCTTTAGAGACGTGGCATCATTATTTGTGGCCTAAAGAATTTGTTATTCATTCTGATCATGAATCGCTTAAGTATCTTCGCTCTCAAACTAATCTGAATCATAGGCATGCTAAATGGGTTGAATTTATTGAATCTTTTCCTTATATTATCAAACATAAGAAAGGGAAGGATAATGTGATTGCTGATGCTTTATCTAGAAGATATACATTGCTGTCCCTACTTGATTGCCTGGATTTTTGGTCTCCAATCCATTAAAGAACAATATGCGCTTGATCCCGATTTTAAGGATGTGTTGCTTAATTGTAGAGAGGGACGTGCATGGAATAAGTTTATGATCAATGATGGGTTTTTGTTTAGAGCTAACCGCCTATGCATTCCAGTTGGTTCCGTTCGTCTTTTGTTGTTGCAGGAGGCACATGGAGGCGGATTGATGGAACATTTTGGTGCCAAGAAGACGGAGGAGGTGCTGTCCACACACTTCTTTTGGCCAAGGATGAGGCGAGATGTAGAGCGATATGTGGCTCGGTGTGCCACATGTCAAAAAGCTAAGTCGCAGGTTGAACCCACATGGTTTGTATATGTCCTCTTCCTGTTCCTTCTACTCCTTGGGCAGATATATCTATGGATTTTGTGTTGGGATTGCCAAGGACTAAGAGGGGGAGGGATAGTATTTTTGTGGTGGTTGATCATTTTTCTAAGATGGCACATTTTATTCCTTGTCATAAGAGTGAATGATGCTGTTCATATTGCTGACCTTTTCTTTCAAGAAATCGTTCGCTTGCATGGTATGCCTTCTACTATTGTTTCAGATCGTGATGTAAAATTCTTGAGTCATTTTTGGCACACGTTGTGGAATAAATTGGGGACCAAGTTGTTATTTTCTACAACATGTCATCCCCAAACTGATGGGCAAACTGAGGTTGTGAATCGAACATTGTCCACCATGTTGAGAGCCATTTTGAAGCGCAATTTGAAGATGTGGGAAGAGTGTTTACCACATGTGGAGTTTGCATATAACAGGGCGGAACATTCCACCACCAAGGTAAGTCCTTTTCAGGTAGTGTATGGTTTTAACCCCCATGCTCCTATTGATCTTTTGCCTTTACCTACCACTGAGAGAATACATAGTGATGCTAGAGAGCGTGCTGATTTTATTCGTAAGTTGCATGAAACAACTAAAGCAAATATTGAAAGCATGAATGAAAAGTATAGAATTGCTGGTAGTAAAGGTAGAAAAGAGATTAAGCTTGAACCAGGTGATTTGGTTTGGTTACATTTAAGAAAAGATAGATTTCCTGAGCTACGTAAGTCTAAATTAATGCCAAGAGCAGCTGGTCCTTATAAGATTACTGAGAAAATAAATGATAATGCATACAAACTTGAGTTGCCACCTGAGTTCGGGGTTAGTCCCACATTTAACATTGCAGATTTGAAACCTTATTTGGGAGAAGAAGATGAGCTTGAGTCAAGGACGACTCCAATTCAAGAGGGGGAGGATGATGAGGACATCACTCCTTTGGATGTACCAGCTGATCCTCCAACCGTCATGCAAGGTCCAATGACCCGGGCTCGAATGTGTCAACTTAATTTACAGGTGAGCTCGTTCTTAAGCGATCCTTTTCATACTTTTGAGAATAGACTACTACCTAATGATGTTATCTTGCTTAGGAACATTGGAGAGGGTCAAGAGGGACTAAGAGGACGTGGAGGAGGTGATGATGACCAGCAAGGACGTACAACACAAGCCGGAGGCCCAGTCCAACAAGAATTCGAGTCTGCCTCGGCCTCCAGGACCAGTCTGCCTTAAACTGGTCACCTAGGACGCATCCGGACTCCGTTTTCAATGAACCACATATGGATGGAAACCTAATTTGATAAGGAAGCCAATACAAGTGGTTTCACATCAAAATCTATTCGGAATCAACAGGAATCATCGAAACAAGTCAGCGTCTAGAATCTGCCAGGGTGCTGCGACACCGTCTTTTGGTCCGTTGGACCATGTATCGAGTTTGGGCCCATTAGGGGCGCGTCCAGGGGTCTTGCACGACCCTAGAGTCTTCATAAACAGCCGCCGCCCCTCCATTAGGGTTTGGGTTTTGCTTAGATTATTCTGTCAAGAACAGTTTCGCCGTTCATCGGTTTGTGAGACCCCAACTCGTGAGATTAATCATTCATCTGCAATTTGGTTGCTTTCTTTCTCGTTCTTGCTTGTGTTCTTCATTGCGTAGGCAGGGATTAGCCTTCTTGGCGAGGTCAACTTGGTCTGTGACTTGGTTGATAACCAGAGGAGCTGTGGTGCTAAGATTGCAGGGTTCGATCTTTCGATCTGAAGTCGGATCGGTGTGTTATTCTCCGCCACAACGATAGTTACCATCACCTGACAGAAGAACGGGATCCCCGTCTCCATTAGGTGGCGCAGACACGGCAGCGCATGGCACAACACCGGCTACAATGTGGTAGAGACTAAAACGGAGAGAGCATCATGCTCAGGAGCTCACCACGAACATGACGGTGTGCTTGGTGAAGGCGGAGACGGACTGGAGTGTCCTAGCCACGGTGAGGTCGGTGGTGGCGGTGCTTCGGCCGACTCTGAGGAAGAAAACATCGTGCTGGGCGATTTCGGTCAACTTGAGTGATGCGAGCAAGCCGAAGAGAAGCACTAGTTTGAGGCGATCACGCTGGCGTAGGTAGACACGATGGGAACTGAAATGACCCCGATTTCCACGAAGGGAAATCCACAGCGTCGAAGTGTAATAAGACCGTTGTAGATCATATTACCCAATTTCCAATCGAATATCACTTCCATACAATGATAATATCAGAGTACAAATAGTGCGGAATTACATAAATTATTACATCGCCGCATTGGTGGAATCAAAAGTAGCATTCATTCAGAACAACTTGAAGATAAGATCGCCAAACTCGAGCGTAGGCACGAACCCCTCATCCGTCAAACTCCTCGGAGCTAAACTCCTCAGGAGAACCTGAGTGCCAAAATTTATCAGTACGATTTGTACTGGCCATTCCCAACCCTATGAGCATTGCTTTGTGGAAATTGGATGCAAGTTGGATATAGTCAAAAGGAACCTATAAGGCAGGGGTTTCCAATGTATTTTAGCATATCAAGTATATAACAGTATAGTCAAGTTTTAACACCATTCTCACACCTATTCCACCCATTCCCCTTCCAGAGCCAGGTTTTGATCCTGGGATCAGTATACCACCATCCCCACACCATCACCACACCATAACCATACCATCGCTCAGTCGATAGGCCAACTCCCTCTTGGCACTATCTCAAGGCCCGTAGCCCCTGGCTACGACCGAACACTCACTTCCGGGAAAGAAAAGAAGGACTCATCTCTCTACCTAGTTTAAGCGAAACTCAGGAAAGGTCCATAGCCGATAAGTTGGCACATGTATCGATCAATCAACCATACACTCTGTAGAGGTTTTACATAACCACAAGATCTGCCTTCCTCGCTGACCGTCGTCAACTGGGCTGATTCCAGCCGCTTGCTAGCCTAGGATAATGCCACTCTACCATTTAGCCCTGGTACACCCCAAGTCTAGTTTGGGGTGGCTAAAACTGTGAGTCATGAGCCGGGTCCATAAGGTCTCCATGAAGTCTCGGAAGGGTGTGGGGGAAATCCTCCGCACCCCGTACCTCCCTACACTGTCCGCTATCAACCTAGCAGTAGTGGCAATATCCTACCAAGTAGTCCAGCCGTCCCGCACCATATAGGGCGAGTGGTACATAAGGCTTCCCGGTGCATCTGAGTACTAGTAAGTCCTTAGGGGTGACCAAGCCAGAATGTCTTCATCAGGGTTTCCATTTATCGTGCCACCACAGCACCCCCATCC
Organism: Miscanthus floridulus; assembly: GCF_019320115.1. Taxonomy (NCBI): domain Eukaryota; kingdom Viridiplantae; phylum Streptophyta; class Magnoliopsida; order Poales; family Poaceae; genus Miscanthus; species Miscanthus floridulus. The sequence continues at coordinate 59,164,294 of NC_089596.1, read as the reverse complement.
CGGGCTCCTCCCATCATAGGTTCACACCTAGGACCACCTCATATACCATTTACCCACCATAGGTATCTATTCCAGGGGTGCCTAGGTAGCACCCCATGGCAAGACTTGCCCTAGGCTCATCGTATACTCCAACTTGGTCGACACAACCCGCACCCTCCACGCACCCAAGTCACACACGCAGCACTCTCCTCATAGTTCAATTATCACCAGTTTCCAACACGCATCAATGTAGTGTAAGCATTGTAGAAGTAATAAGCAAGTGTGTGACTAGCCTAATAGCAGGGTGAGCAGGGGTAAGGTTGCGTCAAGGTAAAGGCCATCAGGAAAGCATACCACCATGCAAGTCCTACCATAGTGTGATCATAACTATAAAGTAAAGCACTAGCATTTCTATTTTTGCCATGCGTAATAGGTACTACGAGATTAGGTGGGATGTGGCACCTTTAGTGTAGTCGTCTCCATACTCCTCACGGTACTCACGGTCCTCGTCTATCCGGTTCTCCTCCGAGTCTGCAAACGATCGCATTATAGTCGCGTTAGCGACATCTATAGAATAGCACAAAGGAGCAATGAAAATTCAAAAGAGCCAAATGCACTCTAACATGGGTTCATTGCATAGGCCTCGATTTTAGATGAATTTTGGTCCTAGTCTCGTATTTTTTTGAGGTCATATGAATTAGTTATGCATTTCCGAAGTTTAAATCTATTTCTGAAAATGGAAAAAGGCTGAATTAATCCTGGGCTGACACGTGTCATACTGTGGTTGGTCCATGTGGCTTGCTGACGTCAGCATGACATCAGCATTATGATTCCAAGCTGACAGGTGGGGCCCAGCTGACGTCAGCATGACGTCAGCATGACATCATCAACGTCGTCTACAACGACAGGTGGGGCCAAATGCTATTGGGTCACTGACAGGTGGGTCCGGTCAAAGTCAACGTCGGTCAATGTCAAGTCAATGGTCAATGGTCAACAGTCAGGGTCACTGACATGTGGGGCCTAGGCTACTGACGTCAGCAGCTGATGTCAACGTGACGTCAGCATGACGTCACCCTGGCTGCGTGGGCTGCTGACATGTGGGTCCCGTGTGACGTCAGCATGATGTCAGCGCCTGTCATGTGGGTCCAACTTGTCCGTGTCACTGACATGTGGGGCTAGGTCAATGGTCAATGTTGATCAGTCAATGATCAACACGGCCGGGTCTCAAACGGGCTTCGGGTTGGGCCGGTCTAGGCTGGGCCGGGCCGAACACGTGGCACGCTGTGGAGCTGCCACGTCATGGTCATGGGCTCTTACTAGGCCTCGTGTTCAGGCTATGGGTGTGGGCTCGGCTCACGGTGGACCCAAGTTCACAATCCATGGACCGCAGACTGGTCTACGGTGGACCGAGTCCATTGTCTGTTCCTCTCGGCTCGGCTCATATGCACCGAGTTCACGCGCAGGTGGCCGGCGAGGGGGTGTTCCCCTATTTCTCCCATGGCGGTGCTCCTGCCGGCGGCGAGCTCACTGTGAGCCTCTATGGCGGTGCTGGTGTCTGATTGGGGAGGGGAAAAGCTTCCCCGGGCCACGGCGACTACGTTGGTGGGGTCAGAGTGGTGGCTAGAGCTTCCCAATGTGCTAGCCACGGCGAGCGGCGGCTCGAGCACCACCGGCATGCGGGAATGGTGTGGGTGCTGTGGCATAGGCCGATATGTGGTGCGTGTGGGTGACATAGGGCTCCAGTGGGCATGTTGGGCAGGTCGAGGGGTCCTCCAGTGCCTCCGGTGGCTTTGGACACGGCGGCGGCCTTCCGAGCACAACGGCGGCGTCGGGGATGTGGCTACGGTCACTGTGAAATGTCTTGGTGGGGGCATGTAGGTTTCTACGGATGCATGGGGACGCGGCGAGGATGTCTAGGCTCAAGGCGAGGCTCGGTTCTCCTATGGCCGGTAGGGGCTTCCCGGCGGCCACGGCGGTCATGAAGACGACGGCGAGGCGCACGGGTGAACCACGGGGCTCTAGCGGGGTGGTCACGGCATGGTCACAGACGTGTGCGTGGGTGTTCCCAGCGGCCAGAGATGGCCCTAGCCTACGCGCTCCCAGTGTGGAGCGCCATGGCCAGCATGGTATGGTCCGACAATGAGCAGGGAGAGACCGGAAGAAGGGGGGCTCACCGTGGGTGGCGTGGAAGAATGGATGGTGATGCCATGTCGATTCGAGGCCGTGTAGCTCCGGTAGCCATGCAGTGCCATGCCGAACCGCGTCAGTGATGTAGACGACAGCATCGCTCTCGGCTTCGGCGGTCTTGACGAGCTTTTCCCCTTCGCAGTGGCGTCAGCGTTTTCCCCCTTTCTCCCCCACTCTTCTCTCTTGGCTCAGGTGTGCTGTGGTCGGCCACCACGGTGGCGGCAGGGCGTTGGGAGAACCCTAGGGCTCTGGGCATGGCTTTATAGCCGGAGCTCTGAGCTCCATCTTCGGCGGACGGGCGGACGGTTGGTGATGCACCGCAGGCATCGAATGGCATTACGGCGTGGGGTGGTTGGTGCGGAGGTCGCGTGGGCGATGCGCTAAGGGGGAGACAGGACCATGCCCCGAGCATGACCCCTGGCCTGCTCTGCCATCGTTGTCGGCCTCCGGTCGGCTGGCGATTGAGCGTGAGCGCAAGGAAGATGAATAGGGGAAGGCTGACGGGTGGGGTCCGTTGGCAGCGACTGTGGCGAAGAGAAAGGGGCGTGCAGGTGAGCAGCGCTCGGCTGACATGCGGGGCCCAGTGGCAGCGACAGCGAGCGAAGGCGGGGAGGTGCGGGTGTTGCTGGGCTGCAAGCTGGGCCGCACGCGTTGGGGAGGGGGAAGGGGCGGCCACGATGGTGCTGGCTGGGCTGGCTAGCTTGGGCCGAGCGGCTGGCTGCGAGGCCCACTTCTTCTTTTCTTTTTCTATTTTTTTCATTTCTTTTCCATTTGTTTGAATTCAAATTTGGTTTAGAATTTGAATTCACAACTGAGGTAACTTATTCATTGGAGTTTAGGGAATTTTGTTTAATAATAACTTTATGGTTTATTACTTTAATGGAATTGTTAAGCATAACATAAAGCAAATGAAAACCCAAACCACAATTTAAGTTAACATTGTATGCAACATTTATTTGTTAGAAATTAAATAATCATAATCAACAAATAATATGCCATGCTTATGTGTTGACTTAGGTTGGGTTACTTCTAATGCAACTCTTAGGTTGGGTTTCTTTACATGACACTCATCATCACATGGGAGTTTTGAAGAAAAATTTTTGTAGTTGGTATTTTTGGTGTATGGATTTTTGGGTTGTTACAGTCCTACCCCCTTAACAGAATCTCATCCTCGAGATTAAAGTGTAACGTACTCTTCAAAGAGGTAAGGATATCGTAGCCAGAGGTCCGACTCTTTCTCCCATGTTGCTTCTCTCTCAGTATGATTACTCCATTGGATCTTGCACATAGGAATAGTCTTGCTTCGGGTCTCTTTGGTATCTCTGTCCAGAATTCTGATGGGATGTTCTCTATACTCAAGTGTATCTTGAATGTCAAGTGTATCAGTTGGGACTACTTCATAGGGCACCCTCAAACACTTGCGTAGCTGTGAGACATGAAATACGGGATGTACACCCACCAATTCCTCAGGTAGCTCGAGTTTGTAGGCGAGCTTTCCAATCTTTTTGCAAATCTTGTATGGGCTAACAAATCTAGGGGCAAGCTTTCCTTTCACATGGAATCTGATAGTCCCACGTAGCGGGGATACCTTGAGATAGACGAAGTCCCCCACATTAAACTCAAGTTCTCTTCTCCTTTTGTCAGCATAGCTCTTGTATCGACTTTGAGCAATTCTTAAATTCTCTCTTACTTGAGCAACTCCTTCTTTGGCATCTTGAATCTTAGCGGAGTCAAAGAACGATCTTTCTCCTAGTTGGGACCACATCAAAGGTGTCTTACAAGGTCTGCCATACAGAGCTTCAAATGGCGACATCTTAATACTGGCTTGGTAGCTGTTGTTGTAAGAGAACTCTGCATAGGGTAAGCATCTCTCCCAATCAGAGCCATAATTCAGTACACTAGCGCGAAGCATGTCTTCTAAGATCTGATTTACTCGTTTAGTCTATCCATCTGTCTATGGATGATAAGCGGTACTAAAGTCAAGTTTGGTTCCAATGGACTTGTGTAGGGCTTTCTAGAATCGAGACACAAACTTAGGGCCATGATTAGATACAATACTAGAGGGAGCTCCATGCAGTCTGAGAATATGTTCAATGTATAGATCGGCTAGTTTTTCGGCATTGGTCTTGGTCTTTACTAGTACAAAGTGAGCAATTTTGGTCAAGCGATCAACAATCACCCAGATGGAATCATTGCCTTTCTGTGAACGGGGCAATCCAACTATGAAATCCATGGATATGCTCTCCCACTTCCACTCGGGGACGTCAAGAGGCTTTAGCAAACCTGTAGGCCTTTGATGTTTAGCCTTGACTCTATTACAAGTGTCACATCGTGCCACATGTCCTGCAATGTCTGTCTTCATGCCTTTCCACCAAAAGTGTTTCTTCAAATCTTGATACATTTTTGAACCTCCAGGGTGGATACAGTACTTAGAATCGTGAGCTTCTGACAAAATTTTCTCTCGTAGCACTGGGTTAGATGGAACACAGATTCTGTTCTTGAACCAGATGGTTCCTTATTCATCTTCATGGTGGTTGGTCTTATAGCCTAGTTTCATCAGATCACGGAGATATCTGATTTCTTCACAATCTTTCTGAGCTTGACGGACACGTTCTGTGAGATCATACTGTATGCGGAGCTCATTCAACAAGCCATGCAGTAGTATCTCAAGTTGGAAATCATCAATCTCTTCCTTGAGCTCAGGTGGTACGGATTCAGTGATCAAAGTGTGACAGTAACTCTTACGGCTAAGGGCATCTGCGACTACATTAGCTTTTCCTGGATGATAGTGAATTTCTAGGTCATAGTCCTTGATCAACTCTAGCCATCGGCGTTGCCTCATATTCAAATCTTCTTGAGTGAAAAAGTACTTCAAGCTCTTGTGATCCGTGTAGATATCACACTTGTTGCCTATCAAGTAGTGCCTCCAGATCTTCAGGGCATGCACAATTGCTGCTAACTCAAGATCATGAGTAGGGTAACGGTTCTCGTGTTCTTTCAACTATCGAGACGCGTATGCTATCACTCTTCCATCTTGCATCAATACACAACCAAGTCCTTGACGGGATGCATCACAATAGACTACGAAATTTTTGCCGACATCAGGCAATGCCAGCACAGGAGTTGTGGTAAGCTTCTGTTTCAATTCCTAGAAGCTTTGTTCACACTCGGGCATCCATTCAAACTCCTTGGTCTTCTTCAGAAGATTGGTCATTGGACGGGCTATCTTGGAGAAGTTTTCGATGAATCGGCGATAATATCCAGCCAATCCCAAGAAACTTCTGACTTCTGTCACATTACGGGGTTGATCCCACTCTTTCACAGCTTCAATCTTGGCTGGGTCAACTGCGACACCTTCAGCTGATAGTACATGGCCTAGGAAGGCAACTTCCTGTAGCCAAAACTCACATTTGCTGAACTTTGCGTAGAGCTGATGTTGGGCTAATTTCTCGAGCACAGTTCTCATATGATGTTCATGTTCTTTAGCGGTGGATGAATAGACAAGGATGTCATCAATGAATACCACCACGAACTTATCCAGTTCATCCATGAAAACCTTATTCATCATGTTCATGAAGTATGCGGGTGCATTCGTGAGTCCAAAGGATACCACAGTGAACTCAAACTGTCCATACCTCGTCACAAAAGCTGTCTTCGAGATGTCACTCTCTCGAATCTTCATCTGATGATAGCCAGATCTGAGATCAATCTTGGAGAAATACTTGGCACCTCGAAGCTGATCAAGCAGATCATCAATTCTTGGTAGGGGGTACTTGTTCTTGATGGTGACTGCGTTCAAGTTCCTATAATCAATGCACATTCTCATTGAGCCGTCCTTCTTCTTGACAAACAAAACAGGGGATCCCCAGGGTGAAGCATTGGGTCTGATATATCCCTTTGAGATGAGCTCATCAAGCTGTTTCTTGAGCTCAGCCAGTTCATCAACTGACATGCGATAGGGTCTCTTGGCAATGGGTCCCGTTCCTGGCAACAGATCAATGATGAACTCTACATCACGGTCTAGTGGCATACCCGGTAATTCTTCAGGGAATACATCAGGATAGTCTCTGACTACTAGCACGTCATGAACTGTCTTCTCCTCTTTTTGTGATTCTGAACTTGCTTTAAGGGCACATAGGATAGAGGTGGACTTTCCAGACTAGGGTTCACATCTAATGACTTGGCCTGATGGGTGGGTCACTTGGACGTATCTAGGTGAACATGATATGATACCTTGGTGAATGGTTAACCAATCCATACCTAGGATGACATCTAGGCTAGTGGAAGGTAAAAGGGTTAGGTCAGCTTTAAAGACAAGACCCTCAATGGTAAGACTCACTTCCTTACAGATGTGGGTGCATTTTAGGTCTCTTAACGGTGAACTGGTGATGATAGGCTTTTCACGTGGGGTTACAGGCAGGTCATGCTCTCGTGCAAACTTGGATGATATGTATGAACAAGTTGCTCCAGAGTCGAATAGAACTAATGCAATGTTGCCATTAACTAAAAACATACCGTACACCACGTCAGGGGCAGCTTGTGCTTCCTCAGCGTCCAGATGGTTGAGACGTCCACGAGTAGCAGATCCCTTGAGCTGAGACTTCTGAGCAGCTGAGTTCTGAGGGCACTTAGTGGCTTTGTGACTTGGTTGGCCACAAGCAAAGCAGGTGAAAGGCATACCGCCTATAGGGGTTGGCGCGGGTGCCTTCCAGTTTCTAGTGCTTGGTGCGGAGCGGTTCTGTGCTGGGCGTTCATTCGCTGAGCAGGGACGGTTGAAATGGTCCTGAGTGTTGCGGTCCTGAGCATAACGGTCCCGGGTGTAATGATCCTAAGCAGGGCGGGAGTATTTGGTGGTGTAGCCTCCACTACCCCTACTCGATCCAGGGTTGTCATCCATGTTGTGGTGAGGGTGCTCCCTGGAGGGTGCATCTCTGCGGAACCTCTTGCGATCACAACCACGGAGAGACTCCTTAGGCTTACGCTTCCTCTCCCTATACTCTTCTCTAGCTTCAGCATGGTCCTTCTCAATCTGGATGTAGCGATCCACCAGAGCATGCAATGTGTTGCTCTCAATACCGTTAAACTTCAGCTTGATGTGCGGGTTAAGTCCCTTGCGGTAATAGTACATCTTCTCCTTCTCCGAGTTCACAACATAGGGAGGCGCATAGCGTAGAAGGTTAGTGAAATGGGTAGTGTACTCAGTCACCCTATCCTTTCCCATCTTAATGTTGTGGAACTCCTCAGCTTTGGCCTCCATGATACCCTTGGGAATATAGTACTTAGTGAATGCTTCAGCGAACACATCCCATGAGATGTGGGCAGGGTCCTCATGGGAATCACTGAAACTGTCCCACTAGGCATGTGCTGCACCTGTGAGCTAGTGTGTGGCAGCTCCAACACACTCATCATCGGTGAAAGTAGTGAGGTCAAGCTTCTTCTCTATTTCCTTGAGCCAGTCATCGGCTACAAGTGGGTCAGGGTCGGTGCCATCATAGGTAGGTTGCTTTAGCTTCAGAAATCCTTCTAGCTTCCTTTGGAAGTCATTCTGTTGACCTCCCTGACGACGGTTTGCTCCTTCAACAAGAGCTACAAGAAGCTGGGTCTGTTGTGCCATCACCTCTGCCAGGTTTGGTGGTGGTGGTGGAGGAATGTTCTCCTTAGGCGGCGAAGTATTCTCTAGGTGAAAGGGTATCCCTCCACATCCATGGCCATGGCCACGGCCACGGTTGTTGCCACCACGTCCCCCATTTGGTTCAACTGGTTCAGGGGTGGGCGCACGTCCACGGTTCATTAGGCGATTAGATCGACGGTTCGGCATCTACAACACGGATCATAGAGAATTTTAGTGCTTGTGCCATAAGTGCTTATAATTCAATATGATTACTTGATTTTGACGATTTAAAGAAAAACATTTATATTATCCAACACTCATTACAAAGAAGCAATAAGATTCATAAAGATGCAATAAGATCCAAAACATTCATTACATGGGTTTTATTACATAGCATCATCTCCAGTAGCTACACTTGAAGACGTGCGAGAATCGTACTATGCATAATGTCTCATAATACATCTCATAAGGGGTACATCATGGGGTACAACTCATGGTAGCTACTAACATGACTCATGACCATGCAGGGTCATCTACTCTAACTCATACACCACAGCTGGGATACGACTATTCTCGATCTCGATCTCCTCGTTAGACTTGTGAAGTCGGGACACGTACTTCAAGGCCTCGGTAAGCTCCTCAGTAGGCTTGGCTCCAGGTAGGGTAGGGTAGGCATCTAGGTTGAGGCAAGTCGGGGCTAACTCAAACTCCTCTACCCTAGGCTTCGTCTTGTTACGAATCTCCTTGGGTAGCTGATCCCACATACCCTTCATCTCCCTGAGGCGCTTCCTATCGGACTTCTGCCAGGCCTGTCGAGTCCTCTCACACTTGTCCTGTAGGTACTCATTCTACCTAAGTGCCTCGATCAGGTGACCCTAGTTGCGAATGGCCTTCTTTCTGAACTCTTCTAGATCTTGAGTCATGGTCTTGTTTTGAGACTAGATCTTCAGCATGTCAATCCCCTTGGATCTCTCTCTGTCTCCTCTACGGTTGAACTCTACCTTCTTGTCGTCCAACTCTCTCTGCAACTCCAAGACCTTGCTGTCAAGGTAGCAGTTCCTGTTGCCTAGGTTGGCTACTTTGTCCTATAAGTCAGCGATCTTGGCTCTGTGGACTTCCTCACGACGGTTGAGCTCGTCCTGCAACTTGGCAACTGTCTCAAGTAGACTAGCTCGCTCCTGTGCTCCCTGCGAGTCTCACTCCTGGTACTCCCACTAAAGGGCCTGGTCCTGATGTCTCCTCTGCTCCAGCTGGGTCACATACCTGTCCTGCTCTAGTAGGTGGATAGCTGAGACGCGAAGGCATCTGTCCTCCTCGGCAAGGATAACTCTGCCTACTGCAAAACTCTACTCACTAGGGGTAAGGCTGAGGTCGAGGGCCTAGGGAAGTAGACGGAACTCTATCGTCTTTAGGTGCTTGTAGTGGTCCCTCATCACTCTGCGAAGTGCCTTGTGGGAGACAGCTCGTAGTCCCTCCTCAACTGTGTCCTCTATGGTCATCTCGGTGGAAGCTGGAATAGAAGGTAGGGTTGTGCTAGCTGGGAACTCGACTGAGGTGATAATTGGTCCTTCGATTCCTCCTTCCTGAGCTGGCTTCCCGGTGCAGGTGACCTTGACAAGCTCGTTGGGGACTCCTAACATGACGAGAACTCAGCAGAGGGTCTATGCAAAACCCCCAAGCTCACGTAGGTCAAAGGTAAGCTTGGCGTGGTCCAGAGGTAGCGGTCCTAGAGGCGGCCAGTCGACGTTTGTTGCCATCTACATGTTTCGAGGGGATAGGTGTTAGCAGGTCAATAAATAGATAAGCCTTGCATAAAAGTAAATGCAGGGTCGGTATATAACCGAAAGAAGGGTTGTCCACGTCCTATTCTATCGTCCATTTCTGAGGGTTTCGTCCTATGGTCAAGTATGGCTCTGATGGGAACTGAAACGACCCCGATTTCCACGAAGGGAAATCCACAGCGTCGAAGTGTAATAAGACCGTTGTAGATCATATTACCCAATTTCCAGTCGAATATCACTTCCATACAACGATAATATCAGAGTACAAATAGTGCGGAATTACATAAATTATTACATCGCCGCATTGGCGGAATCAAAAGTAGCATTCATTCAGAACAACTTGAAGATAAGATCGCCAAACTCGAGCGTAGGCACGAACCCCTCATCCATCAAACTCCTCGGAGCTAAACTCCTCAGCAGAACCTGAGTGCCAAAATTTATCAGTACGATTTGTACTGGTCACTCCCAACCCTATGAGCGTTGCTTTGTGGAAATTGGATGCAAGTTGGATATAGTCAAAAGGAACCTATAAGGCTGGGGTTTCCTATGTATTTTAGCATATCAAGTATATAACAGTATAGTCAAGTTTTAACACCATTCTCACACCTATTCCACCCATTCCCCTTCCAGAGCCAGGTTTCGATCCTAGGATCAGTATACCACCATCCCCACACCATCACCATACCATAACCATACCATCGCTTAGTCGATAGGCCAACTCCCTCTCGGCACTGTCTCAAGGCCCGTAGCCCCTGGCTACGACCGAACACTCACTTCCAGGAAAGAAAAGGACTCATCTCTCTACCTAGTTTAAGCGAAACCCAGGAAAGGTCCATAGCCAACAAGTCGGCACATGTATCAATCGATCAACCATACACTCTGCAGAGGTTTTACATAACCACAAGATCCGCCTTCCTCGCTGACCATCGTCAACTGGGCTGATTCCGGCCGTTTGCTAGCCTAGGATAATGCCACTCTACCATTCAGCTCTGGTACACCCCAAGTCTAGTCTGGGGTGGCTGAAACTATGAGTCATGAGCTGGGTCCATAAGGTCTCCATGAAGTCTCAGAAGGGTGTGGGGGAAATCCTCCACACCCCGTACCTCCCTACACTGTCCGCTATCAACCTAGCAGTAGTGGCAATATCCTACCAAGTAGTCCGGCCATCCCGCACCATATAGGGCGAGTGGTACGTAAGGCTTCCCGGTGCATCTGAGTACTAGTAAGTCCTTAGGGGTGACCAAGCCAGAATGTCTTCATCAGGGTTTCCATTTATCGTGCCACCACAGCACCTCCATCCCGGGCTCCTCCCATCATAGGTTCACACCCAGGACCACCTCATATACCATTTACCCACCACATGTATCCATTCCAGGGGTGCCTAGGTAGCACCCCATGGCAAGACTTGCCCCAAGCTCGTCGTATACTCCAACTTGGTCGACACAACCCTCACCCTCCACGCACCCAAGTCACACACGTAGCACTCTCCTCATAGTTCAATTATCACCAGTTTCCAACACGGATCAATGTAGTGTAAGCGTTGTAGAAGTAATAAGCAAGTGTGTGACTAGCCTAACAGCAGGGTGAGCAGGGGTAAGGTTGCATCAAGGTAAAGGCCATCAGGAAAGCATACTACCATGCAAGTCCTACCATAGTGTGATCATAACTACAAAGTAAAGCACTAGCATTTCTATTTTTGCCATGTGTAATAGGTACTACGAGATTGGGTGGGATGTGGCACCTTCAGTGTAGTCGTCTCCGTACTCCTCACGGTACTCACGGTCCTCGTCCGTCCGGTTCTCCTCTGAGTCTACAAATGATCGCATTATAGTCGCGTTAGCGACGTCTATAGAATAGCACAAAGGAGCAATGAAAATTCAAAAGGGCCAAATGCACTCAAACATGGGTTCATTGCGTAGGGCTCGATTTTAGATGAATTTTGGTCCTAGTCTCGTATTTTTCTGAGGTCATATGAATTAGTTATGAATTTCCGAAGTTTAAATCTATTTCTAAAAATGGAAAAAGGCTGAATTAATCCTGGGCTGACACGTGTCATACTATGGTTGGTCCACGTGGCTTACTGATGTCAGCATGACGTTAGCATTACGATTCCGAGCTGACCGGTGGGGCCCAGCTGACATCAGCATGACGTCAGCGTGACGTCATCAATGTCGTCCACACCAACAGGTGGGGCCAAAGGCTGTTGGGTCACTGACAGGTGGGTCCGGTCAAAGTCAACGTCGAGTCAACGGTCAATGGTCAATGGTCAACAGTCAGGGTCACTGACATGTGGGGCCTGGGCTGCTGACGTCAGCAGCTGATGTCAACGTGACGTCAGCATGACGTCACCCTAGCTGCGTGGGCTGCTGACATGTGGGTCCCGTGTGACGTCAGCATGACGTTAGCGCCTGTCGTGTGGGTCCAACGTGTCCGTGTCACTGACATGTGGGGCCAGGTCAATGGTCAACGTTGATCAGTCAACGGTCAACACGGCCGGGTCTCAAACGGGCTTCGGGTTGGGCCGGTCTGGGCCGGGCTGGGCCGAACACGTGGCATGTTGTGGAGCTACCACGTCATGGTCATGGGCTCTTACTGGGCCTCATGTTCAGGCTGTGGGCCTAGGCTAGGCTCACGGTGGACCCAAGTTCACGGTCCATGGACCGCAGACTGGTCTATGGTGGACCGAGTCCATTGTCTGTTCCTCTCGGCTCGGCTCATATGCACTAAGTTCACACGTAGGTGGCCGGCGAGGGGGTGTTCCCCTGTTTCTCCTGCGGCGGTGCTCCTGCCGGTGGCGAGCTCGCTTTGAGCCTCTGTGGCGGTGCTGGTGTCTGATTGGGGAGGGGAAAAGCTTCCCTGGGCCATGGCGACTGCGTTGGTGGGGTCAGAGCTTCCCAATGTGCTGGCCACGGTGAGCGGCGGCTCGAGCACCACCGGCGTGCGGGAATGGCGTGGGTGCTGTAGCATAGGCCGATATGTGGTGCGTGTGGGCGACACAGGGCTCCAGTGGGCATGTTGGGTAGGTCGAGGGGTCCTCTAGTGCCTTCGGTGGTGTTGGCCACGGTGGTGGCCTTCTGAGCACAACGGCCTTCTGAGCACAACGGCGGCATCGGGGATGTGGCTACGGTCACCGTGAAATGTCTTGGTGGGGGCGTGTATGTTTCTACAGATGCGTGGGGATGCAGCGAGGACGTCTAGGCTCAAGGCGAGGCTCGGTTCTCTTATGGCCGATAAGGGCTTCCCGGCGGCCACGGCGGTCATGAAGACGACGGCGAGGCGCATGGGTGAACCACGGGGCTCTAGCAGGGTGGTCATGGTGTGGTCACAGACATGTGCATGGGTGCGGGTGTTCCCAGCGGCCGGAGATGGCCCTGGCCTACGTGCTCCCGGTGTGGAGCACCGTGGCCGGCATGGTATGGTCCGACGGCGAGCAGGGAGAGACCGAAAGAAGGGGGGGCTCACCATGGGTGGCGTGGAAGAATGGATGGTGATGCCATGTCGATTTGAGGCCATGTAGCTCCGGTAGCCGTGCAGTGCCATGCCGAACCGCGTCGGTGATGTAGACGACGGCGTCGCTCTCGGCTCCGGTGGTCTCGGCGAGCTTTTCCCCTTCGCAGCGGCGTCAGCGTTTCCCCCCTTTCTCCCCCACTCTTCTCTCTTGGCTCAGGTGTGCTGTGGTCGGCCACCATGGTGGTGGCAGGGCGTTGGGAGAACCCTAGGGCTCTGGGCATGGCTTTATAGCCAGAGCTCTAAGCTCCATCTTCGGCGGACGGGCGGACAGTTGGTGATGCACCGCGGGCATCGAACGGCATTACGGCGTGGGGTGGTTGGCGCGGAGGTCGCATGGACGATGCGCCAAGGGGGAGATAGGACCATGCCCCAGGCATGACCCCTGGCCTGCTCTGCCATCGCTGTCGGCCTCTGGTCGGCTGGCGGTTGAGCGTGAGCGTGAGGAAGATGAACAGGGGAAGGCTGACGGGTGGGGTCCGTTGGCAGCGACTGTGGCGAAGAGAAAGGGGTGTGCAGGTGAGCAGCGCTCGGCTGATGTGCGGGGCCCAGTGGCAGCGACAGCGAGCGAAGGCGGGGAGGCGTGGGTGTTGCTGGGCCGCAAGCTAGGCTGCGCGCGTTGGGGGGGGGGGGAAGGGGCGGCCGCGATGGTGCTGGCTGGGCTGGCTAGCTTGGGCCAAGCGGCTGGCTGTGAGGCCCACTTCTTCTTTTCTTTTTCTGTTTTTTTCATTTCTTTTCCATTTGTTTGAATTCAAATTTGGTTTAGAATTTGAATTCACAACTGAGGTAACTTATTCATTGGAGTTTAGGTAATTTTGTTTAATAATAACTTTATGGTTTATTACTTTAATGGAATTGTTAAGCATAACATAAAGCAAATGAAAACCCAAACCACAATTTAAGTTAACATTGTATGCAACATTTATTTGTTAGAAATTAAATAATCATAATCAACAAATGATATGCCATGCTTATGTGTTGACTTAGGTTGGGTTACTTCTAATGCAACTCTTAGGTTGGGTTACTTCTAATGCAACTCTTAGGTTGGGTTTCTTTACATGACACTCATCATCACATGGGAGTTTTGAAGAAAAAATTTTGTAGTTGGTATTTTTGGTGTATGGATTTTTGGGTTATTACAGGAATGGTTCGACGGCGGCTACGGCGAGCGGCGGAGCTGAGCGGTGGCGGAACAGAATAGAGAAGAAAAAGAAGAGGACAACGGCGGCGGGTGCTCCTATTTAAAGTGGGAGAGGGTGCGTCCAGCTTCACCAGCTCCTGAACAAGGTCGCCACGGGGACAGTATCATGTCACCGTGCGAGGAAGCGGTGAGGACAGTCGGCGGCAGCAGCTCGGTGGTGAGCAGGAGGTGGCGCCCTGCTGTAAACGGAATTTTGAAATATTTATAGAATTGCCACTGAGTTCATTTTACAAATTACTCCCAAATTTTCTAAAGAAGTTTAAAATCTCCAAAAATAAAAGTTGCCCAACATTTCAAGTTCTACAACTTTTCTTAAATGAACATTTTCAAATTCCACCTCCATTTTGAAATTTGAATTTGGGGTGCATTTGAGCATTTGAATCATTTCAAAATTACTCCAAATTTTATATGTAAACTTTAAAAACTTTGAATACCAAAGTTGATCCTTATAAAATAAGCTTCAACTTTGCTTTTTGTCACACCCCCAAATTCCAAATGGATTTTGAAATAGATAGAAGGGGCAAAAAGGACTTTCATGATTTATATTTGAATTCACATTTGATTTGTTTACCTTTTTACTTAACTATGATTTTTGACCATTTACATGGCCCATTAGGATTATTTGAGTCAATTGACACATGGTCTCTCATGATCACATGAAATTTGACCCTTGTGGTCATGATCTTTATTTAGAGTTTTGGATCACATACATCACATAACATAACAACTAATGAAATAATGCTTATTTAGTGAATGCATTCAAAATTTTCTACTTTATGAATGCTTTACAATGCATATGATGACATGTCAAGTTTTAGTGCTAGGTCAAAACACCAGAGGTGTTACATTGGTCTATCCATGTTCAAGATGCATGTCATCATAATAACATGGATCGGTGCTTAAAAAATAAAAGTGTTCATAATCGGCTTGGAAAAAGAGTTATTGATCAGGACTGGGCTGATCATGAAGAAGAAGGCAATGAAAGAAGATATGTGTGACAGGAAGGCCAGTGGTGCCCAGGAGGTTTAACAAGAAGCCAGAAGAGAAGGGTGCAATGCCTAAGAAATAAAGAGATGGAACAGGTTCAGGCATCCGGTAAAACTCAAGTGTGGCATACCAAGCAAATAGCCAATAGGAAGCAACCATCGGCTAATAACCAAATGGCTTTTATGTTGCCATCGGAATTCAGAGCTCCAGCAGATCAAGAAGTTTATTTGGATTTCGATGAATCAGAGTATGAGGAGATAGTTGCCAAGTTAACGGTTGTACAGCAAGCAATATTTGACAAACCAGTCAAACATCGGCACTTAAAAGCTTTATATATGAAAGGTCTTGTCGATGGAAAGCCGATGAACAAGATGTTGGTGGACGGAGGTGCTTCTGTCAATCTTATGCCTTACACTACTTTTCATAAACTTGGTAAAGGACCAGAAGATCTGATGGAGACTGACATGATGCTTAAGAATTTTGGAGGTAATACATCTAAGACCCGGGGGGCAATAAACGTTGAACTAACAATCAGGAGTAAGACTCTGCTCACCACATTCTTCGTCATCGATGGAAAAGGGCCGTACAGTTTGCTCCTCGGTCATGATTGGATTCATGCGAATTGTTGTATAACATCGACCATGCATCAGTGTTTGATTCAATGGCATGGAGATGACGTCGAATGGGTTCGCGCTGATGAGTCCGTGAGCATCGCAACAGCCGATCTAGTCTTTTGGGAATTAGGAGACTTCGAATGTTTTTTTAGCAAGTCATGGGAAGGAGGCTTCATTAAGATCAGCAATGAAAGCCAACAACCGATGCAAGCGATCGGCTCTGAGAGTTTGTTTTAGTAGAAAAAAATGATGGCTTCACATCGGCCATTGGATTAAAGGAAAAATAAGCGTTGAGTCTTGGAGATGGGTTTAGGCTGACGTATGTGAATGTTGAGTCAAAGTGTAAGTGCGATTCAGAGTTAATGGATTTCTTAAAGAAGTTATATTTCGCTAAATAGGACGCTTGACCTGGGTTGATTGATCATTTGACCTTTGATATGAAAAAGTTCTGCGGGGTGTTATTCTAACATTTGATCAACACTTGATAGCCGATTCATTCTCGGCTCTAATAGCCAGTACCAAGGGTATCGCCTCTAGTTCAAAAAAATGAAAATCTTCAAAGACAATAAAAGCCGATACGATATGTATCGTGTATAGAGCAAAAACAAAAGATAAAAATAGTCATACACAAGAGCATTGTACTAAGGTACATTCATGGAAAGAATAGGAGTCTTTGTTCATCGGATGACCCTAGATACAATCTAACCAAAGATCTTGTTCACCACATCCTGGGTGGATGTGATGTCTACTATGGCCTCCACTACCATGACAAATTCTTCAAGTAGGTCCTCATGCTCCTTAGGGCAGTCGGCCATTGGGAAACCAGTCTCCATGGCGTGGAGCTCATACCCAGTCTAGACTTATGCCGCGGTCAGCGCCACCGTCGCACCATGATGAATGCCATGGAGGGCGATCTCCTGGACATGGACCGGGACGTCTTGGAGACTTACATCGATAGGGGAACCTTGGGCATTAACGGCGTCTACGGCCACGTTCACCACCAGTTGGAAAGATTCCAACTACGCTGTCAGGGCTGACAATCACAAAAAACAAGAAGACTATCAAGATGAAGATAATGGAAGTCGGAGTAAAAAGCCTTCATGGAGTTCATCTTACCTGCCACCGTGGCGTCGGATTCGGCCAGCCGTGCTCGGACGACGCTGGCCTCCTCCTCGGCTGCATGAATAGCGGCCTAAGAAACCCCAAGGTGGATCTCGAGCTGGCCATTCTCTTGAGTCACCTCGAAGTAGTGGTTTTGAGCTGCACTCCACTCCCGAAGGAAGCGCTAGGCGTCGTCGCCGTTGTATGAGTCGGAGGAGTCTGATGATGAAGCCAGAGCAGAAGATACAACATCAAAGGGCTCGCCGGCCCTAGGAAGAGGACGAAGGCTATCATTCATGATGAACCTAGAAACAAAGTAGAAGAGTTCATCACTGTGAACAGAAGATTTACAGACCGTCGCCATGAACAAAAGCCATCAATCTCACCTCATACGTCGGAGACGCTGACTCACTAGCATGTTCTCCTCCAGGATCTCCTCTGTCGCTCGCTTGCCGCGGTTATCCTGGCCAGCCATGGATTTGATTGGATCTACGAGAAGGGAAGGGAACCGCTATAGGGTTTTGGAAGGCGGAGAAGTGCAAAGGAACAGTTGCGAGTGGAGATGTGTTCGAGGCCGAAACCATCGGCTGGTATTTGAAGCTATGAAGCGAAGAGGTGAATGCCTCAGGAAGTGTGGTAGACAACCGCAATTAATAGAAGGTGAATCATTGTCTCACTAATGCCGAAGAGAATACGGCGTTGGGCGACTGAAGGCAGAAAATCGAAGGGTTCTCCTAATGAAAGCTGTGTTTTCAGACTCAATTGGATTGAGATTAGAAGTCTGGGATCAGCTATTTTAAATCGGCTCTTTAGCCGAAACAAGAGATACAATGAGACAGTAGGAGAGTATGGTTATCGTTAGTTTTATGCAAGATACATGTGTTAACCTATGGATTACAAGTTCAAAACATCCTGAATGACTTTCAACATTTCAAGCCAGACAACATCAGCTTCTACAATCTTTTGCTCATATTCTTTGGCTATTCCAGGGGCGTTCTCAAGGCTACTATGGATGGCTCTACTTTCTTTTACTTTTGCCAACAGTTCCTGTTTCTTCTATTTGATAGCGTCAGGTATTTGGGCTAGAATGGACTTATGATGATCAATGGCAGCCTTCACGTTTTTCAGCTCCCTCTCTAGTGCTGCACGCTTGACTTTCAGTTGGGATAACTCTGGATCGGCCCCAAAGGAAGAGTTCTTCAAATCATCAATCGACTGCATCAGTTCTTTAACCTCTTGCCTGTTGGAGTCCCCTTTGGCCAGCAGGGCTTCACGATTGGACAAGTTCCTCTGGATCATTTTCACCTTCAAGGCCTGATCTTCGAAAACAGACAGAGACGATAAGACCCTAGAGAGAGCTGGGTATGGATCACCTTTAATGGCCAAAAAGACTCTCTGCCTTGAATCTATATCTTAGATCAAATCGGTTATGTTCTTCTCAAATATAGGCCGTATATTTCTTAGCCGATTTCTTGTCTCCTCTAGCAAAGCTTCATTAGAGGAAGTGGCTAACGATCTAATTTCATCTTCATCAAAATACTCCTCAAGATTGAAAGAACAGCTCCGGGCTGGAAGATCGAGCGCCTATGTGTAAGGAAAATCTTGATTAGGAGGTTTGAATCGGTTTATCGCAAAGTGGATGGCGGAAAAGATATAGTACCTTCTCTGTAATAGTCTCTATCAGAAGAGGGGGAACAACTGATGATGCATCGATGACAGCTGGTTGAATCGGCTCTGAGCTTCTAGCATTGGTGTCTGCAATAACAAGGAAGGATTTTTAATTCATGTTTGTTGTAGAGAAACAAATAGAGCAAGTAACTCCCTCACCATCGGTTGTTTGCCAGGCTGGGGAATCAATAGCCTGAGTATGGACGGCAACAAGACCATCTTTAGCGCCGACAAGGTCGCTAAGCGGACTGCTAGGTGTTTCCTCGAGAAGTATCTGGCATGAGTAAAAGTCAGGTGAAGGGCAAAAGACTAAGTAAATCAAAAAGTTAAAGAAAATACTTCGACAAGCATCAAGGAAAAATTCACATTTTCTGCCATTATGGAAGCATCAGTTACTTCCACCAAAATCGGCTCCTATTTAGGATTGGCCGACAAAGGTTTGGTTGGTGTTGAATCAAGCGCCTAAGATAGTAGTCCCACACCCAAAGCAGACTTGGTCACAATGCTCGATAACTGTGAGAAAGTGGGATCAGAAAGTTGAACATCAGTTTAAGGAAAGTATGAATCATTCAGCTGAGCAGCTGATGGCCTTGTCCTACGGAGTCTTTTTCTAGTAGTGGCCTTCTGAGTTACCCCTAGAATTGCCTTACGCTTTGGGAATTGATGTGTCACAATCATGGGAGCGGCAGGGGTTCTCATCAACTTCTTCAAAGAAGGTGCAGTTGATCCCATCCTTGAAACTGGGCATGATGGCTGGTAATCTATAAGATGCCCTCTCCTATCTAGGCTTGGAGGATTGAATTCAATGTCCTAAAAAGATCGGTTAGAACAGTTGGCAAGAGAATTCACCAAGTAATCTCTCTGAAAAGGGAATGAAAGATTACCTCACTGTCAGAAGCAAATTCCCCGTCTAGAGCTATACACAGAGGGTGGACTGACCCACAGAAGAGATGGGAACGCCATTCTTGTCACCAAGAGTCAAAGAGGTTGGAAGAAAAACTGGCTCTGACCCAGTCATGCAAGGAAAAGGAAGGAAGGTCTGATCCCAATTGAAAGGCTCTGGAAGCTTCCAGCACATCACTAATATCTTCTCTCAGCTTCAGGATGTTCTTGAAGAACATGCGAGGGGGAAGTTGACCGAGGCCAAACTGACGGGCCACAAAAGAAGGATTGTAAAACTCATAGGTTGGAGGATTGCCTAGGATGGAGGAACCTTTAACCATTTTGCCACGACCGTGATGAAATTTGGCTGGGAGAACATAGGGCTTAATAAAGGAATTGAAGAACGCAGCCGCTGTCTCGTCCGAAAAGCCAGATTCAAATAGGAATTTGAATGGAAAAGTCAATTCATCATCCTCATTATAAGGTAGCCAAGTCAAGAGAGCCGCATCAAACCCTCTATAAAGCTTTTTGAAGAGGTGGCCAACATCGAAGTCAATTATTATGGCCGATGCAGCCTCGCCATAGCTCGTACACTGTCGAGTTCTTCCTTCTTCGCCTCTATATTGCTCATCAAAATTAGAAGAAGGAAAGCACAGGTCTCTGAGATCAGGCGTTACAATCTTGTGCATGTACAAATTGAGCCACAATTGTATCAGCCACCAAGGGCTACTGATAGTCTACATTGGTTCGTTCTTTAGTAATTAGGCAGCCACCTGGTACATCAGATTATAAGTAGCTCCTAGCAGATATTTTCTAAGAGGGATGTCCTTGCCTAATGTTAGGTGCTCCGCCATGAGTTTGTGATTGTAAGTCAGACCACAAGATGACCCACAAAAGATGAATCTCTCCAACCACATATTCAGAAAAGCCACATATTCTCGTTCGCTGACAGATGATTCATCTCTGACATGATTCAGAATGTAACTTGCCCATCTGATGCAGTCTACTATCTTGGCCAATCTTTTGGAGCCGACATTCAAGTACTCATAGGGTTGCACTGGTCCGATAATTCTAAGGCCGGTCAACATATACACATCGGCCAGAGTGATGGTCATTGGGTCGTGGCCAAAAATAAAAGCATTCAGAGCATTAGACTAGAAATAAGAAGCAGAGATCAAGAGTGAACCATTCCTCTCCATTTGGGACAACAAAAGTGTTAAATACTGGTTTAGATCATAAAGCTCTCAGTCTCCGCCCTTTTTTGTAGATACCCTACAAAACTAATCTCTCCATCCCTTAGGCGCTTTAGGCCAGTTTCTAAAGGGAGTTTTGTTCCAGGAAGATGAATCCACTATAGACTGTTTAAAGGGGATCTGGTTGGTTTCTTGGTGGATAAAATCAGATGGATCAGGATCACCCATAGGCCTAAGAAAATAAACATTAGGGATGGCAGCTGATGGAATCAAGATCTCGTTCCTCATTTCCTAGAAATCGGATAAAATAAATTCATGAAGAGAAGAAATACAGGGTAACGACCGACGCTTGGAGAGGGGAAACTTGGAAACATACCTCAGAAACATGGTCGCTGGTTGCCATTACGGTCGGAACAGGTTCAAATCTGACGAAAATAGCTTGAATTGATGGCTTGATGGAACAACGGATTTGCTAGGGTTTGAGACCTTGGCGCTAACAGCATCGGCTATTGGAGTTGGCTCAAGAAAAGAGGGGAAAGCAAAAAGGCCGAGTGCATCGAAAGAGGTACTATTGGGATGTTGTATAAGACTCGGGCCGGAAAGTCAGGGGTTATGCGTATATCTCGGGATAGAGCGGTTATGGCGTGATAAACCAATAAGCTAGACTTTTGGAATAAAACCATTTTATCCCAAAATTTGGGGGCATGTGTTTACACCAAAATTTGGGAAAAGAACATGGGAACTCATAGGCTTCCAAGATTGTGCCAATCCAGGAATCGATTGAATGAGGACAGATGTCAGCCGATTCAGATACGACTCTGGAATCAAATCTCTTGGAATGACATCAGCGGATAGCGATGATGAACTACGGTTGGTGCTAGGAAACTATATATTGAACTCTGCAAGAAGGAAAAGATTAGAGTCCAAGTTATCTTAAATTAGGAATGTTTTTGTTTATGCCAAAGGTTGTAACGAATCGTGCTCGAGTAGAATTCATGTTTAGACTCCAGGTATAAATATCAGACCCCGACTATTGTAAAGGACAACAATCAATCCAATATACAAGTTATTTACTTTTTCGGCTCCAGCCACCTCTTAGAAGTAGGAGTAGAGTAGATCTCGGTGAGTTCTTCAGCAAGTAAGGCTGCATCGATCCAGTCGACCTCCACTACTTGTTGTAAGTACCATCATGGCTTATACCTCTGTTCGTACGACTGCATCGATCCGGTCGGCCTCCACTGTGACTCTGATATAAGTTAGTTATCAATTCTTGCCCAGTTCAAGTATGGCTGCATTGATCCGGTCGATCCCCACTGCATGAACTAGATCAAGGTCAAGTTATTGGCTCTACCTTAGAATGGCAGTCTTTGGTAGATTCATTAAGTTACCGATGTTGCTTATTGCTTTCATTATTTATCTAAATTACAACAATATCACTCTGCTCGATTGGGATTGATCTTGATCGGCCTTATATCTTATTTAGCCCATCATTTGTTAACCTAAAACTGATCTAATCTATACCTTAAACAATGAGTTATGTTTTATCGGCTATTTTGTGTCAATCTTGATCGTGCATAGTGTGCGGTTAAAGCATGTTGCGTCTTGAGTATATTTATTTGCTAGTGAAAACCAGTCCATGGCCCGTTATCACGGCCTGTGTGATTCTGTCTCACATCCCACTATTAGCACCGTGGAGTAGGGATCGTTATTTGATAGATCTATTCCTGATAAGGCATGACTTTAACTATGTGATATGCCTAAATCGACTGTTTTAGTCGATATCGAGTGCTTTCATGAACAGTTCGCATCCCGAGATTGTTGAAGTAAAGATAGGTTGAAAGATATGTTAGCCCCATGATCTTATTATTGTATTATGGCCTACATGATTCTGCCTCATGCCCCACTGATATTGGTAATGAGTTAGGGTCGTCGAGTCTATTGTTATTTCTACGGCCTGCATGATTCTGCCTCATGCCCCACTGGTCATAGCGATAGATGAGATCTAACATGTTCATTAGATTTATCTTTATTAAATGGTTAAGTGATGTTGAATTGTTTCTTTATATAAAAAGGGGTTCGGTTACTTGTAATCATTGGCTTAGCATAAACCAATCATTGTTGACATCTTATTGCCATTGATTAATATTTGTTCAAATAACGACATTTACCCTGAATGATAACTGATTCTTCTTATACAACCCAATGAGCTTTAATCGATTTATTCTCATGAATATGCTGGAATCGACTGTTTAGTCGATCTCCTTTCATATCGGCTCTCAGAGCCACACATTCGGGACTGTCTGGCAACACCAGCAAGTTCCGCCCTTAATTACTGGTGAACTTTCTCTCCTTGTCAATTATAGGGTCAAATTGACTGGCACATCTCGGGGGGAGTGCACAGGATCGACCATCCCTACGCTGAAGCTAGGTGGATCTACAGCTCCGTTGAGCAGACCCTTCCAGCTTGCTACGTGTGTCCTCGGCATGGGACGAAAATTCTGTGTCGACAGGTGGCAACCACCAAGAGCAACAAGCGAATCCCGTAGCGAAACAGGAACACCAAGTGCCTCTAGATGCAATCACTCAAGCAATGCACTTGAATTCTCTCCCAATCTCACAAAGATGATGAATCAATGATGGAGATGAGTGGGAGGGTTTTGGCTAAGCTCACAAGGTTGTTATGTCAATGCAAATGGCCAAGAGAGTGATCTTGAGCCGGCCATAGGGCTTAAATAGAGAGCCCCTATGAATAGAGCCATTGGCTCCTCTGTTCACTAAAAAATCAGGGCGGTCGGACATGCTATTCATATCGACCGGACGCACCCTGCCAGCGTCCAATCAACAGATGGCTGCCACGTCATCCCTCTCTTTAAATGTTGAGCGCCTGATCTTAGCGGTTAAGTCACAACCGGATGTAGCACAGTGCTAAGACGGGACACACAACTGCTGAGTCTGGTCATTTCCAGAGAGGTCCAGAGAAAGCAAAATGACGATCGGACGGGTCAGTTCGTTCACGGCCGGACGCAAGAGGGCAGCGTCCGGTCGAGTCTAGAGAGCTCTCGGAGCTGCTCAACTACTATCGGATGCATCTAGTCGATCACGATCAGACGCAGCATCAGCATCTGGTCCTGCTCCTCTTCTCTATGCCGCCACATCAGCGGGACCGGATGCACTCATCACGCGTCTAGTCATGAAGTGACCTAGCGTCCGATCGAAGATCGATGCCAGCGTCTTCACTGCTTCCATTGATCAGACGCGTTGGTCTAGTTGAGGCCAGCATCTGGTCCACTCTATGAAACCCTATCTTTTCTGTATAGGGCGCCGGTGGCACCGTCAGACTATCCGCACTCCGCCGGTGAAGTTTCAAACCCTTGCTCCCAAGTGCTAAACACAATGTGTATCACCTTTGTGTATGTGTGTTAGCATATTTTCACAAACATTTTTAAGGGTGTTAGCACTCCACTAGATCCTAAATGCATATGCAATGAGTTAGAGCATCTAGTGGCACTTTGATAACTGTATTTCGATATGAGTTTCACCCCTCTTAATAGTATGGCTATCGATCCTAAATGTGATCACACTCTCTAAGTGTCTCATTCACTAAACCAAAAAGCTCCTATCAATTTCACCTTTGCCTTGAGCTTTTTATTTTTCTCTTTCTACTTTTCCAAGTCCAAGCACTTGATCATCACCATGGCATCACCATCATCATATCATGATCTTCATTTGCTTCACCACTTGGAGTAGTGCTACCTATCTCATAATTACTTTGATAAACTAGGTTAGCACTTAGGGTTTCATCAATTCACTAAAACCAAACTGGAGCTTTCAAATGCCGAGCATAGTCCCTTCTCTCGTGTTTTGGTTGTCACCATCACAAGATGATCGCTAGTGAACCTATTCGACCCTTGGATGTAGGCACTATGGACTCGATATTGGTGCTCTCCCTACCCGCACCTGGCGAGCCATTTATGACTAAGTTCAGTGGTAGAACAAGGGGACGATGATCATAGAACTATGGATGCCAACCCATGTAGGTGAAGCTCATGGCCGCGAGCTGCTTTGCTATGACCATCGGGCTCTACCTCTTTTGCTCTTTGTTTTCTTTGCTCTTTTTCTCATCCTATCCACCCCGTATGCTTGTGCCACTTAGACCGTCGCGTTTCTATGGTTCTCATGGTGACAACCACTCTGCTATGAACCCTAAGAATAGCAAAGTGCTAATCTAGTTCCACATAGGTTGTGGTGCCCTACAAGTTGGTGTGGATTGAGAGACCGTGGGGTTGTGTCTCTATTCTTTCAACCCTCGCCCATTCCCGTGGTGTGTTGGTTGAGAGAATGCAGAGACCGTTCTTCTCTTCTTCCCTCTCTACCTCTCTTCAATCCTCATCAATCCAGTAAGATGTGGATTGAGCCCTCTTGTTCCAACTTCTTCGATTAGTGTCTATTGCCATGACATGTTGATCGAAGTGTCGTGGAACCAAAGTCCCTTTTTTTTGCCTGTTTGTGCCCATTTGGAGTTCTTTTGTTGCCTTCCTGATTCCATTCCTTTGATTCCCGTCGATAGCTATGGCGGCGGGATCAAAGGAAGGTGAATCCCTTCTCTCCCTATTTTGGCTCTATCGTGCTCAAGCCCTTGTTTGCTTGTACCTAATTTAGACCATAGCATTCCTTAGGTTCTCGCGGTGACAACCGCACCGCTAAGATCCCCAGGGATGCCTTAGTGCCATTTAGTGCACCAAGGTCATGGTGCCCTACAAGTGGACTGAGCACTCGTGTTTCTTTATGCGTTGCCCCTTCTGATGCCCCACCTTTTTCCATGGTGTGTGAACTGGAAGAGGTCGACCACTGCCCCTCTCTCAGTTCTCACCGAATAAACGACATATGGATTGAGAGAGACTAGGACGGCTTCCTTTTCCCCTTAGCCCACTTTGTTCGATCCTGTCTTTAACCATGATGATCGGATCAAAGACTGGGCAATCACTTCTAGCTAGCAAGGTTAGCGTCTATGTCATACTCTTGGAACCATGCGAGTCAACCTGATCAACCATTAGAGTGCCATCTCTACCGAGTTTGAGGCATGGACGTGCCTAGCTGATTTTCTCCCTCGCCCCCTTTTTAGCCCGAGGAAAATGGACTTGCTTTGTGGTGACTAGCCTTGTTTTTCGTGGAGTTTGCTTAAGTCAAGCTAAGGTCAAGGCCATTATAATTAAAGCCGAATAGGTCAACACGATCAGCCCGAGAAGTATTGGCTAGGCTATGACTTGAGCTTGTGCTAAGCAAACAACCACTTTTGCCTCTTTCCAGCCTAGGGATTGGACATCCTTCGCGAAGGCTAAGTCCTTTTTCCTTCAGTGTCCTTTTTGGTGTTTCTTGATCTCCCCGTGCTTTGTTGCTTCTTTTTCACAGTCTTTCTTGGTTAGTGGTTGATTGCTCCTTTACTTTGCTTGTCATACGAGCGAGGTAGTTGCATCAGGGATGGACGTTGATCGACCTAGAATCCATTGGAGGGAGGAGACGTAGATGACAATAGGACTCTGAGGAGGATGACTACAAGTACACTGAGGATCTCGGAGCTAACCAATCAACAGGTGCCACGTCCCACCCAACCTCGTAGATTCTTATTAGGCATGCAATAATATAGCTACTAGTGCTTTATTTTATGCAATTGAACTGTGATAGGTTGCATGGTAGAATTGCTTGAAAGCATTTACCTTGATGCAACCTTTACCCTTGCACACCCGTTGATAGGCTAGATGCTCGCTTACTACTTACTACTGCTTCTACTATGCATTATATCTATGATGTGATGCTTGGTGGAGGATTGTTTGTGAGTGGCTAAGGCACATGGTGCTGCTAAAACTGGTGCAAATTTGGGGAGATCTTGGCATGCGTCTTGGGTGTGTGGTGAGGGTTGAGTTGACCGGACAGGATCCTACGATGAGTCATTGGACGAGTCTTGCCAGGGGGTGCGACCTAGGCATCCCCTACGAGAGGTACCTATGACGGTACATGTGAGATGAGAAGGTCCTAGGGTGGAGTGTCTCTATGGGATGAAGCCCCGGGATAGAGGTGCCATCGAGGCACGAGGTGTTGGTTATCCCCTTTGAGAAGATGTCTTGTCTGGTCCCCCTAAGGACTAGTATGTTCAGAGAACCAGATTATAGAACCCTACGTGCACACCACTCATTCCTGAATGGGTGGGGGACGGATGCTGACCAGCTAGGATGGTACCACTACTACTAGGTTGTTAGCAGATAGTGTAGGGAGGTACGAGCATGGGACCCACACCCTCCTAAGATAGCATAGTGACCTCTAGGGGGGTCGGTACTATGTCTCACAATCTCAGCATGCCAGTGGACTCTAGGGTGGCCCATGGCTAAGTGGTAGGGTGGCATCGCACCGGTTGGAAGGTAGCTCGGTATCAGCCTAGGCGGGGCACCGTCGATGATGGTGATCTTGTGGTTCCAGATGTACACGCTTTGCAGAGTTGATCGATCTATATGTATAGCCATATCCTCAGACATGGACATTCCTATGACCTACTCTTCCCTTGATTAGTGAGTGGAGTCCTTTCTTCTTCTCCCCCTAGGTGTGGTGTTGGATTTCGGCGTTGGCCGTTGATGCATGGCATGAGAGGGAGTCATCCTTGCCGCCTAGAGAGTGAGAGTGTGGTGAGATGGGTGTGATGGGATGGGTGAACATGTGGATGAGATAGGTTAAAACTTGATGAACTATTATAAAATAATGATGAACTTGCATAGGAAAACTATAACAATAAATAGGTTTTTTGCTCTACCCTTTCTATGATTATATATGGCAGTAGTTGATGTTTTTTGACTACTATCCTCCCCTCTCCTCTTCTCACTTCCCTCTACATCTCTCCTCTCCTCTACTACTAATACTTCTACTACTACTCTCCTCTCCTCTCCT
Source organism: Miscanthus floridulus (assembly GCF_019320115.1). Taxonomy (NCBI): domain Eukaryota; kingdom Viridiplantae; phylum Streptophyta; class Magnoliopsida; order Poales; family Poaceae; genus Miscanthus; species Miscanthus floridulus. The sequence continues at coordinate 59,136,650 of NC_089596.1, read as the reverse complement.
ACTACTTCTACTACTACTCTCCTCTCCTCTCCTCTACTACTACTACTACTACTTCTACTACTACTCCTCTCCTCTCCTACTTCTTCTACTACTACTCTCCTCTCCTCTACTTGTACTACTCCTACTCTCCTCTCCTCTCCTATATGTTTGGCAAGCAGCGGGTGCAATATTTTTTTGGGTAGGCAGCGACTGCTCTATTTTATTTGGCAAGCACTAGTTGCTTTCCTCTACTCTATGTTTGGCAGCAGCTGCTCTATTTTTTTTGGCAAGTACCAGTTGCTTTTTTTGGCCAACTCTCCTCTCCTCTCGTCTCCTCTATTTTTGCCCATGATAAAATTGTTTAACTCCATACATTATCTATAATATGAGCTGATGATCAAGAACTTGTGAGGAACTTGACATCATTACCAGGCGCCCCTACATTACCTTCTCGCACTTCTCTGTTATGATGTCTTTATGCTCCAAGTTCATGATCAAATGATGATTGACATGTTTCTAAGGCCTCTACTTTTACTCATTTTGTGATCTATTGTTGTTATATCGGATTAATTTATGGCTCGATGATAAAAAGGGTGTAGTGAGACAGCATGATAGCCAAGTATTTTCTAAAATTTGAATTTGAAATTTGAATTTGAATTTGGCTCGTCTCAAATGGAGTGCCATTGGATACTAGTCTCCTCCAGGAGTTTTTGGCCTTGTAGTGTCATTGGGTTTTCTTTTCTTTCCTCCTCTACTATTAATGACTGTTATTTTAGTCTCTGATCCGTGATCACCAACGGGCAGTGGATGGCTATATAATGCAGCAACCCGCTAATTTAAGAGCAGATGAATAATGTGCCTTTGTCGATGGTCAATTTTTTACTACATATCAATACCTTTTTTATTTCTTAGACCTTCTCGCGTATCTAAAGCACACATTGTTGCATCTATTAGAACAAAACAAAAAATGTCGTGTCGATAGTGCAACCCGATGCCCTGAGCAAGAGCCAACCTTTGAAGAGGAAGAACTAGAGGACTAGCTTACTTAGTAGCAATTCGATGACGAGTTACAAAATGATATAGCAGTGATGCTTACTCAGGAGGAGTTTGACGTGGAGGCTGCTGAGAGGCACATAGAGGAAGGGGGAGCAAAGGGAAGAGCAGGAGAGGATGATGATGATCATGATAAAGACAATGATGATGAGGATGAAGAAGAGGGATATGAAAGTCTTGAGGATCCTTTCCCATGTAAAGCCAGACGGAGGCCAACAGAGGTGGTGCTGAATAAGAATTTTGACCTAAACGAGGAGGTATGGATAAAGCCTTAGCTTGTAAATTTTGCTAAAGCTTTGACTGTGTTATAATTACTAACACTTTGACCTCCCATACATATAGGCCCCTCCTAAACTCAGAAAAAGACGACGTTGACGTTTGTGAAATCTCACCAGACAAGACAGAGTAGAGGAAAGAAGAGCAGAGGCAATAGCCATAGAGATGGACATTGAGGCCTCTGCTCCACAACCTCAAGGCATAACCATGAACTTGGCTCCCATGCCAAAGAGGAAATAGGGGGATAGAAAAGTGAACCAATATCCAGATAAGGCATGCTATGTGATAACGGAGGTCGGGCCAGCAGGAGAGATCCTTGAGCCTAAGGAATTCAGAGGATGATTCCGTAATGTGATCGGGGCCCTAGTAAGAGATCAATTGAACCTAGCAATCCTTAGCTGGAAAGATGTACCAGAGAAGAAAAAAGGAGAACTATGGGATAAGAAGCTGAAGCTCAATTTTAGATTTTTGGAGGGTAAGCATGAATTGGTAAAACTTCATGCTTTTAAGATAATGGGAGAGTCATTCTTACGTTAGAGGTCAGAGCCCAACAAGAAATATATCCAAAAGGGGTTAACGCCCTTCCACAAGTTTGACAACATAACTCCTAGTCAATAGGAGGAGCTCGTGGCTCAGAAGACAACACTTAAAGCATTGGCCCTTAGTGCCCGTAACACCTAGCCGGCGAAGAGGAAGCAACATCACCATCATCTAGGTCTCGGTGGCTACTATGGTAAGGAAGAGAAGTTTAGGAAGATGGAGGAAGAGGCCATTGCATCTGGGAAATTAAACTTGAAGGGGTTGAAGCTACACTTAAGGAATTGGATCCTTGGGAGGAGTACAGAAGCATCTGATAGTTCCCTCAAGTTTGATAACCCGGCGACCGAAGAGACAGTATCAAAGATACTAAAATAAGCTAAAGACAAGGAGAAGGGTTCATTCAAGCCTTCCAGAGAGAGGGACGAGCTTAGCCTTGGCTTGGGAAACGCCGAGCACATAGGTCGCACCAGGGGGCTAGGGAAAAGAACGACATGGAAGCACGGATTCGAAGAGGAACAACACATGTACAAGAAATATGGTAGAGACCGAGAGTCTAATCTTGAGCTCACCGTGAAGGCTCTAGTTGTGAAGGCACTGGAGGAGCAAGGACTATCTACGGAGCCAAGGACAGTAATGGTGCCAACGGGAGAACTGACATTAGTTGGTAGCCCTCCGGAAGTTCCTAGCAGCCAAGGTTCCACTGCAGCCACAAACCCCATCGATCACATACGGGAACCAACTAGTTGCACCTTGGTGGTTCTCATCGGCAGACAGAACACTATGATGGAGGTGGCAACAGGTGTGGCACATCCTCTTGGCAGCTTACATCACAATAATAGGATCCCGCTGGATTACACTAGGGTCAAGGTGCATACCGTGATGCCTGAGTTCATGCAGTGGTGCATTGACTGCCCAACTCTCGATGGACAGTAGTTACTCAGAGAAGTAATGAACCAGTTCATCCTCTGGCACAAATGAGACATTGTATTGACTAGTTCTTCGCTGCCTATTCAACGTTTGGAGGGAGTTGTTGAGGAGGGGGAGATACTTTCACCGTGTCATGACCAGCAGTTGCCTGAGATGACACAGTCTTCCCCGCCTCCTAGCGAGCCCGTGCCTGAGATGCCACAACCTTCTCTGCCTCATAAGGAGGAAGGGCCTGATATGGACCCGATACATGAACAACAAGGGCCTCCTGAAGAAGTGCATGCAAAAGAGGGTTCCCCCAAGGATCCACCAATTAAAAAAAGCATCCATTCACCATAAGGCCAATTTTTATGTCGATGAGAGACGTCACGTCGACGTGGAAGCAGTACGTCCATGACCAGTTCAAGCCTGAGAACCAAGTTAAAGAAGTCCCAGCATGGGCTTCCGAAAAGGATGTCACCAGCAAACAACAACCGACAAAGAAGTATCCAAATATTGATGCCATCAAATGGTCAAAGGATTGCCCAAAAACATATGAAAGAGGCAAGCCCTTCCTACCAAACCAGGACATCCAGCGCCTACCACTTGGAATGAGAAGGTTCCATGATTGGTACTTGTGTGTTATCCCAACGACCATAGATCTCATACAAGCATGCTTCCCTGTCGGCACATTTGGAGGCCCAACCGGGAAAATTATCTTTTATTTTAATGATGTCTAGACATGCTTTCACCTCAGAGCAATGGAAATGAATCTAATTCACATGTGGTGCCTATAAGTCTTTGCCCTCTCGATATGATACTATTGTAATCTTTGGATTTTGTTGATACTAACCCACGCCGTGATTTGTAGAATGCAAGTGTACCTTTCAAAACAAATGCCAAGTGTGCGAGCCGGGTACGTAGACCCTCAATCTATAGCAGCAACATGTTTTAATTACGCCAAGGACTAGAAATTAGATGCCAAAGAGCTAGCTGCTAGAAAGACTGTTGAGGAGAAAGAGAAAATCCGGAACAAGGAAATACGTGAAGCATCCTTTAAGGTTGCGGCATACATTGCCCTAGCTTTTAAACATCCCCAAAAATTGCTTTGCTATATGGCTAGCATACAACTTCGAGTAAGTTCAACTCTATACTTAAAGCTTTGTTCGTTATATTTTGTTCGATGCAAAAGAGCTTATCCGTTACTATGATTAAATTCCTACAGCAACCACTTGATTTGTATAGGCGTCGATGTCGGCCTGGGCATGGTGTGGGTCTATGATTCAATAGATAAGGACCCAGCGACATACAAAGACTTCGTATTGATTCTCAAGATGTATACATATCGACATTCCTCATTACCTTATATGTTTGTATACATACTTATAACGTTCGGTTTTGGATACTAACAAGTTGCATTTGTTAAATTCATTCGAACAAGGCGTATAGGTTCTATGTTAACGAACATAAAGGGAGGCATGATCCAACAAAAGGGCCTAACCTATATGTCAAAACACTATGTCCGATAAGTGTAATTTACTTTAGTACTCCATTATGTTGGTGTCAAGAGCGTTAGTTAACATTTTCATATGGGAAACACATAGTGCCCAAAGCAGAAGCCCTAGAGTCTACACTACGGATACTACGTATGCACTCTCATGAGTAACACCGGTGCCTACAAGAGACACCCCTATAGGGTAAGTTTGAACCTCTACAACCTTTTTAGATATGTTCATTGTTTTTTATATGCTCACTGTTTTTATAGTTGCTCACTGTGTTTATAGATGGTCACTATACGTGTTCATAGATGCTCAATGTTTTTATAGATGTTCGCATACGTTATGACATACTAAACCCCAACTTGTTTTATTGTAGTGGCAAGAAGAGAAAGGAATGAGAGTTGAACCACACAAAGATGACAGCCTCTTGGAGCTCGTCGGCGACCTTTGCGCCTTCATAATTGACCAGATTATACACATAAGAGGCACTTATCATGATCGGAAATCCGAGTTACTCAGTACCAACATCTTCGTGAGACAGAAAGGCTAGCTCTAGGCCATTGATAATAATGTGTATGGAATGTGATATTGGTCTTACCTTGTAGAACAGTTTGAAATTTTGGAACGGATTGGACTTGTGAATTATATCTATGTAACGATGAATTATATATGTTCTTGTGAATTGGACTTGTAATGTTACTTTATATAATATTCTTGTGCTTGTGGGTACAATGTTTTAATTATGTATGCATATATGTATATATGTTCTGGTTAGATTTGAATTTTGAAATTTGAATTTTTTTTGGAGCAAAAATGTACTGTACGGGCGGTTCAATTTTATTATTTTTTTGCAGAAAAATGTACTGCCCCTATAAATGGAAATTATAGGGGCGGCTTGTGTTACAGCCGCCCCTACAAATCATTTTTGTAGAGGTGGTTGGCACCTGCTGCCCCTACAAACCCTTGATTTGTAAAGACGGTGTGGTAGTGGCGGCTGGCAAAACTGCCTCTACAAACCATCGCCAGCCGCCCCTACAAATGCTTACTGTAGTAATGCCTGACCGTCTCCACCGTCGCTAGGACCCTAAGCTGCTCGTCCGCCGTCCCTACCGCCTAGCCGGCTTGCCTTCCCCAAAACCCTTCTATACCCGCCGAAGTTGGAGAAGAGAGAGAGAGAGAGAGAGAGAGAGAGAGAGAGAGGCCAGAGAGGGAGGCCTCCGCCGTTGTCGCTAGAACCGTAACCGTTGTCGCCGTTGTCTTCGTCTCCGGTGGGGCGTGGGCACGGGGTCGCGTGGGAGCGGCGTCGCGTGGAAGTGGAGGTGGCGTTTGAACTCGAATTCTGTTCGGACACCCTATAAATTACAAGAACCTATAATTATTGTTATTGTCACACTATCTGTCTCCGAGTTTCTCCATATATACTTTATATTATTGCTTCACAACCTCACTTGTAGGGCTCGTATGGGAAGCATGCTTCCTTTTTCTAGTGATATACTCTCTCCGTCCTCAAAAGAATACAATTTAGGAACAGTGTCATGTTTCAATATATCAAGTTTGACCAATTATAGATAAAAAAATATAAATATTTATAATATCAAATAAATACTATTAGATTAATTATAAAATATATTTTCATAATAAATTGATTTAGAGCCATAAATATGAATACTATTTACTAGAAACTTGGTGAAACATAAAGTGTTTAAACTATACGCATACCATAGTTGCATTCTTTTGGGGACGGTATATCAATGATATCATGCTTGAATTCTGTGCTTTCTTACCTGTTGCGCGCTTTATTCCATTTCCGGATGATGTGGCCATGTGGGTCCTGTTTGGAAATTTGGTGGTGTCGTACAAGGAATGTTGGCGGTACCTTGTGCACGCGTTCCTCGTGCAACGGTACGGTGCAAGTGTACCTAAAATATTACTCGTATAGTCGTATAATTGGGGCAGCCGGGAATGACAGCAACGTCATGGGATCATATCTCACGGTCACGGGAGCGAGGCCTAGGTCCACTCCAACCACCGCGTGTGTTTCACCATGCATGCGCATGCGGAGCAGATCTTTCCCATCGCCAACCGGTTGCTGCCCGGTGACAGTACGGAGCAGGCAAATCGCAATTATTTAGCGCCTGCTGCTGCCGCAGCAGCATTTTTAATCGATCGCCCTCGCCCTCGCCCTCGCCCTCGCTTTCCCGTGGATGAGATAGGACAGACGATGTGTTGTGCTCGTGGAGGCAGCTGTTCGTTTGGTCGTAAACGTCCGTGATTATAAACCAGAATAATATTTTTCTCTTATATCAAATCAGTCAATAATAATAATCCACGATCGTTTCAGCCGAAACGAACAAGCCTCGTCGCCAGAAATAAATACAAACAAAACAGGACAGACGTCCTCCGCGCCATTATTGCTGCTAAAACCTGGAGACCTCATTTATTTTACTACGAGTGGTACTCACCATCGCACCATGCATGCATGCATATACAATCTAAAGTGGCCATGTATACGATTAATCGCTTACTTATTACTTATATTATATATGTATGCTTCAGCACTGTTGATATGCATGCAATCTTTTCATGCACTGTCGTGCAACTCATTATTTAATTCGGGTAGGTTTGAGTTGTATATGAACAGAGGCTCGCTCACATATGTCCCTGGACTCACTTGGTTGCAAGGGAATAGTGCGTGCGTACTAGAAGCTCAAGCATTTTGGTGAAGGGAATACTGCCACTCCTAAGAAATCCTCACAGCCTCACAAGTCACACCGACAATATCCAAGCATACAGCCCTCTGAGCACCTGAGCGTTTCATCTCGACCACATACAATGCAACCATACAGTTCCTGGTTGAACAGTCACGAAGCGGCACCATCTGTTCCATGTGGCCCATACGGCCATACACATCTTATATCCAGCAAAGGCCGAAAGTGAAGTCGACCGTAAAAATGGCCCGCACACACGATGTAAGGCAGACCATTGCACACATACATTCCCATCTTGTTGGTAGTTCTTATGCTCAAACAAATTAATTCCGCAAACGCACTTCAAAGTATCATATTTTTATCCTTAGAATAAGAAAGATATGGCTAAGATTATTTCTTGAATGTATCTCAATTAACTAGCAAACTCTAGTTGGGTTAACGATAAAAGAGTAGTGGCGTAGTGCGACACCTAGGGATACAAACTAAATAAAGATAAATGGCTCAGCGGGACGAGTGAGTAAAAGGATTCATATGATCTTCTCTATTGAAATGAGACAACTCTAGCATAAAACTTAGTAGAATAGAGCAAATATTTTAGTATAATTTAGACAAACATATATCTGGCACTTCGGGACATTAAGCCCTCTTAGCAGTAGAGACGTATGAAAAGGGTGCTAGACAAGTCAAACAAGGGTACTGCAGGTTTTAAATGCCCACCCGAACGTGGTGGAATATTCATGGAAGTGGTAAAGAAGGAATTCGGTGCAATATAAGGGATATAAACTTTTTCAGTGACATATAAGAAAGCTGCATTTTCTAATGTTATATAGAGAATTTTCTGATAAATAATAGTATAACCGTGGTGCAATAGGCTCCACCTAAGTCCAAATAAGAAAATGATTATTATTTCTAACTTATATCTGACATCAATAATTACACAAGATTTGTAATCTAAAGGAAAATAATGTTTTTTTAACGCAGTACACCGCGTTACTGCAAAAAGAAATGTCATCTTGGAACAACAACCGTGAAAAGAAACCTTGAGTGCTCTCCTTATATTAAAACAACGAATAGAGGATGTTGGCAAAGTTGCAAAATATTGTAAACTTTAATATGATGGTTTTATTTTTACCCTTCCTAGAGAGGAACAATAAAATAATTAAAAACAAAGTACATGGTACTAAACTACTTCGCCTAATTATAACATAGGTTGCATTTGATCCTTTGGCGAGGTCCCGAGGTCTGGAGGCCTGCTCCATGCCAACCGGGGACATGGGCTGTGGGGCGACACAAGAAGAGGACATTACGTAAAAAACGATTTTTAGCAACGGTTCGAATTTTTTGTAGAGGCGGTGGGTGATGGAGCCGCCTCTACAATGGCGTGCTCGGATGCACAGACACCAGTCGCCCCTACAAATGGAACAGCAGGGGCGGCTAGTGACACGAGCCATGCCCTACAAATGGGGTCTGATTTGTAGGGGCGGCTCAATCACCAGCCGCCCTTGCAGTTGCTATTTGTAGGGGCGGCTGGTTCAGCCGCCCCTACAAATGCCCCATATATATATAGCTCCGATTTGTAGGGGTGGCTTAATCACCAGCCGCCCCTACAAATGACCCACATATAAAACAGCTGCAGCACCTTCTTCCTCCTCGGATCACTTACTCCAACCCGTGAAAGAAAGGTGGAGAGGCATTGGGCACCTTCCAAAAATTGCTCTACTAAGGGGGGAAGGTTTTGGTCTCAAAATCTTTGGTGGAGAGGTTGTAGAAGGTAAGAAAATGCTATTCCACACTTTTTTAAAGTTTTAATGGTTGGTTAGTGAGTAATTAGAGTTTTGTTTTTCTCTCTCTTCTATGGTGCTTGAGCTACTTATGAAGCAAATTAGACCCAAGTTTTAAATGTACTAGGGTAAATTAGGGAGGGGAACAAGATCATACCCTTATTTGGTCCATGTTTCTTGATTTTAGTGAACAATTAGTTAGTTTTATGGATATTTCATGTGCATGTGGATCTAGATCTAGGGTTTGGTTTTTTTATTAATTTCGTTTTTGTAAATTTATGTTTAATGAAATTGGACTAGGGTTTGTATGAAAGATATTTGGTAAAGTATAATTGTTGCTAATTGTTGTCTTTGAAATTGTTTATTATAATCAATAAATATGTATTTTAATTATTTATGGATAAATTGGCCATTAATTAATTTTCCTCTACCATGGTGTGTTTGTATGCTTCATGTAATTATATTTATATTCATATATATCTGAAGTATATATAATTATTCTCAAGTAATTATTAATTTGTTTCATTTTTATATATATCTGAATAAGTAGTCCTTTAATGTTTGTTTTGTTGTTGTTGTAAAAGATGGAGTACAGGAACTCTTGGATGTATGGTTCATTAAGGTTCAAGGCAGGTTTCCATGAAAAGGTGGATAAATTTATTGTAGCCGCAAAGAAGCATGCAACGACATTGAAAGAGAATAAGGATACAATTATTTGCCCATGTAAAGATTACAAGAACCGTATGGCATAGACAGATGTGACTATCATCATATCACATTTGATTATGCGAGGATTTGTTGAGTACTACACAGTGTGGATTCATCATGGTGAAATGGTTATTGTTAACGACGAGGATGAGGACGAATACGACGACGAAACCATAGAATCCCTGTCCCAATATTCAGCAGAGCTTGATGCACAAATGGATTTCGAGTTTAGCAATGAACAAGGTGGTGATGCTGGTGGTTGGGATGGTAACGATGAAGGTGGTGCCAATAATGATGGTGGAGCACGTGTCGGGGATGAAGATGATTTGGAGGACATGATTCGAGCCCTTGGACCAGAGATTTTACTAAATAGCTCGAAAGGTCTAGAAAATTTAGAAAGGGTGACAAAAGCATCGAAGGAGACTATGTATGGTGTTGAAAGGGTTGTCCGACATATTGGACATTGCTACGTTTTGTGCTTGAGCTGCTCATCCTGAAGGCTAAGTACGGCTAGTCAGACTGTATTTTCAATGATCTATTGCATCTCCTGTCATGGGTGCTGCCACAACCAAACTCAGTTCTCGCCAACACATACCAAGCGAAGAAGGTCATAAGTCCATTGACAATGGGGGTTGAAAAAATCCATGCATGCCCCAACCACTGTATACTTTTTCATGGCGAAACGTTCAAGTCACTGGATAAATGTCCCCAGTGTGGAGCCAGCCGATACAAGAACAATGACCTTTACGGTGGGGGCGAAGCCTCCATGGGGAAAAAGAGGAATAAGAAGGGTACAAAAAAGGTGATACAAGAATCTTAGCCCCTAGAGGACACTCCATTAGGCAATGATGCAAAGCAGAGAAGAACTCCTGCCTTGGTAATATGGTACCTGCCAGTGACCGACCGCTTGAGACGTATCTTCCTAAACCCTAAAGAAGCCGCACTCATGACATGGTGGGATGATGAGCGCAAGGTGGATGATGATAAGATTGCACACCCGGTTGATTGTAGTTAGTGGCAAAGGTTTGATGAGAAGCACAAAGAATTCAGCGATGACCCAAGGAATATACGGTTTGGCTTGAGCACTGATGGAATGAATCCCTTCAATAAGAGGATGAGCGACCACAGCACATGGCCAGTGATCTTGACCATGTACAATATCCCAACATGGTTGTGTCAGAAGAGAAAGTACCTTCTCCTCACTATTCTTATTTCTGGCCCTAAACAACCAGGCATTGATATAGACGTGTTCCCCGAGCCTTTGATGCAAGAAATGGAGAGGCTATGGAGGCATGGGGAGCAAATATACGATGCAAAGGAGGACTTCATATGTAGAGCAATAATATTTGTTACTACCAATGATTACCCCGCGCTGTTTGCTATGTCTGGATAGATCAAAGGAAAGATGGAATGCTTGGTTTGCTTGGATGGTACTATATGGGTGTACCTGGATGCATCCAAGAAGATAGTTTACTGAAGGAACCAACGCTTCTTAAAGACAAGTCATAAGTACAATAGCAAATTGTTCTTTAGATTTTATGACAACGCCCCAGAGATTGAACCCTCTCCAGAGAGACGTCATAACAGAGAACACGTGTACAAAATGGTGAAAAACATATGCGTCGTCTATGGAAAAAAGAATCCAGATGGGACGAACAGAGATAGAAGCACACCTCCTGTCGAAGGAGTACCTTTCAAGAAATAATCGATCTTCTTTCAGTATCTGCCTTATTGACCAGACTTGGAGGTCCCCCATGCCATTGATGTTATGCACGTGCAGAAGAATGTCTTTGAGAGTCTCATTGCTACCTTGATGGACACAAGCAAGTCAAAGGATGGTCTGAAAGCACGGAAAGACATGGTGCAGCTAAATATGATGCCACAGCTTCACCCGATACCTGAGGCTAACGGAAAATACACTCTGCCCACGGCGTGCTTCAACCTAACACCAGACGAGAAGAGAGCTATATGCACTTTCCTGAGGGGGGTCAAAGTCCCAACTGGGTTTTCAGCAAATGTGAAGAAGCTAGTGTTGATGAAGGACTTGTCAATAACACACTGCAAGGCTCACGATTGCCATGTGATGCTGACAGTGTTTCTACCTATTGCAATCAGGGCTATAAAGCCAGAGTTCTTAAAAATGGCCATCACCCGCATGTGCTACTTTTTTTTCGAAAATCTCACAGAAGACGATTGGCAAGCAAGAGCTGAGTGACCTACATGAATTTGTGGTGGAGACACAAAATCAACTAGAGATGTGTTTACCTCCTGCTTTTTTTGATATAATGCCACATCTCATGATTCACATGGTTTATTAGATACATGCGCTGGGCCCTTGCTACTTGCATGAAATGTGGTCCTACGAGCGGTTCATGTTGGTTCTAAGTCGATACGTGCATAATCGAGCATACCCAGAGGGCTCTATGATAGAGGGTTATAGTACTGAAGAAGTTGTCGAGTGCTGTCAAGAGTACCTAAAAGTATAGAAAGGGATTGATAAACCTGATTCTTGTCACAAGGGTAGGCTGGCTGGGAAGGGCACCAGTGGTAAAAAATTGTTCATCAACAATGATTACCAAGAGGTGAGTCGGGCGCATTACAGTGTCTTGCAGAATACACAACTAATGTAACCGTACATTGATGAACACTTGGCTATCATTATAGTGGAGAGAAATAGCCGTTCGGATTATTGGGTCATGAAACAATACAAGCAACGACTAACTACATGGTTGAAGGACCAAAACATACCGCCTGGAGAAACCATAGACTCTATTACCATCAGTAGGTTAGCGGAGGGTCCATCGAGACAAGTGATATCTTAGAATACTTATGACATCAATGGGTATACGTACTATACCCAGGCAAAGGATAGTAAATATGTGAGCCAAAACAGCGGCGTTTGAATAGAGGCTCTCGATGGATTGGGGCGAAAGATCCAATACTTTGGCATCATTGAAGAGATATGAGAACTTGACTATGGAAGGGATATAACGGTGGCCCTGTTTCGATGCCGCTGGATCAAACAACGCCAACTGAACGAGATCGGATTGAGAGTCCTGGACCTCGAGAATCTAGGCTACTAAGATGACCCTTGGGTGCTCGCTTCATGTGTCGCATAAGTTTTCTATATGTCTGACCCACAAAGTAACCCCCCCCCCCCCGAAGAAGAAGACAAAGCATGTGGTTGCCTCCGGGAAACAGCACATTATTGGAGTTGATGGTGTGGACGATGTTGAAGCTTACAGTAACTACGATGAGATGCCGCTATTCACAGACTTTCCTAAGAAGATCAGCGTTGTGGAAAAGAACCTCCCTAAAGACATATTGCCATGGGAACAAAAAGGTGTCAAGGGGAAAGTCGTTACAGCGGGCAAGCAAGTTGTTGAACGTGGAGTGTTTATGTAAGTGTGTGTTTGTAAGACTTCATTTATGGATGCGTGTGAGACTATATATTTATATACGTGTGTAAGACTACATATTTTTGTATGTGTGTGAGACTACATTTATGCATGTGTGTGAGACTACCCTTTGCAACATTCAGATGACTCTATTTGAACATCCACTCTATTACTACTAAAACTTTATGAAATCACTTAACACTTTATTAAATAAAGAAATGACCAAAATAAAAGTAGGAGATCTTGACGAGTTATACAACTTTTATATTCATCACCTTTACAGCTGAAATCATTTAGTGTTTGAAAATCAGGTTTGAAGCTGTCATTTTCTGAAATTTAAAATTTGAATTGTTTAAAATTAGTGACAAAGATAGATGACTAGACTAAAATGATAGCGCATGATTTTAGAAAATTTTAGGGAAAAAACCATCACATTTGGAGTTAGTATGAGGGAGAAAAACTAGTTACAAGTTTCTGCCACAGATTAAAAAGAGAAATCACACTTGTTCATCATTGATCATCATGAACAGTTGTGCTTTTACTTTTTAATCTCTGGGTAAAATTTGTAAATAGTCTTTCTCCCTCATACTAACTCCAAATGTGATGATTTTTTCCTAAAATTTTCTAAAATCTTGCCCTATCAAGTTAGTGTGTTGATTTGGTCATTCTTTTCATTTGACAAAGTTTGAGTACTTCAAATTTTCAAATTTAAAAAAATGATAAGTTCGAACGAGATTTTCAACCATTAAATGATTTCAGCTGAAAAAGTGATGAATACCAAAGTTGTATAACTCATCAAGATCTACAACTTTTATTTTGATCATTTCTTCATCTGACAAAGTGATATTAAACATTGTTCACAAATCAACATGTTTCTCGTATACTTTAGGAAACTATGAGTCATATGTGAATTTATGAACAATGTTTACTAATACTTTGTCACATGAAGAAGTGACCAAAATAAAAGTTGTAGATAGTGATGAGTTCAACAACTTTTATGTTCACGACTTTTATTGTTGAAATCATTTAAGGTTTCAAAATCTTATTTGAAGTTACCAATTATTGAAATTCAAAATTTCAACTGTTCAAATTTGGTCAAATAAAAATATGATCAGAATAAAAGTTGTACATATTGATGAGTTCTACAACTTTGGTATTCATAAGTTTTTCATCTGAAATCATTTACTCTTTCAAAATATTATTTCGAGTTGAAATTGTTTGAATTTTAAAATTTGAATCGTTCAAACAAAGTCACATGAGAAGATGACCAAAATAAAAGTTGTACATGTTGATGAGTTATACAACTTTTATGTTTACAACATTTTCATTTTATTTCATTTAATGTCATAAAATTGTAGTCGAAGTTTTAAAATTTAAATTTTTAATTTTTGTTTTCTATATTGTTTTGACCACAATTGTTTATATATATATTTCTTCATATATAGAATAATACAAAATATTATATTTGTGCATATACACAATTGTTTTTATATTACTTTTATTTTGGTCACAATTACATATACACAATTGTTTTATATATACACAATTATTTTTATAATACAGAATTAATAATTTAAAAAAATAAAAAATATTTATAGGGACGGTTGGATCAGAAACCGGCCCTACAAATGCATTTTGTAGGGGCGGCTGGATCAGGAACCGCCCCTACAAATCATCCCGACTATAAATCCAAGGGCGCACGGGTGTTGTCTGTTGTTGAGCGCTCTCTTCTCCTCCGACGCCGTCAGGCTGCCCCGCCGACGCCGCCTCCCGGACCTGTCCTGATGCTGGCCCGCGCCCCTTCCCCACACCCGTGCGCCCCATCTCCGCACCCACGTGCCCCCTCCCCGCACCTGCGCCCCCTCCCCGCACCCGCGCGACTGCTCCTCCTCGCCCTAGGGTTTCCACCGGTGGCTTCCACGCACCTCCACCGGCGGGCGGCCTCCGCGCACCTCCACCGGCGGCCGGCGGCGCACTCGCGCCCCCCCAACGGTTGGGCGAACCCCGTCCCACTTCGCCACCTCTTCACCGACGACGATCACCCACCAGGTATGCCCGCTCCCTTCTCTCCCCTTCCTTCCTTTGCGGAGCAATCTCGGTGTGCCATCAATATCTTTTCTGTTTCTCAGTTTGAGATCCTCAAAAGAAAGTTCCATCAGGCCATTGGAGCTAGGTGATAGAAATTTACAAAAATCAAATGTGCCATTGACCTAAGCCGCCAGGCATTGATTGTCCAGTGTCAAGGTGTCGCAAATAATGATTCTCATGTATATTTTTTTATCTCAGCATCAAATTCATGCACATATATAGTGTGTTGAATCGTATATCAGCAAGAAGACTCTAGTATAATATTATAAACAAGGAACACTCTAATATTAATATAAATATAAAAAAGGAACTATGTAAGAGGAACATGGCAGGGGGTTTGCTCGACCGTCACTATCTTTGGGTGCGTTCATCGTTGCATCAAGAAATTGGCCTACATAGATAGATATATCTAAGTGGTGTGTTGCCCCTTTGAGGCTGCTAACAACCAGAGTGGCTGTTATAGTTGGTACCTCTCCCAGATTGAAAGAGGTACCTCTCCCACTTGTTGTATACTTGGTTCTCCCACTTGTTTTATACTTCCTAGTACGTCCTTTAATGTTTTGCCCCCATCCTTTGAGATATTTTTTCACTCTATCCATTTTAATGCACCAAGCCTCAATGGTAGATTTGGCAGTTATTTTTCTACTCCAAATGTCTTTTTCACTGAATTCAGCATGTTGTAACCAGGAAGTTTCAAAACAGAAAGATCTTGAACCAATTTCCTGAGTAAGGTCAATTCTCACAATCAGAGGATTGTGGTCAGACATATATCTTGGGATCTTTCTCAAATTACAAAGGAGAAATTCATTTTCCCATGAGCTAGAAATCAGTATTCTATCAAGCTTTTCAAGAGTAGGGTCCTTTCTATTATTGGATCATGTGAATTTGCCACCAGCAAGGGTGAGCTCCCTGAGTTCATAAGAATTGATGATAAGATTGAAGACACAAGAGAAATTATTCTCAACAAATTTCTTATTTTTGTCAAAACTAAATCTTAGAATATTAAAGTCTCCACCCATGAGAATTGGATACTTAGCCTTAAAGTAGAAATTAGAAAGCTCAGAATGGAAGCTTTCTTTAAATTCATCTTGAGCTGGTCCATAGATATTAGCTAAAGTCCAGTGTTTTCTAAGACTTTTATCAAAAACATTTGCAATTATCATAAATTCACCATTGTCAAAATTCTCAACCTCAAATCTATCATTCTTGATACCACTTAACATACCTCCAGATTTGCCACTTGAAGGAGTCCAATCCCAGTAGAACTCTTTAGTACTGTCAAGTTTCCTGAAAAAATTCTCAGAGTAAGATTTTTTCAGTCTCTTGAATTCTAATAAAATCAGCCTTATGGTCCCAAATCAATCCTCTAATATAAGTGCTAAGCCCCTTCTTAGCAACCCCTCTGCAATTACAAATGATTCCTATCATTTGTAAACCTTTTTAATGGTGTTTCTGTCTCTGAGGTTAAATCTAGGGCTAACCTTAGATTCACCACCTTTAGAGTGCAAAGAATCATCAACTAGGTTGATTCTTGCTAGCTCTAGTTTTTCTCTTTTTCTTCTTGGATGACCTACTTTTCATGATAATAGCAGGGAGGGCCTGAGGTTCCTCCTCTGAATCATCAGTACCCCAATCAAGTATGTTATGCTCTTCGGAGGGAAGATCTTCATCTTCCAGATTGCTTACAGATTCATTTGTTACACTAGTATTATCATTAAGCTTCATCCTAGCAGTTTTCAAGATCTCTAAGGACATCTATTTTCTCAAAAGAAAGAGAATCAGAATGTATACCCATTTTAGATGCTAAAGAAGCAATATGGACATTAGGAAGAACTACAAAGGAGTTCTGGTGTTTAGGAATTGTACATTCATTTTCCAGCCTAGTAGCCATACGGTCTTGGATTTGCTCTCCCATCTTGAAATGTGAAGTCCCATTGTCCCTTAATCTCTTGCTCTGTCTCACCTCTTTCCATTCAGGCCATCCATCCTGCTCCTTCCCAAGACTTTTCTCCCCTACTGAACCTTCTTTTTCAGCCCGCTTGTCCCAAATATTAGACTGATCCTCAGGCTGTTCCAGGCTAGGGCATCTCCTTCAGCAACCCTCATACTCTCTAGACTTTTTGGCGTAGGTGTAATTACTGCCATCCCCTCCTTGCTCAGTTCTAGGTTAGAAACATCCTTATCATTGTCTCTGTCCTCTGTCCAATTCCATCTCAGTAACTTCAGAGTTTTGCCCGTCTTCATCTTGGATAAGCTCCCCGTCAATGTCTTGAGCCTCTTTTTGAGTGCAGTCTTCTTGGCTAGAAATATCAACTTCAGGACCCCCTTGACTGCCTTTGATGGGACTCACAGAGACAACTCTTTCTTTCTCAAGTAAGACTTCTTTCTCTTCTTCTATAACAGGGAGACACTTGCTCGGACCTGTCTTTGTCATGTAATCCTCCTAGAAAGAAAAACTTGGACCCGCTATTCTCACAGATATCTTTGCCTCTATTGTATTTAAAGGATCAGACTTAGATTTCTCAAAATTAGACCCATATTCATTTATCACAACTCGAGCAGAATCATCCATATGATGATATGAATGCTACTCAACATCCTAATCTCCATTGTATCAAAAGTACCAAACCTTAGCTAATCAGATCCTGGAATAATTAGATCTCTAATTTTCAGCCCCTCATCTTCACTGTCTTCCTCAGTGACTGTCATTTGCTGCTCATATCCTCCAGAAACTTGCTTTCCCTTACCCTCAGATACCACTTAGGATTAAATCTAGGGGGAGGTCTTCAAATCTTTCTACTCAAGATGAAATCAGTGACAGCTTGAAATCTTTCTACTCAAGATGAAATCAAGATGAAATCTTTCTACTCAGTGACTATCATTTGCTGCTCATATCCTCCAGAAACTTGCTTTCCCTTACCCTCATCTTCACTTAGACTTGATTTCATCCTAAGAGGTCTTCAGTAGAAAGATTTCCCTTACCCACTACTTTTAGATATGTGCATTGTTGCTTGAGCTTGTTTAGATATGACAGTGAAATAGTGGGCAATGCAGTCATCACCTTGTGTGCTTATTTGTGTAAATGCTCATTGCATGCTTGACAGCTGCATAGTCTAGTGAACTGATTAGCCTGCTGCTTACTTAGAAAATATTGCTTAGGCCCTACCATTGTGATCAAAATAAAAATTGCATGTTACTGTATTATTAAGAGAGAAGTTGCTTGCTGCTATATTATTAAGAATTTCTATGCTCGAGCTTTATTATGGTGGGGACGAAGCCTCCACGGGGAAAAAGAGGAATAAGAATGGTACAAAAAAGGATGGTATAAGAATCTCAGCCCCCTAGAGGACACTCCATTAGGCAACTATGCAAAGCAGAGAAGAATTCCTGCCTTGGTAATGTGGTACCTGCCAGTGATCGACCGCTTGAGACAGTATCTTCCTAAACCCTAAAGAAGCCAGCACTCATGACATGGTGGGATGATGAGCGCAAGGTGGATGATGATAAGATTGCACACCCGATTGATTATAGTCAGTGGCAAAGGTTTGATGAGAAGCACAAAGAATTCAGCGATGACCCAAGGAATGTACGGTTTGGCTTGAGCACCGATGGAATGAATCCCTTCAATGAGAGGATGAGCGACCACAAGCATATGGCCAGTGATCTTGACCATGTACAACATCCCAACATGGTTGTGTTAGAAGAGAAAGTACCTTCTCACTATTCTTATTTCTGGCCCTAAACAACCAGACATTGATATCGACTGTGTTCCTCGAGCCTTTGATGCAAGAAATGGAGAGGCTATGGAGGCATGGGGAGCAGATGTACGATGCATTCTGAAAGGAGGACTTCATATGTAGAGCAATAATATTTTTTACTACCAATGATTACCCCGCGCTGTTTTGCTTTATCTGGACAGATCAAAGGAAAGATGGGATGCTTGGTTTGCTTGGATGGTACTACATGAGTGTACCTAGATGCATCCAAGAAGATAGTTTACTGAAGGAACCGACGCTTCTTAAAGACAAGTCACAAGTACAACAACAAATTGCTCTTTAGATTTTATGACAACGCCCCTAGAGATTGAACCCCCTCCAGAGAGACGTCATAATAGAGAACATGTGTACAGAATGGTGAAAAACATATGCATCATCTATGGAAAGAAGAATCCGGATGGGACGTACAGAGATAGAAGCATACCTCCTATCGAAGGAGTACTTTTCAAGAAACAATCGATTTTCTTTTAGTATCTGCCTTATTGACCAGACTTGAAGGTCCCCCATGCCATTGATGTTATGCACGTGCAGAAGAATGTCTTTGAGAGTCTCATTGCTACCTTGATAGACATAGGCAAGTCAAAGGATGGTCTGAAAGCACGGAAAGACATGGTGCAACTAAACGTGATGCCACAGCTTCACCCGGTACCTAAGGCTAACGGAAAATACACTCTGCCCACGGCGTGCTTCAACCTAACACCAGATGAGAAGAGAGCTATATACACTTTCCTGAGGGGGGTCAAAGTCCCAACTGGGTTTTAGCAAATGTGAAGAAGCTAGTGTCGATGAAGGACTTGTCAATAACACACTTACAAGGCTCACGATTGGCCATGTGATGCTGACAGTGTTTCTACCTATTGCAATCAGGGCTATAAAGCCAGAGTTCCTAAAAATGGCCATCACCCGCATGTGCTACTTCTTTTTGAAGATCTCACAGAAGACGATTGGCAAGCAAGAGCTGAGTGACCTACATGAATTTGTGGTGAGGACACAAAATCAACTAGAGATGTGTTTACCTCCTGCTTTGTTTGATATAATGCCACATCTCATGATTCACATGGTTCATCAGATACAGGCACTGGGCTCTTGCTACTTGCATGAAATGTGGTCCTATGAGTGGTTCATGTCAGTTCTAAGTCGATACGTGCATAATCGAGCATACCCAAAGGGCTCCATGATAGAGGGTTATAGTACTGAAGAAGTCGTCGAATGCTGTCAAGAGTACCTAAAAGTACAGAAAGGGATTGATAAACCCGATTCTCGTCACAAGGGTAGGCTGGCTAGGAAGGGCACCAGTGGTAGAAAAGTGTTCATCGACCATGATTACAAAGAGGTGAGTTGGACGTATTACAGTGTCTTGCAGAGTACACAACTAATGCAACCATACATTGATGAACACTTGGCTATCATTATGGTAATTACTGCCATCCCCTCCTTGCTCAGTTCTAGGTTAGAAACATCCTTATCATTGTCTCTGTCCCTGTCCAATTCTATCTCAGTAACTTTAGAGTTTCGCCCGTCTTCATCTTGGATAAGCTCCCCGTCAATGTCTTGAGCCTCTTTTTGAGTGCTGTCTTCTTGGCTAGAAATATCAACTTCAGGACCCCCTTGACTGCCTTTGGCGGGACTCACAGAGACAACTCTTTCTTTCTCAAGTAAGACTTCTTTCTCTTCTTCTATAGCAGGGAGACACTTGCTCGGACCTGTCTTTGTCATGTAATCCTCCAGAAAGAAAAACTTGGACCCGCTATTCTCACAGATATCTTTGCCTCTATTGTATTTAAAGGATCAGACTTAGATTTCTCAAAATTGGACCCATATTCATTTATCACAACTCGAGCAGAATCATCCATATGAATGCTACTCAACATCATGATCTCCATTGTATCAAAAGTACCAAACCTTAGCTGATCAGATCCTGGAATAATTAGATCTCTAATTTTCAGCCCCTCATCTTCACTGTCTTCCTCAGTGACTGTCATTTGCTGCTCATATCCTCCAGAAACTTACTTTCCCTTACCCCCAGATACCACTTAGGATTAAATCTGGGGGAGGTCTTCAAATCTTTCTACTCAAGATGAAATCATGTGATAGCTTGAAATCTTTCTACTCTAGATGAAATCAAGATGAAATCTTTTTATTCAGTGACTGTCATTTGTTGCTCATATCCTCCAGAAAACTTGCTTTCCCTTACCATCATCTTCACTTAGACTTGATTTCATCCTAAGAGGTCTTGAGTAGAAAGATTTCCCTTACCCACTACTTTTAGATATGCGCATTGTTGCTTGAGCTTGTTTAGATATGACAGTGAAATAGTGGGCAATGCAGTCATCAGCTTGTGTGCTTATTTGTGTAAATGCTCATTGCATGCTTGTTAGCTGCTTAGTCTAGTGAACTGATTAGCTTGCTGCTTACTTAGAAAATATTGCTCAGGCCCTGCCATTGTGATCAAAATAAAAATTACATGCTGCTGTATTATTAAGAGAGAAGTTGCTTGCTGCTGTATTATTAAGAATTTCTATGCTCGAGCTAGTATTACTAAGAAGTTGCTTGCTTGTTGTATTATTAATTCTAGCATGAAACTTAGATGGCTCTTAAACTCTTGAAAAGTAGACTATTTTATATATGCCAACTGTTTTAATATATGCTTATATATGTCTACTATTTTATATATGCACAGTGAGTCTTCTTGCAAGTTAATAAATCATATTTCCTTCTTTGCTCATTTAAACTGTCAACAAATTGGCTTTATTTCCTATCACATTGTCAACATGGTACTACTGATGCTTGTATTCTATCACATTGTTCTTATTAATGGCTTTATTTCCTAGAACACATTGGCTGCTACTCTTAACTACACTGCTGGCTGCTACTTCTATACTATTGTCCTACTGCTGTTCTACTACTACTCTATACTACTCTAGTGTTGGCTGCTGCTCTGCCCTCTTCCCTATACTCTTAGAAACTACTACTGGTACTAGCTGGCTGCTAGCTACTCTACTTGCTGCTAGCTACTCTCCTACTACTACTAGCTGGCTATCTAAGTTACCAAATTTTGATCTGCAGGGGTCTTCCAACCATGTGGCAGCAGTCAACTGTTTTTTGGCTATTTTTCCTATCCTCTATGTTTGAGAAGCAGCAACTGCTTGTTTTTACACCTTTTCCTCTCTATGTTTGTTAAGCAGCTGTTGCTTTTTTTTGCCAAATCTCCCCTCTCCTCTCCTCTCCTCTCCTTTGTTTTGCCGATGATGAAAATTGTCCTAAGTCCATACATTATAAGGAATATGAGCTGATGATCAAGAACTTGTGAGGAACTTGGCATCATTAGCAGCCGCCCCTACATTACCTTCTCCTCTCTTCTCTGTTATGATGCCTTGATGCTCCAAGTTCAAGATCATATGAATGATTGACATGTTTTCTGAGGCCTCTACTACTGCTACTTCTCATTTTTTATATATTGTTGTTTTATAGGACTACTTTGGTTTATAGACCTTTTTGATTTCTTATACCTTCTCGCATACCTAAAGCACACTTTCTTGCATCTATTAGAACAAAACGCTGAAATAATGTCGCGGACACCAGACAGTGCAGCCCTGATGCCCCGGGCATGATGAGCAGCCAACCTATGAGGAGCAAGCACTAGAGGACCAGCTTACTCAGGAGCAGTTCGATAACAAGGTAGAAAAGGATCTATAAGTGATGCTTACTCAGGAGCTGTGCGATGAGGAGGAAGGAGGAGCTAAAGGAATAGTAGGAGAGGCTACTGAAGGCGAAGAAGAAGAGGATGATGATGAGGAGGACTTAGAAGAGGGATATGTAAGTCCCGAGGATCCTTTCCCACATGAAGCCAGAAGGAGGCCAACAGAGGAAGATTTGGACAAGGATTTTGACCTGAACGAGGAGGTAGGAAAAAGCCTTAGCTTGTAAATTTTGCTAAAGCTTTGGCTATGGTTACCTCTCTAACACTTTGACCTATCAGTATATATAGGTCTCTCCTAAAACTCAAAAAGATGATGTCGATGTCCACGACATCTCGCTGGACAAGACGGGTAGAGGAAAGGAGAGCAGAGGCAATAGCCACAGAGATGGATCATGATGCCTCTGCCTCCATAACCTCAAGACACAACCACGACTATCAAGCCTAAGAGGAAATGAGGGGATAGAAAAGAAAATCTATATCCAGATAAGGCATGCTATGTGATAACAAAGGTCGGGCCTAGCAGGGGAGATCCTTGAGCTGAAGGAATTAAGAGGACGATTCCTGTAATGCGATCAGGCCCTAGTAAGAGATAAATTGAACCCAGCAATCTCATAACTAGGAAAGAGGTACTAGAGAACAAAGAGAATGAACTATGGGATAGGCAGCTGAAGCTCAATTTTAGATTTCCAGAGAGGTAAGCACGAACTAGGTAAAAAAATGCTTTCAAGGATGATGGGAGAGTCATTCTAACGTTGGAGGTTAGGAGCTCAGCACTGAAGTATATCCAAAAGGGGTTAACTCCCTTCAACGAGTTCGGCAAAATAACTCCTAGTCAATGGGAGAAGCTTATGGCTTAGAAGACTTCACCGGAGGCATTGGAGCTCAGTGCCTATAACATCGAGCTGGCGAAGAGGAACAAACACTACCATCATCTAGGCCCTAGTGGCTACTATGCCATGGAAGAGCAGTTTAGGAAGATGCACAAAGAGGCCATAGTTACTAGGAATATCGATGTGATGAATTTGAAGGTACGCTCAAGGAATCGGATATATGAGAGGAGTACAGAATCATCTGGCGGTAATGTTAAGTTTGATAAGCTAGAGACCCAAGAGGCAATATCAAGGATACTGAAATATGTTGAAGACAAGGAGAAGGGCTCACTTCAATCCTTTCAGAGAGAGGGACGAGCTTAGCCTTGGCTTGGGAAACAAGGAGCACACTAGGCCACACCAGGGGGGCTAGGGAAAAGGACGACCTAGAAGCAAGGATTCAAAGAGGACAGGCATATGTACAAGAAACATGGCAAAGACCAGGGAGACTAGTCTTGAGCTCCAAGTGAAGGCTCTAGTTGCGAAGGCGCTGGAGGAGCAAGGACTGTCTATGGAGCCACATGATATTAGTGACACCTGCCAGGAGAACTGGCATTAGTTGGCAGCCCTCTGAAAGTTCCTAGCAGCGAAGGTTCCACTACAACCACAACCCCCATCGATCGCATATGGGAACCAACTAGTTGCACCTTGGTGTTTCTCAGCGGCTGGCAGAACACTGTGATGGAGGTGGCAACAGGGTGTGGCACATCCTCCCTGTGGCTTACACCACAATAATAAGATACCGTCAAACTATACTAGGGTCAAGGTGCATACAGTGAAGCCCAAGTTCATGTAGTGGAGGATAGACTACGCAACTCCCGAGGGGCTGGTGTTACTCGGAGACTGTTATGGGGCAGTTCATCCTCTGGCACAAATGGGATATTATATTGACTGCTTCTTCAGCTGCCTCCCCCTCTCCCAAATTTGGAGGCAAGTTGTTGAGGTCAGGGAGATATTTTCATCAGTCTCGTGACCACCACATTCCTAAGATGCCACATTCTTCCCCGCCTCCTAGCGAGCATGTGCCTAATGAGATGCCACAACCTTCTTCCAGCTCGTACTGAGCAAGTGCATGATGAGATGCCACTAGTCTTCTCAACAAGCACAGCCGATACATGAACGAGTGCCTCCTGAAGAAGGTGATGCACAAGAAGATGAGGACGTACCTGAATGGGAACTTCGAAAGAAGATTCCAATCAACATAAAGCCAGTTTATGTTCTAATCAAAGATGTCTCATTGGTGTCCAAGTCGTATTCCCATGACCAGTTCAAGCATGAGAACCAAATTTAAAAAGTCCCATCATGGGGTTCTGAGGAGGCCAGTCACTAGCAAACTCCACCAAATTGCAAAGTAGTATCCAAATGTTGATGCCATCAAATGGTCAAAGGATTGCCCAAAAACATATGAAAGAGGCAAGCCCTTCCTACCAAACCGGGACATCCAGTGCACCTACCACTTGGAATGAGAAGGTTCTATGATTGGTACTTGCAGTGTTCTCCCAATGAGCATAGATTTCATACAAGCATGCCTTCCCCATAGGCACATTTGGAAGCCCTAGCCTGGGAAAATTGTCTTTGACTTCAATGACATGCACACATGCTTTCACCTGGGAGAAATGGAGATGAATCTAATTCGCACGTGGTGCCTATAAGTCCTTGTCCTCCCGATATGATATGAATGTAATATTTGAATTTTGTTGTAACTAACCCATGCCGTGATTTGTAGAATGCAAGTGCACATTGTCAAACAAATGCCAAGTGTGAAAGCCGGGTATCTAGACCCTCAAGCTATAGCACAAACAAATTTTAATTACCCTAAATGGTGGATACTGGATGCCAAAGAGCTAGCTGCTGCAAAGACTCTTTGGGAGAAAGAGCACATCCGTACGACGAAACTAAGGAAAGAGTCCCTTAAGGTTGCGGCATACATTGCCCTAGGTTTTCAAAAATCTCCAACAACACTCTACTATATGGCTACCATACAACTTCAAGTAAGTTCAACTATATACTTAAAGCTTTGTTCGATATATTTTATTCGATGCAAAAGAGATTATCTAGTTCTATGATTAAATCCATGCAGCAACCACTGGATTTGTATAGCCGTCGATGTCGGGAGGAGCATGGCATGGGTCTTTGATTCAATAGATAGGGACCCTGTGACATACAAAGACTTCATATCAATTCTCAAGATGTATACATATCGACAATCCTCATTAGCTTATATGTTTGTATACATACTTGTTACAGTTCACTTTTGGATTCTAACAAGTTGTATTTGCTAAAATAATTCGAACAGGGCATTTAGGTTCTATGTCACTAATCATCACGGAAGGCATGATCTAGTAAGGAAGGAAAAGCTAGCTATAAAAACACTATATGCGGTAAGTGTAACTTACTTCTTCAGTACTCCGATACATGGCTGTCAAAAGCATTACTTAACATTTTCATATGCAAAACACACAGTGCCCCAAGCAGAAGCCTGGGAGTGTACATTGTGGATACTATATATGTTCTATGATGAGTAACACCGGTGCCTACAGGAGACACCCCTTAAGGGTAAGTTTGAACCTCTTCACCCGTAGTATATAAACTTCGTACATGGTATGAAATACTAAACCGAAACTTGTTCTCTTATAGTGGAGAGAAGAGAAAGGAATGAAAAGAGACTCATACAAGGATGACCAACTCTTAGAGCTCGTCGGTGACCTTTGCAACTTCATATTGGACCAGATTGTACATGTTAGAGGCACCTACCATGACCGAGAGTCTAACTTAGGTACAAATCCTCAGTACCAACACCTTCATGAGACTGAAAGGCTAGGTCTAGGAGGTTGATAATAATGTGTATGAAATTTGTATATTTAATGATGGATTGTATATATTCTTGTGAATTGGACTTGTAATTGTAGTTTATATAATACTCTTGTGCTTGTAGTCGTGGTCATGGGGCGTTCGGCAACACGAACACGGTTCGGAACGTTGGTCGCGGGGCGTTTGGCAACGCGAACGTGGTTCAGAACGTTGGTCGCGGGGCGTTCGGCAACGCGAACGCGGTTCAGAACGTTGGTCGCGGGACGTTCGGCAACGCGATTTTGAATTGTAAATTTGATTTTTTGTGGGAAAACGTACTGTAGGGGCGGTTTTAGATTGAACCGCCCCTACAAACAGATATTTGTAGGGGCAGCTGGTACTATAGCTGCCCCTACAAATCGATTTGTAGGGGAGGCTCATATTACCAGCCGCCCCTATAAATCTATTTGTCGGGGCGGCTCGTATTACCAGCCGCCCCTATAAATCGATTTGTAGGGGCGGCTAGAAACACCAGCGGACCCTACAAATTGATTTGTTAGGGCAGCCTGGGAACCGCTCCTACAAATGCATGATTTGTAGAGACTGGTTCGGTAGGGACGGCTGGCCAAACCGCCCCTACAAAGGCTTACTAGCCGTCCCTAGAAATGCTTTTTGTAGTAGTGGGAGGCGATGTTGTGGCAGTAAATGGGAGAAATCTAATACAAGAGGAGGAGAAGTTTATCTAACCTCTCTCATCTATTACGTGAGTCTGATATACCTCTCTCAATAAGGAATTTAAATTTTTAGATTCTTCAAATCCTTCAGACCGTCCGATTTTACTTTCTCGAGCAATTTTCAAACGGTTTTAGCTGACATGGCGCCACTTAAGCTATCCTACATGGCTTCACATCAGCCACGAAGGAGGTAAATAGGACTTTTGCTATAGTTCATGGAGGTCAATTAGGCTTTATAAAAAAGTCAGAAATATTTTTCGAAAAATATCAAAATATTTTTGGAAAATTTTCAGAATTATATTTTTCTATAAACTCCAATTGACCTCCCTAAACTATCGTGAAATTTTGATTTACCTCTCTTGTGACTAGCTAGCGTTACGTAGGATGGTTGATGTGGTGCCATATCATCAAAAACTACTTTCAATATCGCCCGAAGAGATAAATCGAACGATTTCAAGAGTTAAAGGAGTCTAAAAAACTTTTTTTTTCAGATTTAGCAAAATAAATTAGACTTGTATAATAGTTGAGGGAGATAAGATAGATTTTGTCGGTGTTTCGAGTTACCACTGAGGAGTAAATTTGTATTATTGCGTGTTTGGCTCGGATGGTGTGCTTAGAGGACACAAGGTTTATACTGGTTCGGGTAGAAAGTCCCTACATCTAGTTTGTCGCTGCTGCTCGTGTTACTAGCACTGAAAATTTGTAGTAGGGGGTACAAATGGGCAAGAGAGGGAAAGGATCCCAAGTCTCTGGTGAAAGGAGTGAACGGGCGCTGAGAGCTCGATTGCTGCTCAGCCGAGTGCTCGTGTCGTGCTTCTTGTGTCAATCTTGATTGATCGGTTTTAATTGGATCGGCCCCCTTCATGGGACGCCCTGCTTTCCCTTTTATAGGCCAAGGGAAAGTATGGGTTACAGCGGAGGAAAAGAGAAGAACGAGAGAAAGAGAAGTCCTTCAGGATCGCCGGGTCCTTCTTATCCTTCATGCGGGTCCCGCTGACCCTATAGATGTCAACAGGGACAGCTCCGCATCGTGGCCCTATCCGTTACAAGCGCCATGCGCAGGCGTCGCCTGCCGGTCATGGCAGTCCATTCTGTCATAGTGGACATCGTGGTGAGCTGATGCATCTGTCAGCATTCGTACGGGGCTTAGGCAGAACAGCACTGGTACTGCCCGACGCTGTTCTTGATGTGAATCCTTAGGTATGGCCCATCATGGCCATGGGTTATATTCGGGCATGCCGGTCTCTTCCTAAGTGTCAAAGTTTTGTCCTAGGCCCATATGTTTGGACCTGGAGTGATTGGTGGTGGTATGGGTCCCCGTTGGACAAGGCGGAGCCCGTGGCCTCGGGGTCGAGCGAGGCAGAGCACAAACCCAAGGGTTAGGCGAGGCGGAGCCCATGGCCTTGGGGTCAGGCGATGCGGAGCCCGTGCCCTCAGGGTTGAGCAAGGTGGAGCCTGCCCCTAGATGTCGGGCAAGGCGGAGCACAAACCCTAGGGTCAGGCGAGGCAGAGCTCATGGCCTTAGGATCGAGCAAGGCGAAGCCTATGGACTCAGGGTTAGGTGAGGTGGAGCTCGCCCCCAAAGGTCAAGCAAGGCGGAGCACAAACCCAAGGGTCAGGCGTGGTGGAGCCCGTGGCTTTAGGGTCTAGCAAGGCGGAGGCCGCCCCCAGAGATCGGGTGAGGCGGAGCACAAACCCAAGGGTCGAGTGGAGCTATAGTCATGCTCTTGACTGCTCAGATGATTCAATGTTGATGGTCATTAGCTCCTCCTCTTCGGGTACCCTAGTATGGGTCCCCGACAGTAGCCCCCAAGCCTGTGGAGGAGTCGAATACTCCTTTGGAGCCTTTTTTGAATGGGAGGACTCTAAGGGCCTTGGTCTTTTCTTGTCGCCCAGGGCGTGTCCTGGGGATGGCAATTCCCTTTCATCGTGATCGGGTCTCTCGGGGGTATAGCCATGAGATTTGGTGGGTCAGAAAAGGTCTTTCCTAATTTTGACCCCTATAGGGGTCTGTCAGTTCTGCGACCATGTGTTTGGTCTCCTTGCGAGTCTAACTTTCCTCGAGCCCCTGCATGTAGCAGGGGTTTGGTCGAGGGTCGGCTCGTCTTCATGATCGTCTTACCTTAAGCATTTTTTGATAAAAATGGTGGGGCTAAGGCATGCCATGATTTTCCTCTAAGAGTTTCACGAAGGTCTGCTCTCGGTTAGCTACGATCTGGTCAGCCCATTTGGACTTGACCACGATGTCATCCACATAGGCCTCAACGGTTCGCCCAATGGGGTCTCCAAAACATTTGAGCATATAATACTAGTAGGTAGCCCCTGTGTTTTTTAGACCAAGCGACATCGTGATGTAGCAGAATGATCCAAATAGGGTGATGAAAGATGTCGTGAGCTAGGTCAGACTTTTTCATCACGATTTGATGGTACCTAGAGTATGCATCAAGGAAGCAAAGGGTTTCGCACCCTGAGGGTGAGTCGACTAATTGGTCTATGCAGTGGTAAAGGAAACTGGATCCTTTGGACATGCTTTGTTGAGACCCGTGTAGTCGACACATATTCTCCATTTCCCATTCTTTTTTCATACCTAGAATGGGATTGGCTAACCACTCGAGGTGGTATACTTCTTTGATGAACTCAGGCCACCAAAAGCTTCGCAATCTCCTCAGCATGATGGCCCTACATTTCTCCTCATCGAAGGGACACAGGTGCTGCTTCACAGGCGTGGATCCTAGCCTAATCTTCAAGGCATGTTCGGTGACTTCTCTCGGAATACCTGGCATGTCTGAGGGTTTCCACACAAAGATATCTCTGTTGGCGTGGAGGAAGTCGACGAGCGCGCTTTCCTATTTGGAGGAAAGTGTGGTGCCAATGCGCACCACTTTGCCCTTGGAGCCACTAGGGTCTATGAGGACCTTCTTGGCACCCTCTATAGGCTGAAAAAAACCTAGTCAGCCGCTTGGGGTCGGGTGATTCTTCGGTGACCTCCTTCCTAATGGCCCCAAGCTCCTTGGAGGCGACGATTGTCACGGCGTGTTTGTAGCACTCGACCTTGCACTCATAGGCTCGTTGGAAGAAGGTGCCGATGATGATGACCTCCACACAGTCCCGACATCTTTAGCTTCAGATAGGTGTAGTTGGGGATGTCCATAAACTTCGTGTAGCATGGATGTCCTAGGATAGCAAGGTAGGTTCTGTGGAACTCGACCACCTCGAAGGTAAGGGTCTCCATCCTATAGTTGGTCAGATCAACAAAGGTGATGGGTAGATCGATCTGCCCAAGTGGCACGGCCTGTTTTCCAGTCACGATGCCGTGGAAAGGCACTCCGGTCGTTGGATGCGTGATCGGTCGATGCCCATGGCGTCGAGTGTCTTGGCATACATGATGTTGAGGCCGCTACCTCCATCCTTCAGTACCTTGGTGAGCTGCTTCATGCCGATGATCGGTTCAACCATGAGCGGATATCTCCCTGGTTGTGGGATGCTCTCCGAGTGGTCAGTTCGATCAAAGATTATGGTAGACTCCGACCATCGGAGGAAGGTAGGCACGACCGCCTCAGCCATATAGACCTCACAGTGCGCGAGCTTTAGGAGGCGCTTCGAGTCGTAGGCCGCTGATCCTCCAAAGATCATGAGGCAGCCATCCAACATCGAAAAGTCACCATCCTTCCCCTCGGCGTCGTCCATGGATGGCTTGGGGTCCTTTCTATGCTTCCCCTTGTTGGAGCCTCTGGACAAGAACTGCTTCATGAGACCGCATAACTTGTATAGATGCTTGATGGGGAAAGCATGGCTCAGACATGATCCTTCAAGCAGCTTTTCGAAGTGGTCCGAGGTGCCCTCGGTGGGCTTCTAACCCCCCTTGCGGTTGGCGGCGGCCACGAGCGAGCCCTCATGCAGTTGCTTGTTCTTCTTCTTGCTGGGATGGTTGGAGGTGCCTTCGCCGGTGTCCTCATCCCGCTTTGCCTTTGTGGCAGAACCACCTAATCTAATGCCTCTGAGGAGTACTCGTCTTCCATTAGACACAAAGTACTCAGGGGAGAACACCAAATTACGTAGTTCCATCGGGCACACCCCGAGGGAGAACCCAAAAATCCATATTTTTTCATCAGGATCACAAATGAGAGAATAAAGCTTACATCATTCTTAACCATTTCTTACATCACTTTTAATACAACATTAGAGTATAATATTTATTGTTATAACAACAGAATATAATCATATTATCAGAGTTATGAACAATTTAATTGAACAGCAGCATATAAACATGTGAATAGAGTTACAGCATAAATAATTATCTATTCATGACATGATGAAACGTTGATATATAAATTATGGCAATAGATTATAAAAATCTCATTTATAAAAACATTTAGTGAGAGGTATAAATAAAACTATGATCACAATGCAAAGAAAATCCTCTCTGAGCCCACCAGGAGGAATCCACACACAAGACTCAGCTCTAGCATCCACCTGTCATATGCAACAGGAGAAAATAAAACCCTGAATACTCAGTTATACTCAGTAAGACTTACCTGATAGGAGAAAAGAAAAGACTCCAAGGATATGCAAGGCTATCTAGCTGGTGGGTTTATTGCATCTGTAGGAGCATTACTATAAGTGCATCCTTATATTCGATTTTTATTAAGAGACGCATTAGTTTATTAACCAACCATTCTATGTAAGCACATGTGCTACTTTCAAGCAAGTGGTAAGCAATTAGATTTCTTTTTTCCATCTTTCATCTTTCAGTTCTTACTACGGTGCTAGACCGTAGACAAGCCGTACTGGATGGCCCGGCGATTCATGAATCAATGCCCCCAGCTGGATACCCTGAAAACACACGTCCCGCTTGTACCTCAGGCATAAGCAGGACCAACCCATCACCCTCCTGTCATGGGGTCTAGGTCCACGTCCAAACTTGGACTCCAATCCCCCGCTCCTAAGTCTTTGACTTAGTCCGGTGCAAGGACTTCTGCCATCCCCGCCTCCAATCAGCCAGTCCAAAAAGAGCTAGACCCACGACAAGAGAGCAACAAGTCTTCCAAACACCCATACCCAAGTATGTGCTTGGGATAATAAGTCTATGACTTGCCTAGAGTCTTATGCAACGGTTGTTCCTTAACCGACATAGACAGGGAGAGCAGTGTAACCAAACTATGCCCCGCGGCCGTAGGACACAACCTCTTACACCCACCAATACCCAACCATATCCCTGCTCGATCACTATTTTTCCTTTCCACCATTTATATTTTTCAAGTGATAATGATATAGTAACATTTTTTTCTATATCTCGCGAGTGACAGACAATCACTCGACTTCTACCGGAGTCCTATAGCATAGCAGTCTACACGATCCTGTCATACTAGTAAGACTCATAGGATAAAGATAAATATATATATATATATATATATATATATATATATATATATATATATATATATATATATATGCAAGTGGGTTTCATTCAACTCCTTAAAACTTAATGCACAAATATAATTTAAAGTGCAGCAAAATAGGGGTTATGCACCGGGGCTTGCCTGGGTAAAATATAATCAGAAGTTAGCTTTCCATCATGACGACACGATCTCCAAAAGCGCCATTTCTCTAGCAAATCCCGATGACTCCACGATCCATCGACGTCCCTATTATGATATGCAATGCGATGCAATGCAAAGACATAATTAATCGATTGCAACCGTGACTCGTAAAATATGATTTATGCCTCTCAAGTTAATGAGCTAGTTCTAACGATGACCGTACTTAGGCTACATATCCTTGTTGTCGAATAAGGCATTATTTCCCAACAATTGTTTTAGTTATACAAACCCAAGTTGTTTCTTTATTCTATTTTATCAATTTAATCTTTATTCAAAATAGGGCACCATTATCTATCTAGCAAACTAATTATTCTGGAGCTACAAAAATTACATTGAGCAGCTAATAATATTAGTAATTTACTGTAAAGTTTTTAGAGTCAACACTATCATCGATTTATCACGGAAATTCCTACAAGTTTACCTTTTAACAATATTAAGCATGTTAAAATAATTAAAGCAACCCTAAAAACACACCGAACATATGTGAACAAAATACACTATTAGATAGCTCATGATTTTAGAAGCTTAACAAACTTGGTTTGGCATTTTTATGACCTTTCTATGATTTATTTTCAATTTTTGAATAACACTGAATCAACAAAACAAAAATCAACACAAAAAAGGGCATACGTGGCTCGGTTTGGCCCGCAGACGCGCGTGCGGCCGGCTAGCCAAGCGCAGCCCAGCGACGGCAGAACAATGCGGACGGCCCATGCGGGCGCGCAGGAGCAGGCTAGCCCTGGAGGGAAGGCCCAGGGCGCAAGAGCAGCACACGGTCGGCCCAGCACGTGACAGTAACCGGCGGGATGGCCCAGCGCGCTAGCAGGCGCACACGACCATGAGCCGCAGTCCACGGCGCTGCGAGCGTGGCCTGGCGTGGTGTAGGTGGCGGCCTAGCAAAATAGCCCACGCACGGCCTGCCCATTCTAGCCTGGCGATTTTGCAAAAATGCCCCTATGCTTTCTCGAAACTAACCAGTAGTCTAGCATGTACTATTTGTATGAGTCACGTATTTAACAATAAGAACCCTATATTAATTCTATTCTCATTTCACACCATCTCTTCATTCTCAAAACAGAGCATGGCGTGGAGGCACCGGACGGCTACGACGGCAACAGCGCTGTGGGGCTAGGGAAGACACGACGGCGGCGGACAACCCACCGGCGAGCTGCACGGGGACCCGTGTGACCTCGGGCTAAGGCGGCTAGGAACCAACGATGGCCAAAACGGCCAGGCTACGTGCGCCCGTGGTGGCAATGGCGGTTGTGGTCCATAGCGGGGAAGGAAGGGGCGGCGCGTGCTTGGCCACTCTCACGCACACAGTGCTTGTGCGACTGACGTGACCGTGGTCTGGCTGGAGGTGCCTAGAGTAGCGGGCCATGGCGCGGTCGCATGGGAAGTGCGGCGCAGTGATGGCTGTGCAGAAGAAGCTTTGCCAGAGAGGAGGGCACGGCCAAGAGTCGACCCCCGGTGTGGTCCTCCGCACGGCGGTGTGGCGAGGCTGGGGCAATTCACGCACGAGGAAGAAAGAGGAGGGGCAGCATGGGGAAGCTGTAGGTCCAGCGCGGCCAAGGGGCACATGCACACGTGAAGGAGGCTAGGCCAGCAATGGAGGCTTGGGCGGCAGCGGGCTAGCCATGGTAGGGCGCTGTAGTGCTTTGGGTAGTACGATCAGCAGTGGGGCTCGTTCTGCTCACGCGTGCTGTGGCCGAGTGATGGCAGGCGTGGCCTGAGCTGGTGCTACGGGGCAGAGGGGATTCGAGTGCGCCTGCAAGGGAAGACTGATGATGGTGGTCCTAGCAGTATCGGTGCGACTATGGGGCACAACGGCCAGCGAGGCAAGCTAGGAGGGAGAGCAGCATAAGGGGACAAGAGGAAAGGCGAGGAGCCACGGGCATCTCAGGCGCGGATGAGCAGCGCGCTCTCGTAGGGCGCCTTGGTAGTGGGGCACCAGTGTGAGGCAAGCAGAGGAGGGGGCAGCACTGTGGAGCAGCAGGAATGGCATGGCAATGGTAGCTCGGCCTTTAGGTTAAGGCACACGAGGGCAGCAGACATGCGCACGAGGGCAGCAGCAGCAAGTGTGGCCATGGTTGGAAGGACAAGAGCGGGACCGATGAGGAAGCAAGTGCACATGGGTGGCTGGCTAAGGCACACATAGGGGCAGTGGCCAAGTGCCAGCATAGAAACGGACTTGGCTAGGCGTAGGACAGTAGTGCATGGACGAGACAATTCAACTTGGCGGGACACGAAGATAGACAACGGCGTTGCGACAAAGATAATAACGCGACAAGACAACAGAGGCTCACTGTAGTACGGCTCCGTCGGCGATATCTAGCAAGCCCTCATACACGGTGACATGGTCCAACAACACGACGCGATGCTAATAATTTGGATGATGGATTGATTCAGAGCAGGGGAAATGCACCAGCATATTCAAGCGGCCAGAACAACAATGAGGCAAGGACAACAGCGGCACGGATTCACCTCAATAACGCGTGCCAGAGCACGGACACAAGGGAGCACGCAGCAGCTGAACACATGGACGTCACGTGGCTCTGCTGATTGCACGCCTACACGATAGATGACTGGTGCAGATGTGAATAGCAATTCATTTATAAACATTGTTTTTCACGCTTAATCAAATAAACAAGCCATTCGCCCTTTTATTTGCTATCAGACATACATAAGTCAAATTTTAAAATTTGAGAAAATCATTTCAGAAATTTTTCTTAGGCCTAAATCATGATGCTAAACAAGATTGTAACACCAGGGTGTTACAACCAACCCCCCTTAAAAAGAATCTCATCCCAAGATTCGAAGCAAGAACCAGAAGAGGGGAAACGTGATTACATTTCATAGATCAGAGATTACACGAAGGATTACATGACTTCGAATACTAAACCACAAGGGGATTCAGGGATACATGGTTAAGAGCAACCTGGTACAACCAAGACTTAATCCAGAAGTTGAGATAGACGAGGACAATGGAGAAACAACAAGATAATGAGTATCCAAAACATGACGTATGACCAATAGGTCCAAAAACAGTCGACTGAGAAGTCAAACATCGTGAACCCTAAGATCAAACTAACCAAAGGGAACTTCAACTTCTTTAATGAAACTAGATCCTTCTTCTTATCAGATTACACCATCACCACCGACTGACAAACCTAGTTCCTCGGATGACGACTAGATCTCTTAGCTCTACTCCGAATGCGAGGGAAATGGGGATGGAGAAGAAGAGCAAGGACCAAGAGCATCTTATAGTGGTGAATGGAGGTGGGGCACAACACACTAGAAGTGTAGGCTGCGTGAATGGGATACATAGATGGTTCATGCTATGGGGATAAACACAGCCATGGTGCGCCTCCTGCGCAAGCGAGCGGAGGGGAAATAAAGGAGGGGAGATAAGAGGGTGCACTTGATGAGGGAGGCGTGCGGGTGGCCGTGTCCCCAAAAGAAGAAAGAAGAGAGGGGAAGGAGGGGTCCGGTATGGGGATGAAGGCATGGGGGGGTTGAGAGCCGACCAGACGCTAGGAAAAGGAAAAGCACACAGTGCACAAGGATGGTGAGTGTGGCATGATGTCATGGCCATGCGAGAATGGGGTGCTATTGGACCCAACACAGACGGCATCCGTAGGGCATGCAACGAAATAACCCGGCATGCGTAGTGTGGTTAACTAAACATAGGACTTGGGACATGACGTCCACTCAGGCTTTTCCAAGCACTCACGACTACCCAAGGCTAACTTTCCTTTCTTCTTTTTCTTTCCCTTCCTTGGCCACATCCGTCTTTCATATAAACTAAAACCCCTATGTTCTTCCTCCAAAACCATGTCCTCTTGCTTACTTGAGATAACACTATTTCATCAACCCGTGGTGGATTTCCCGTTTGAACAATTTGTAGCGAAAGGGTACAGTGGTGTAATTTGGTAAAGGTACTTGGTCAACAACCTCGATATCAGCGCGTGCCGAGCAGCATCACCATGTGGTAGCTGTTCCACAGGGGGCCCTCAGTTTCGTCACGGCACCATAAGCTATTAACCAAGCAACTATTACCAACTTACACACAATGAAGGTGGTGTGGTCATAGACCACTGAGTAAGAGGAGTATTACAAGAGAAGATTCAAATAACAAGGGTTCCCTTCACAACAAGGGACAATGAATTCAAATTCAACGGCGGGTTTGATTTAAAAAGATTCAAGTATTCTGCCGGGACATCCATAATTAGTCGATACGGTGTCCAATGTTCTCCAATCACGGCTGATCTGCTGGCATCTGAATGGCAACTTCTCTTGTAACCCTCTTAACATTGCCCTTGAAAAATCTAAGCATGTCTAACGAGACTTAAGGGTAGATGAGCGCAATAAACACAGCAAAATAACAAAATGCATATTCCAACGGTCTTATACGGGTACATAATATAGGCATCCAAGCTCCCACTCATGGCACGTCATTCACCTATGGTCGAACGATCTCAACAACTACGGACAAAGAACAACAGCAAGAGTACAATACCAGAGGACAACAATGAAAAGCACTACTACTATGGGTACAACATCCCAAGGCAACTAATCTTCTTGGGACTACGCATCTTTATTCCTAGGCTCGGTGGATTCTTCTACTGCCCTGGCTATGGATCTGCATCTTCTCCTGGCAATGGCTGAGTGAGAGGAACCAAGGGCTTTACTTCTGAGACTTCTGAGGGTGGAGGTGCTGGCGGTACTACAACACCAATTCTCCTTCTTTCTAGCAGGTGGATAGGGATCCCCTCCAAGATCGAGGAATCCTGCCCTCCAGCAGCCAACGTCCTCTGCTTGGCCTTGGTGAATCGATAGGCATCCCCCAACTAATGAACATGCCAATCTGCAGCCTGCTTTAGAGCTTCCAACATGATAGTCTCCCGACTCTCTACAGCTGCCGCACTGGCATGCGCCTCGGCAAGCTGCATCTAGAGCATCCTAGAGAAGATCTCGGCTTCCTTGGCTCACTGGAGGCACTTCCTTAGCTCCGAGGCTTGCCAATCATACTGCTCATCTAGAGCAAGCAGGTATGCGGTCAGGTGCACCATAGTAGGACTATCTTCTTGCACATCCCGCCCTTGCAAAGCCTCCATGCAAGCCCTCCATGTCCGCCGATTCTTGTCCAAAGGTGGAAAGAACCTCATGGGGGTTCAGGCAATGGGCTCTTCATAGATCTAGCAAAGGTACCGCAAGGCGTTATGGGCCACAACCTGGTAGGTGTCGATAAAGTGAAACCCAGTTGCGGTCACATTCCAGGCTTCAGTGAGGTCGGGGAACTCTTCACTCTTCTCGATGTAGATGATAACCTCACACCGCTCAATGCCATGCTTCTCATACTCATGGCCCTCATACTTGGGACGATCTTTGACTCTGAGCTTTTGTAGGGTGGCATGTAGGATTCTAGGAAAACCCTCAACGTTCAGGCAGTAACTACTAACCTAGGCTCCTGCCATTCCTGGCGATGGTTGTGAGGAAGGCTAAGAGAAAAGCATGCTCAATGGAAAAGCTTGTAATAGAACCGACCAATTATATGAAATAAAGTAAGAAAATCATCCGCCAGAGCAGACGATTTAGCAAACTTAAGCCCGTATAACCCGGTAGTCCGTGAAATCACAAAGGATTTCAAACCAACTTCCATTCCAGCCAAGATCGTAATAAGTTTAGCGGTCACCATCACATATTACATAAAAGTTTACATCTTAGATACATCAGAGTTTAAACATAGTTATTACAAAATGAGTTCGAATAAAAGTAGCGGAAGTCATTTGTTCAAAACCACACACACTCACACGGAGTTCAAATACAGTGCCAGCGAATGATCATCTCCAACAAAAGCATCAGACGATACATAAGGAATGACCATGCCCATGGTCCTTAAGCATCACCCATCGCAGGATAAAGGCAGTTGATACAGTAGCCGTAATACATCTGCCCATCTGCAACAAGTGGGAATAAAACCCTGAGTACGAGAAGGTACTCAGCTAGACTTACCCGACATAACCGAAAATAAGTGACACCAAGGATTATGAAGGGCTTTATAGTAGGGTAGCTGACTCATTTGCAAAAAGAAGCATTTTTAGCATTTCAAGAACCTTTCCAAAAGTATTATTGTCAAGTTAATTATTATTATTAACCTATCGACTAGATTTGCACCTATACTAGAGCAAACATGTGATTAAGCAGATAATGATAACCAATGATCATTAAACAACTTCCGTAAAGTCATATTCATTATAACTGTCCAAGTGTTCCATCAACATTACTACGATGAAGTAACTCAAGTCAAGTGCTCACTGTCCAGGAGCGATGGCGATTCGAATCGATTCCTAACCAGCTGGTGATTTATTCCTTACACAAACCTCACTCGCCCGCTAAAGTGAGATATTGATCACCGAGTCAACTATCCAGGAATCTCGAGTTTGCTAGGAACCACATGTACCCGGGGGCCGACCGACTGCACTTTGGTCTTATCATCTCACCCCCATGTCCTACCACACCTGCTCTGGCACAGTGCGCTGCGGGCAATCTACTCAGCCCGAATAATCTCCCAGCTTCGCGGTCGGAAGGTACTTTATCCAGCCAGCTAAATGTAAGGCATGCGTTCAACATGACTCGTGGCCCAACAACGGTCGGTCCTTAATCGACACAGACGGAAAGCACTATAGTCCAAAACTCTGCAAGTCTCCATCCGGTCTTAACTTCATTTAACACTTAGTTATACCATGACTTCATAGTCATCCAAGCAGATCCAGGTAACCACCTATAGCTCGTAGGTGACAGGAAATCACCCAACTTCTACCGGTCTAAGCGAGCTAAGCATTGATGCGACTGCAGATACCAGGGTAACAAGGATATAGTATAACAAATGTAGACAAGGTATAATGCAACAACGGTTGCAAACAACTCTTGAACGTAATGCATCAATTAAAGTAAAGCATTTAATGAATAATTGCAAACCGGGAGAGAAAATGCTCTGGGGCTTGCCTCTCTCGAAGGAGCTCGGGCGGTGATTGGGGCACTCCGGAAGTTCCTCAACGTCCTCCTCGTCGGCTTCGGGCACTTCCTGCGGCTGCACCTCGAGCTGCTCCTCGGGCTCCTTGGGTATGACGACTGGGTTCTCGGTTTACGATCCTGTATGATGCAATGTGCGTAAGTGCTTATGCAATCGGTGCATCGGATGAGATGAATACAAGGATATGCTTGAATGCAAGGTAGTCAGCATCATCCAAGAACATATACTACAAGCACATATCATCTACTGCATTCTCTTCTACTACTAATATGTTAAGTCAACACATCTTATTAAATGCTTCAAAGATACACCAAAGATTCACTAATTTCTTAATCACACATAAAGCAACACTTGATTAAACCCTAATTAATAATAGGTTTGAATAGCAACATCTATTTTTATTGCTTAGAAAAATCTTAGAAAATTACCATAGCACAGTACTACCCTAAGTAGTCTACCATCAGATTTTCATGGTATTTGAATGAGTGGATTAGCCTACACAAAAATAACAAGCTATGGCATGATTATGAACATGAAAATACTTTGTACTGTGAAAAGTGTCAAACAACAGAGTTAGTATTTTTCCTATGTTCTACACAGCAATTAATCACTGTACAAAAATTATCACATGCATGTTTTATACAAATTTTGCTCTCTAGCAAAAATAACAAAAATCAGCCATTAAAGGTACTTGAACTACACCTCAAAATTTTTTCTACAGCACATGCATGACACATATTTTTCCTAGGAAGTACATTACATAAGAAGGTTAACAAACTTGGAAATCATATTTTTCTGAAGCTTATAGGTTTTTCTACACATTTTTCAAGTTATCAGCAATATCCATGATTAAATAAAGTTCTACAGAAAAGTATCTCAAAAATAACATGCAATAATTTTCCCAAGTAGATCTGGTGATAAGGAACCTAGAAAAATTTATTTCAATAGATTTGGAGCAATTTTGAGTATCCAAACATTTTCCAAATCATTTCTCTTTTCAATAAATAAAGAAAAACTGAAAATAAAACATCCTATTGCTACTGGGCCGGCCCGTGGGAACCAGCTGGCCCACGGCCACACTCGGACCTGCGCGGTCCGAGCGAAGGGAAAGGGCGGCGGCCTGGCAGGGGCTTCGGCCCACGGCCTCTTGGCCCAGCTCGGCCGAGGCGAAGGCCATGCCGGCGCCGAGACGTCGCGGCGGCGCGGCTCGGCCAGCGGGGCCGACGGCCATTACCGGCCAGGTCAGGGCAAGCGGGTGAGTGCCTGAGGTTCACGAGGAGTTGGCGAATGCGGGCAGGTAGCTAGGCAGGGTGGAGAAGGGTAGGAAGGGGGAGTTCCACGGCGGTCGAGCACGGTGGCGCCATGGCCGACGTCGGCGAATCGCGAGAACGCGCTACCTGGGCTCAAAAGACGGCACACCCATGAGCACCAAGTGCCGGAGAGCGAGGTGGAGCTGCTGGCGCTTGATTGCTGGCCATGGTGGAGGAGGGGCGGTGAATTCGCCCGGCGGCTGCGGTGGCGCTCGGTGGCGAGCTGGCTAGCGCGCGGGAGGAGGGGCGAGCATGGGAGAGCAAGAGAGCGGGCGGGATGGAGTGGAGAGGAGCGCAGCGCTGGTCAGCAGGTGTAGGTGGGCGCAGTGGGAGCGGACGCAGGCCAGCTGCGACGCGCGGCGGCGTCGACGGCGCATGGCCGCCACGCGGCGGGCGTGCTCTGCCGTGGTCGGGACGCGGCGCGGGCGAACGGCGCGACGCAGCGCGGTCAGTAGGCCAGACACGCGTGGGGCTAGGCTAGGCCAAGGCGAGGCGCGCGGCGCTGCGGGAGGCTCGCTGGGCCAGCTTCGGCCGTGGGCCGAGAAGCGAGGCGGCGGCCCGCGAAATAAGAAAAGCCTTTTTCAAATTATGTTTTCAAGAGATTTTCAAATACCAGTTTTCAAATTATCATTTTGAGCAAGAAAATGACATCTTTTGAAAATGTACCAAAAATGAAAGTTGATTAGAATTTAATTCTCTACAACTTTGCTTTTATGACCAAAGTCCAATTCTATCTAGATTTTGAATTAAAAATTCAAAGTAAATTTTAACTCAAAACCCTAATTTTTGGGGAATTATTTTTAAAGCAAACTTTTGCAAAAATCTGAATACAAACTTTGCTCCAAAAATTGTGCTAAATAATTCTAGATGATTTACAAGCATAGCCAAACATGTTTTACTAATCCTAGCAAGCATAATTTGGGCAAAACAACTCTTAAACAGGTGTATGCAACATTTACGTTTCACGAACATGTTTCGTATGTTTCGAAGCAGTGTTTCAGTTGTTATTTACATGATTAGGCATGTATGATTAGGATGCTTGATGATGCATGATATGCATGATTTGTAGTGCCTAAATGCTAGCATAACACCAGGGTGTTACAGCCCTCCCCCCTTATAAAAATCTCATCCCGAGATTTGGGTTACGAACCATTTGTTATAAAAATCTTCATAAGCTTTTTGTAGATATTCTCCCGTTTCCCAAGTTGCATCTCCCTCATCATGATGATTCCACTGTATCTTGTATGTTTTCACCACACTATTCTGAGTAGCACGTTCTTTAGTGTCTAAAACACTGGACCGGTTGTTCACGGTACACCAAATCTGATTTGAGTTGGATACCTCGAGGTTCTATTCTTTCCTCCGGAACACGCAAACATTTCTTGAGATGTGATACATGGAAAACTGGGAAGACGGTACTCATTGTCTCAGGTAACTCTAACTTATAAGCTACTGGACCTCTTTTTTCCAAGATCTTGTATGGTCCTATGAATCTAGCGGCAAGCTTTCTTCGGACTCCAAACCTTTTCTTCTTCATTGGCGTGACCTTCAGATAAACATAGTCACCAACTTCAAACACAAGGGGTCTCCTTCTTCTGTCTGCATAACTTTTCTGACGTGATTGGGCCGCCTTCATATTTTGCTGAATAATGTGAACTTTCTTCTCGGCTTCTTCTACAAAGTCAATGCCATAATACCTTCTATCTCCAGGCTCGACCCAATTCAATGGTGTTCTACATTTTCTGCCATATAAAGCTTCGAATGGAGCCATCTTGATGCTTTCTTGATAACTATTATTATAAGAAAACTCAGCTAAGGGTAACCATGACTCCCATGATCCCTTAGAAGACAATACGCAGGCTCTTAACATATCCTCCAAAACAGCATTCACTCGTTCAGTCTGACCATCTGTCTGAGGATGATAAGCTGGTACTACGAATCAAACTAGTTCCTAAGCCTTTGTGTAAATGTTCCCAAAAGTGAGCCATGAACTAGTGAGCCTCTATCAGATACTATGGTCTTTGGTATACCATGCAACCTCACAATTTCTGCGATATACTTCTCGGCATATTGAGGTGGTCGATATTCTATTTTGATAGGCAAGAAATGAGCAGGTCTTGGTAAGACGGTCCACAATTACCCAAATCGAATCATGTCCCTTTTGAGTAGTGGGCAAACCTGAGATAAAATCCATACTTATATCGTCCCACTTCCAACTAGGGACTGACAAGGGTTGCAACATACCGGCAGGTTTCATATGAATAGCTTTCACTCTACAACATGTGTCACATCTGGCAACATATGCTGTGATTTCTTTCTTCATTTTGGTCCACCAATAACGAGATCTTAGTTCTTGATACATCTTACTACTTCCCGGAATGTATAGATAGCTTAGAAAGGTGAGCTTCATCCATGAGTTTATTCCTAGGCTCTTCGATCCTTGGGAACCACAAGACTGGTCATCAAACCACAACACGCCCTGTTCATCCACTTTAAAGTGCTGAGACGGCTTTTCTTTGATTTTCTCTTTGATGTGGAATATTCCCTTGTCGGTTTTCTGGCCTTCTATTATCTTACTTTCCAAAGAGCAACTAATCTGAATACTATGTAACACAGTAGGATGCATCAGATCGAACCCATCTTCAAGTAATGGCTGCACATTCAAGTAATGTGACTTTCTGCTCAAAGCATCTGCCACTACATTGGCTTTTCCTAGGATGATATTGCACATTCAAGTTGTAATCCTTGATCAATTCCAACCATCTGCGCTGTCTCATGTTCAGCTCTGGTTGGGTAAAGATGTACTTAAGACTCTTGTGATCCATGAAAATATTGCACACATTACCAAGTAGATAATGTCTCCAAATTTTTAGGGCATGCACCACTGCAGCAAGTTCAAGATCATGTGTTGGATAGTTGACCTCGTGCTTTCTCAATTGACGTGAAGCATAAGCAATGACTCTCCTTTCTTGCATAAGAACACAGCCCAATCCAGTCTTTGATGCGTCGCAAAACACATCAAATGGTTTCTCGATATCTGGTTGTGCTAGAACAGGAGCAGTGGTCAACAGTTTCCGCAAAGTGTGGAAAGCTGCTTCACACTCCTCTTTCCACACAAACTTGTGATCCTTCTGTAGCAGACTTGTCATCGGTTTGGCAATCTTCGAGAAGTCTGGTATAAAGCGACTGGTAATAACCGGCTAGTCCTAAGAAACTTCTAATCTCAGGAACTGTGGTCGGTGCTTTCCAATCCATAACCTCTTGCACCTTACCTGGATCGACTGAAACTCCATTTTCTGACTAGAATGTGACCAAGGAAAGGAACTTTCTTCAACCAGAATTCGCATTTGCTAAACTTAGCATACAGTTGATGATCTCTAAGTCTGGTCAAGACAATTCTCAGATGCTCTTCATGATCCTTCTCATTCTCGGAGTACACCAGAATGTCATCGATGAACACCACTACAAACTTATCCAATTCTGGCATGAAAACTGTATTCATCAAAAACATAAAGTATGTAGGAGCATTTGTCAAGCCAAAGGACATGACAAGATACTCATACAACCCGTATCTGGTGGAAAATGCAGTTTTCGGTATATCCTGTGGCCTAATCTTGATCTGATGATAACCGAATCTCAAATCTATTTTTGAGAACACCTTGGCCTTGGCTAACTGGTCAAACAGAACATCAATATGAGGCAAGGGATACTTATTCTTTATGGTTACAGCGTTGAGTGGCCTATAATCTACGCACATTCTCAACGTGCCCTCTTTCTTCTTCTTCACAAACAAGGCGGGACATCCCCATTCAGACTTGCTTGGTCGGATAAACCCCTTTTTCGATAAATCTTCTAGTTGCTTCTTCAGCTCAGCTAATTCATCTAGAGGCATCCGATAGGGTCTCCTTGAAATCGGAGCTAGTTCCGGGGATTAACTCAATTCCAAACTCAATCTCCCTATCCGGCGGAAGACCAGGTAGCTCATCCGGGAATACATCCGGAAACTCACACACTACCGGAATCTGATGAATAGGAATGACTGCCGTAGCACATGTAACACTTATAAGGTCTGTTCTCCGAGGCAATGGTACTTGGAAAGTACCCTCACCCAGGGGATCCTTAAGGGTAAGTACTCGACTTCCAGTATCTATGACTGCTCCCCAATCCTTCATCCAATTCATCCCTATTATGACATCCAAAACTAGTCCAGGCATAACTATCAAGTTCACTCGGAACTTCCTGCTACCT
Organism: Miscanthus floridulus; assembly: GCF_019320115.1. Lineage (NCBI taxonomy): Eukaryota > Viridiplantae > Streptophyta > Magnoliopsida > Poales > Poaceae > Miscanthus > Miscanthus floridulus. The sequence continues at coordinate 59,091,651 of NC_089596.1, read as the reverse complement.
AATTCAAGGGTTGCCCCTCGAACCATCCGGTTGGTCAAAACATCAGCCCCTGCTGAACTTATACGGTAACCATAACCCAATTCTGTGCATAGTTGTTCATGTTTCTGTGCAAATGCTTGACTCATAAAAGAATGCGATGATCCAGAATCAAATAGAACAACTGCAGGGTTTTCGTTGACAGGAAACTTACCAGCAGTGACTGGGCTCTCCCTCAGGAATTTCATCCACAGTCGTACTATGCACCCTAGCATTATAAGTCTGCTGCTTCTTCTTGGGCGGATACGGACAAAACCTCGAGAAGTGGCCGGGTTGATCACAGTTATAGCAGGGTCCCCTCACTGTCCCGGTAGATCCCACTAGCTCCCTTGGAACTGCCTTGTACCGCAGTTGTCGGCTGCCTTGTTGGGCTGTACTGCCATCTTGTAAGGCTTCTAGGGGTCCACGAAAATTCTGACTTCTCTGCTGTGGTGGCCTGAACCTAGCGCCAGGTGCCGATGGGCGATATGGAGGACGACCTCCCGTAGGTGCTCTAGCTTGGGATGGACCATCCTTCAAGGGCTCTCTTGCGTGTCTTAGCTGCGGTGCTGGCAGTTGTTATTCTTCTCCTGCTTTAGACAGTCACTGATGAAGTCATTGAATCTGACGCGGTTGTTGGTACCCACATGCTTCATCATTTTTGGATTGAGTCCCCTCTTGAAACTGGCTATTCTCTTAGCATCTATGTCAACCATGTCGGGAGCATAACGACACAAGTTGTTGAAGGCATGCAAATATTGCGTCACGGTCTTGGTGCCCTGATTCAATGTCCAAGAACTCTCCCAACTTCATCTCGGTCAGCCCGGGTGGAATATAAACTCCACGGAAGGCCTCAGCAAACTCTCTCCACAAAATCTGAGCATTTGGAGGGAAGGTGGTGCGATGGTGCTTCCACCACATTCCCGCTGGTCCTTGCAACTAAAGTGCAGCATACTTCATTTTCAACACCTCAGTCATCCTCAACACACGGAATTTATCTTCCATAGTGTTGATCCATTCCTCAGCATCGAGTGGCTCTGTTGCTTCCTTGAATACTGGTGGCCTGGTGTCCATAAAATCTTTGAAGCTGCTATATTGGTTCACTCCAATGCCACCACCCTGATTGTTACCGCGTTGAACGTTGTTGGCGATGGTGCGTCAGAAAATCCTCCATGTTCTTTCGGGATTGTTCCGCGTTGCGCTGACTCCCGAGCAACTGTGCGAGGAACATCTCAGGGGTAAACGGGGGAGGAGGTGGTAAATGTGGTTCATGGGGAGGCTCATTGTTGTTGCCGTGGTTTCCACCACCACCACCGGTCCCCGCACCTGTTAGCACCGGTCTCAGCGGCCTCATACGTGGTTCGGCGAGTGTTTGTCATCTGTATATTTCAGCAACAAGTAATGATTGAGTGAAGCTGTAATAATTGCGAGTGAAGGAAAAATTATGCCGTACTGAATTTACTGGAGAGAATAAATTCATACAATAAAACAGAGGCACAACAATCGCATCCCAATTAACACAACATCACTTAATCAAATTACTTCAACAGCAAACATCGCGTCCATACAACCAAATTGCCAGCATACATACACTGGACTTTTATGCGTTCAGATATCGCATTCTTAATCAAGTTCCAACCACATGCCAAGTCTCATAAGTTCGAAGCAAAATACATTAGGTTACATGCCAACAAAAGAAAGGTCATCGCGATAGGACCTAGATACTAGCGCAAGGCAACTAGCCTACTCCTCGGGGCCATCGTCGGGATCGGAGACGTCACCATCGCCCCCTAGGTGAAACTACAGGCTCGTCCTCATTGTCGTCGTCGATGTCCATGCCAGCTGGCGTCTGGTGGAGCATATGGGCCAACCCCATTGTAGAGCGCATGAAACTCCTCGTGCAGGTTGCCGTTGTATTCCTCTAGCTCATCGACCCTCTATAGCAGAAGGTCCCTCTCGTCCTAGGCTTCATTCCTTTCCTGAACCAACTGTCCAATCATGCGGTCTGCATTGTTGTTGGCTTGAGTCAACGTATGCACCCGCTGCATAGCTCTATCACCTCTCTCAACCGCCTGGTCTCGCTGTAAGTTCATATCAGCCAACTGCTCCTACAAACTAGCTATAGCACGTGCCTGTCTCTTCTTCTGCTTTCTCCCCTTGAGCTTATCCTGACCACGCAAGCCAGTCAAAGTCCAGTAGGTACTCTCGAGACCCTCATACGCTCTGATGGCGGCGAACATAGCACTCATAGAATGGTTGTCGCTAGCCTGTCCCTCAGCTGGACCTCTGACCAAGGCACTTCCCTGAGGCTGAACCCAAATGGCATCACGAGGATCATCCCTAGGAAAAGTGCCAGCTAGAGCTGCTGCAAGCTCACTGGGAAATCTGCTCATGATATCCCTGATGACACGAAAAGCTGCTCCCTCTGCACCCTCAGCAGGAGTGCGAACCCTCAAACTCCAAGTGCCAACCATCCCAATCTGGAGCATCACCGAGAGCAGGAACCGTGATCTCTACCACTACAAGTCCATCCTCTGCTAACTGGCTCTCATTCCAGGAGTACACCGGCTCTTGACCCTCTGGGTACCCCACATCATGGAGCACTCTCCAAAGCAAAGTCGGCATGCCAAACTCGCTCAAGAAGGTGTCCGTGGTGCGGTGCTCCCTCAGGGCCAACGGACGTCGAGGTGCTCTTCCTCCGGTGGACTTACGGGCGGTCTGCTTCGTGCGGGCCATCTGTAGCAAAAGTTCTTTTATTACCCCGGGGAAACATATTTTAGGTGATACAACTTTTATCAAAATGAGATAATCAATTTATAAGGGGAGGAATGCATGACATGAATGAAATGCACAAGTAATATGATGTATGTACTGTGCCGTACGTTCTCACAAACTTATGAAATGAATAATTTCTAACGATGAATTCGGTGGCATACAAACGATCTCTCAAATACGTAGCTAATACGTTCTACACGATAGCGTTGTTATGTACCTACAGAAGATTCATTTCAGCCCAATTCCCAATGAATGCATAAAAGCAGTAAATTTTATCTACACGCTCTACACGAATCCCCAGATACATGTACAACGGTAGTAACTACCCGAACCATCGTCCTATTGACGGCATCGCCTCAACAGACGGAAGACCCATACATGAGATACCTTTGTAAAACATGCGTAGAACATGTGATTACTCCAGCATCATATAAGCATTCACCCTAGATCGGCGGTGTATCCGATCATGCTCTCACAACTCACACTTACCGAGGCGTAGAGGCAATTGATCCATACACTACCACTCAAACAAGTGGCACTCATACAATAGCACGCCGTATGAGCGACGAAAGAGAAATATGATGCAAGAACCCCAAGTCAGTACTTAATTAAGCCACCTAAAGTCCTTAACTGGGCATAAAGGATATGACCACTGGCACACTTTATAGTTTGGAAATCATGTTTTTCAAATGCCTTTTTGTTTTAAATACACTTGTGAACAGTAACATGCTAAACCATGCTCTGATGCCAGCTGTAACAGAACCGACCAATTATACGAAATTAAGTAAGAAAATCATCCGCCAGAGCAGACGATTTAGCAAACTTAAGCCCGTATAACCCGGTAGTCCGTGAAATCACGAAGGATTTCAAACCAACTTCCATTCCAGCCAAGATCGTAATAAGTTTAGCGGTCACCATCACATATTACATAAAAGTTTGCATCTCAAATACATCAGAGTTTAAACATAGTTATTACAAACAGAGTTCGAATAAAAGTAGCGGAAGCCATTTGTTCAAAACCACACACACTCACACGGAGTTCAAATACAGTGCCAGCGAATGATCATCTCCAACAAAAGCATCAGACGAGACGTAAGGAATGACCATGCCCATGGTCCTAAGCATCACCCATCGTAGGATAAAGGTAGTTGATACAGTAGCCGTAATACATCTGCCCATCTGCAACAAGTGGGAATAAAACCCTGAGTACGAGAAGGTACTCAGCTAGACTTACCCGACATAACCGAAAATAAGTGACACCAAGGATTATGAAGGGCTTTATAGTAGGGTAGCTGACTCATTTGCAAAAAGAAGCATTTTTAGCATTTCAAGAACCTTTCCAAAAGTATTATTGTCAAGTTAATTATTATTATTAACCTGTCGACTAGATTTGCACCTATACTAGAGCAAACATGTGATTAAGCAGATAATGATAACCAATGATCATTAAACAACTTCCATAAAGTCATATTCATTATAACTGTCCAAGTGTTCCATCAACATTACTACGATGAAGTAACTCAAGTCAAGTGCTCACTGTCCAGGAGCGATGGCGATTCGAATCGATTCCTAACCAGCTGGTGATTTATTCCTTACACAAACCTCACTCACCCGCTAAAGTGAGATATTGATCACCGAGTCAACTATCCAGGAATCTCGAGTTTGCCAGGAACCACATGTACCCTAGGGGCCGACCGACTGCACTTTGGTCTTATCATCTCGCCCCCAGTGTCCTACCACACCTGCTCTGGCACAGTGCGCTGCGGGCAATCTACTCGGCCCGAATAATCTCCCTAGCTTCGTGGTCGAAAGGTACTTTATCCGGCCAGCTAAATGTAAGGCATGCGTTCAACATGACTCGAGGCCCAACAACGGTCGGTCCTTAATCGACACAGACTGGAAAGCACTACAGTCCAAAACTCTGCAAGTCTCCGTCCGTCTCAACTTCATTTAACACTTAGTTATACCATGACTTCATAGTCATCCAAGCAGATCCAGGTAACCACCTATAGCTCGTAGGTGACAGGAAATCACCCGACTTCTACCGGTCTAAGCCAGCTAAGCATTGACTCGACTGCGGATACCAGGGTAACAAGGATATAGTATAACAAAGGTAGACAAGGTATAATGCAGCAACTGGTTGCAAACAACTCCTGAACGTAATGCATCAATTAAAGTAAAGCATTTAATGAATAATTGCAAACCGGGAGAGAAAATGCTCTGGGGCTTGCCTCTCTCGAAGGAGCTCGGGCGGTGATCGGGGCACTCCTGGAAGTTCCTCAACGTCCTCCTCGTCGGCTTCAGGGCACTTCCTGCGGCTGCACCTCGAGCTGCTCCTCGGGCTCCTCGGGTATGACGACTGGGTTCTCGGTTTGCGATCCTGTATGATGCAATGTGCGTAAGTGCTTATGCAATCGGTGCATCGGATGAGATGAATACAAGGGATATGCTTGAATGCAAGGTAGTCAACATCATCCAAGAACATATACTACAAGCACATGTCATCTACTGCATTCTCTTCTACTACTAATATGTTAAGTCAACACATCTTATTAAATGCTTCAAAGATACACCAAAGATTCACTAATTTCTTAATCACACATAAAGCAACACTTGATTAAACCCTAATTAATAATAGGTTTGAATAGCAACATCTATTTTTATTGCTTAGAAAAATCTTAGAAAATTACCATAGCACAGTACTACCCTAAGTAGTCTACCATCAGATTTTCATGGTATTTGAATGAGTGGATTAGCCTACACAAAAATAACAAGCTATGGCATGATTATGAACATGAAAATACTTTGTACTGTGAAAAGTGTCAAACAACAGAGTTAGTATTTTTCCTATGTTCTACACAGCAATTAATCACTGTACAAAAATTATCACATGCATGTTTTATACAAATTTTGCTCTCTAGCAAAAATAACAAAAATCAGCCATTAAAGGTACTTGAACTACACCTCAAAATTTTTCTACAGCACATGCATGACACATATTTTTCCTAGGAAGTACATTACATAAGAAGGTTAACAAACTTGGAAATCATATTTTTCTGAAGCTTATAGGTTTTTCTACACATTTTTCAAGTTATCAGCAATATCCATGATTAAATAAAGTTCTACAGAAAAGTATCTCAAAAATAACATGCAATAATTTTCCCAAGTAGATCTGGTGATAAGGAACCTAGAAAAATTTATTTCAATAGATTTGGAGCAATTTTGAGTATCCAAACATTTTCCAAATCATTTCTCTTTTCAATAAATAAAGAAAAACTGAAAATAAAACATCCTATTGCTACTGGGCCGGCCCGTGGGAACCAGCTGGCCCACAGCCACACTCGGCCTGCGCGGTCCGAGCGAAGGGAAAGGGCGGCGGCCTGGCAGGGGCTTTGGCCCACGGCCTCTTGGCCTAGCTCGGCCGAGGTGAAGGCCATGCCGGCGCCGAGACGTCGTGGCGGCGCGGCTCGGCCAGCGGGGCCGGCGGCCATTGCCGGCCGGGTCAGGGCAAGCGGCCGAGCGCCTGAGGTTCGCGAGGAGTTGGCGAATGCAGGCAGGTAGCTAGGCAGGGTGGAGAAGGGTAGGAAGGGGGAGTTCCACGGTGGCCGAGCACGGTGGCGCCATGGCCGACGTCGGTGAATCGCGAGAACACGCTACCTGGGCTCAAAAGACGGCGCACCCATGAGCACCAAGTGCCAGAGAGCAAGGTGCAGCTGCTGGTGCTTGATTGCTGGCCGTGGTGGAGGAGGGGCGGTGAATTCGCCTGGTGGCTGCGGTGGCGCTCGGTGGCGAGCTGGCTATGCGCGGGAGGAGGGGCGAGCACGGGAGAGCAAGAGAGCAGGCGGGATGGAGTGGAGAGGAGCGCAGCGTGGTCGGCAGGTGTAGGCAGGCGCGTGGGAGCAGAAATAGGCCGGCTGCGATGCGCGGCGGCATCGACGGCGCATGGCCGCCACGCGGCGGGCGTGCTCTGCCGTGGTCGGGACGCGGCGCGGGCGAACGGCGCGACGCAGCGCGGTCAGCAGGCCAGACGCACGTGGGGCTAGGCTAGGCCAAGGCGAGGTGCACGGCGCTACGGGAGGCTCGCTGGGCCGGCTTCGACCGTGGGCCGAGAAGCGAGGCGGCGGCCCGCGAAATAAGAAAAGCCTTTTTCAAATTATGTTTTCAAGAGATTTTCAATTACCAGTTTTCAATTATCATTTTGAGCAAGAAAATGACATCTTTTGAAAATGTACCAAAAATGAAAGTTGATTAGAATTTAATTCTCTACAACTTTGCTTTTATGACCAAAGTCCAATTCTATCTAGATTTTGAATTAAAAATTCAAAGTAAATTTTAACTCAAAACCCTAATTTTTGGGGAATTATTTTTAAAGCAAACTTTTGCAAAAATCTGAATACAAACTTTGCTCCAAAAATTGTGCTAAATAATTCTAGATGATTTACAAGCATAGCCAAACATGTTTTACTATCCTAGCAATCATAATTTGGGCAAAACAACTCTTAAACAGGTGTATGCAACATTTACGTTTCACGAACATGTTTCGTATGTTTCGAAGCAGTGTTTCAGTTATTATTTACATGATTAGGCATGTATGATTAGGATGCTTGATGATGCATGATATGCATGATTTGTAGTGCCTAAATGCTGGCATAACACCGGGGTGTTACAAAGCTAGACTAGCTAAAGTGCGCCGAGTGATGGTAGCAATGGCTAAGCCAGGGTCTACTTATAAAGGCGGAGCGTTCAGTGGTCCTAGCGTGGTCCAGGGTTCATGCATGGGATCGCTTACGAATGAATCAACCAAATTTTTCGTGCATTCGAGGTGAGCGATGTCCGAGGCCATTACTGACTAGTACGACTGTAGGGCAAGGGTCCGACAAGAGCACAGAAAATGAGTATAGGAAGACGTGGGTCACGATAGGCGTCAACCACGTGCAAACACAGAGCACGAAGCCATAGTGCAGAATAACTCCAGAACAGAAATGGTTCAGTCTTGCATAATACGACACGCATGACACCTATGAATGGCATATCTGTAAGTAATACGAGCGCTACAATTCACAAACAGGATATGCATGAATGCACATTCTATACGTCCTTCCATTGTTGCCAACATATAGGGCAATCGTTCTCAGATTTTTGGCACATCGTTCTCTCTCTGTAGCTAGTCGATACTATCAAACTATGCTCAGGGTCAGTGTACCTGCAGAAAATTGATTAAGCCTACCTAAGTCAACAGAGTGCCATCTATCTTGGATACATAACCATAGTAATAGGGCTACTTATATAACTTCGCATACAACGTCCCCTTCTTTTGAAAAGAATTTATTGTCTAATTTTATTTAGAAAAAGGTTCTAAAGCTTTATTTCCTCATTTATGCTCTGATACCACCTGTGGCAGAACCGCCTAATCTAATGCCTCCTAGGAGTACTCGTCTTCTATTAGACACTAAGTACTCAGTGGAGAACACCAAATTACGTAGTTTCATCAGGCACATCCCGAGGGAGAACCAAAAAATCTACATTTTTCCATCAGGATCACAAATGAGATAATAAAGCTTACATCATTCTTAACCATTTCTTACATTACTTTTAATACAACATCAAAGTATAATATTTATTTTTATAACAGCGAAATATAATCATATTGTTAGAGTTATGAATAATTTAATTGAATAGCAACATATAAACATGTGAACAGAGTTACATCAGAAATAATTATCTATTCATGACATGATGAAATATTGATATATAAATTATGGCAATAGATTATAAAAATCTCATTTATAAAAACATTTAGTGAGAGTTATAAATAAAACTATGATCGCAGCGCAAAGGAAATCCTCTCTGAGCCCACCAGGAGGAATCCACATATAAGAGTCAACTCTAGCATCCATGATGAGGACATCACTTCTTCAGAGATACCCGCTGATCCTCCAACCATCATGCAAGGTCTAATGACCCGGGCTCAAAAGCGACAACTCAATTTAGAGGTGAGCTCGTTCTTAAGCGATACTTTTCATACTTTTGAGAATAGACTACTGCCTAATGATGTTATCTTGCTTAGGAACATTGGAGAGGGTCATGAAGGACTTAGAGGAAGTGGTGGAGGTGATGATGACCAGCAAGGATGTCCAACACAAGCCGGAGGCCCAGTCCAACAAGAATTCGAGTCTGCCTCGGCCTCCAGGACCAGTCTGCCTTAAACTGGTCACCCAGGACGCATCCGGACTCCGTTTTCGACGATCCACATATGATGGAAAGCTAATTTGATAAGGAAGCCAATCCAAGTGGTCTCACATCAAAAGCAGTTCAGAATCAATAGGAATTGTCGAAATAAGTCAGCGTCCAGAATCTGTCAGGGTGCTGCGACACCGTCTTTTGGTTCGTTGGACCGTGTATCGTGTTTGGGCCCATTAGGGGCGTGTCCAGGGGTCTTGCATGACCCTAGAGTCTTCATAAACAGCCGCCGCTCCTCCATTAGGGTGGGGGGTTTTGCTTGGATTATTCTGTCAAGAACAGTTTCGTCATTCATCGGTTTGTGAGACCACAACTTCGTGAGATAATCATTCATCTGTAATTTGGTTGTGTTCTTTCTTGTTCTTGCTTGTGTTCTTCATTGCATAGGCAAGGATTAGCCTTCTTGGTGAGGTCAACCTAGTCTATGACTTGGTTGATAACTAGAGGAGCTGTGGTGCTAAGATTGCAGGGTTCGATCTTTCGATCTGAAGCTGGATCGGTGTGTCATTCTCTGCCACAACGATAGTTACCATCACCTGACGAAAGATCGGGATCCCCGTCTCCATTAAGTGGTAATCAGAGCTAAGGTGTACCATCAGGTTCACTTTTATTCCCTAGTTTTGAGTGTTTCACATTAATCCCATAGTCCAGTGCTATACTCGTTTGTCCTATCCTAGAACCTTTCGCGCCATAGCCATTGCATATTTTAGTTTCAGAGTCCGTCGTGTTGAGTTTGTGTCCTAGTCGAGGTCTTGTTGCTGGTTAGGTCATGTTAGAGTCCAATTAGTGTGTTTTCCCCCATCGTTTCCATTAAATCTTTGCTGTTGTGACCAGTTTTGCGCATATTGTTCCCGTTTTGTTCTCTAACAACAACAACAACAAAGCCAATTTTTAAAACTGGTCTAGTTTTCGCATACGAACTCTGATTTCGACGTTCCATATATCAAAATCGATCAAAAAAAAATTCAGATCCGTCCATCCTCCGCGTAATCGAGGTTCGAAAATTTTAAATTAGTCAAAAAGTGGTCACAAGATCCTCTTTTCGTGGTCACAAGGATTGTGTCGATTTTGAGCAAGTTTTCTGAAATTTTCACAGGCCACGTCTTTCACTTGTTTATGCTTATATTTTTTGTGGTTACTTCTTTTGTGCTCCTAAGTAAAGGAAAATATCAAAAAAATAAAATAAAAAGTTGAAATTTCCCAAAAAACAACGACAGCCAAAAAAATAGAAAAAAAGAGAGGGACAAAAGAGGAACAATATCTACAGGAGCACATAGAGAAGACCAAAGTGAGCTATGTTTGCGTGTGCTATCTGGTTCCTTATTTGTATTGCTATTTCCATCCACCATACTTGTTTTTCATACACCTATCACCTTGCTATCCACCATACTTTTGTCACACACCTGGTACTTGCAACATTTTAGACCAGCAACGAGAACAAGTACTTTGGACTATAATTCAACATTACTTTCTGTTACTGACTTGTGTATCAGATATACATATTACTCTTTGTGTGCCTTCCAAGCTCCACAAACTCTTCAGATCAGTACAGACAAAGGGCCTTGCAATCTCGGTACCACTGCCTCATAGGTATCACGAACCAGCCGCCGGTTGTACCGCCCACTGCTTGTGTTGGTAAGAACTTTGTAAGAGCTTGGTAAGACGCTTCCACTTGCTATGAAAAGTGACACCACTGCAACCACGTAGTCATTTGGTAGGGATAACTTTCACTGTTTGTTCCTATTTTTGTATTTTCAATGGCAGGAGGTGAACAGACTAGAGATAACAATCCTAAGGGTTTCAGCGAGTGTGGTAGTCAAGAGCAACTACAGGCTGTTGTAGAGGATGCCCAAAAAAAGGATGAATGAGGCCGTTAGGAAGGCCGTCACTGACGCACTCATTGAACTCAACATTGGCAATAGCATGGAGAGATTGGACAAGCGAATTTCCACGCTAACCGATAAGGTTACTGAGTTGGAAACCTTTGTGGCGAGCAACAACGACGTCTTCGGCAGCAACACCGATGGTCAAGACATGGTGTATGATGCCAACGGGAACATAGGTCGAGCAGCTTTCCAGCAAGAGAGATTATGACAACGCCTTCACTGCAACACGACAGGTATGGGTGGTGTCCACAACCGTCAAGGTAATAATCACCGTGTGCCCGATGATCCTTATGCTAAAATTAAGTTCACAATACCATCTTTTTTGGGTCATTATGATGCTGAGGGATATCTTGATTGGGAGATGATGGTAGAACAAAAGTTTAGTGCCCACCTTGTACCTGAGCAGCATAGAGTTAGACAAGCTACTAGTGAGTTTAAGAATTTTGCTATTATTTAGTGGAATGGGCTAGCTGCACAGAATGCTTTACCTGGTATGTGGGAAGAACTTAAGGTAGCTATGCGTGATTGTTTTGTTCCTCCTTCTTATCATAGAGACTTGCGTAAGAAATTGATGCGTTTAGAACAAGGAGATAAATCTGTATAGGATTACTATGGTGAGCTCCAAAAGGGATTGATGCGCTGTAGTGTTGTGGAGGGAAACGAAGATGCCATTTGTTGTTTTTATTCGGGTTTGAGGTGTGAGATTTAGGACATTGTTGATTATAAAGAATTTAACACTGTCAACCAGTTGTTTTAGTTTGCTATGCTTGCAGAAAAGGAATTGCAGGGGCGTGAATAGCAGGGCAAGAGCAAGGTCAGCACCAGCACATACACGCCACGCTCGGCACCATCTTCGGGGCTGACCAAGCCAACCACTTTTCGAGTGCCTCCACCAGCGACCAAGCGACTAGCAGCCTCTGGAGTTTCCGCTACACCTAAGGCACCACCCGCATGACCTTCAAATTTAGGTAAAAATTCTTTGCAGGTGCCTACCAAGAGTTCCTCATCCGTTGCATCGACGGGACGTACTTCAGGTATTCAGTGCCACCGCTGCCATGGCATTGGCTATGTGTAGAAGGACTGCCCAAGTCAGTGGGCATATATTGCTACAAAAGATGGTTACATCAGCACCTCTGACATTGAGGATGAAGAAGACCAAGATGCAGATGAGGACAACGGCGAAGTCCTTAGTGACAAGGCCATGGCGTCCTATAGGAGCATCATTGTACAGCAGGTGCTCAGCTCATAAGTCCAGCAACTTGAGAAGCTACAACGCCATAACTTGTTCTAGATTTTCTTCGTCATCAGCGACCGTCGAGCACGTGTCATTATTGATGGAGGTAGCTGCAACAATTTGGTGAGTTCTGATTTGGTCAAGAAGCTTGGCTTGACCACACGCCCACACCCACATCCATACCATATTCAGTGGCTAAATGATTCTGGTAAAGCAAAGGTAACACAAACTTGCAGATTTTCATTTTCCATTGGTTCTTATGTTGATTCTGTTGATTGTGATGTGGTACCTATGCAAGCTTATTCACTTTTATTGGGTCGTCCTTGGGAACATGATAATGATGCTACACACCATGGTAGAAGTAATAAATACACTTTTGTGCATAAAGGAAAGAAAATTGCTTTGGTACCTTTGACCCCTGCTCAAATTGTACAAGCTAATAGAGAACGCGCTGCTAGTTTCAATGATATTCAATCTGAAAATCAGCAAGTTGCTAGTTCTATTTTCTCACCTAAAAAGGATAAGTCTACATCTATTTCTAAGGCTGAGGGGATTAAATTGAAGGGTGGTGTTATGCTTGCAACAAAATGTGACTTTGCTGAAATTTCTGATGATGATATTTGCTATGCTTTGATATGCAAACGAGCTATGTTTTCGCTTGATGATATTGTTAGCTCGGTACCTCCTGCTGTCACTAACCTTTTGCAGGAGTATGAGGATATTTTTCCAGCTGAGATACCCTCGAGGCTGCCACCTATGAGAGGAATAGAGCATCAAATTGATTTGATTCTGGGAGCAACCTTGCCCAACCATGCTGCCTATTGAAGCAATCCCGAGGAGACTAAGGAAATTCAGCGATAAGTCCAAGACCTTTTGGACCGCGGGTATGTACGTGAAAGCCTTAGTCCTTGTGCCATTCCTGTACTTTTGGTTCCTAAGAAAGATGGAACTTGGCGTATGTGTGTTGATTGTAGAGCCATCAATAATATTACTATTCAGTATCGTCATCCTATTCCTAGGCTAGACGACATGCTTGATGAGTTGTGTGGTTCTATAATTTTCACTAAGATTGACTTGCGAAGTGGCTACCACCAGATTAGAATGAAACTTAGAGATGAATGGAAAACTGCAGTTTAAAACCAAATTCGGGTTGTATGAGTGGTTAGTTGTGCCTTTTAGTTTGACAAATGCACCTAGCACTTTCATGCGCTTAATGAATGAGGTTTTAAGAGTTTTTATTGGTCATCTTGTGGTAGTTTACTTTGATGATATATTGATTTACAGCAAGTCTTTTGATGAACATATGGATCACTTACGTGTTGTTTTTAATGCTTTACGTGATGCACGTTTATTTGGTAACCTTGAGAAGTGCATCTTTTGCACGGATCAAGTTTCTTTTCTTGGCTATGTTGTAACTCCACAGGGAATTGAGGTGGAGAGATGAAAATTAAAGCCATAAAGAGCTAGCCGGTTCCCCAAACCATCACACAGGTGAGGAGTTTTCTTAGTCTTACAGGATTTTACCAGCCGCTTCGTCAAAGATTTTAGCACCATTGCTGCCCCATTGCATGAGTTGACAAAGAAATGAGTGGTGTTCCATTAGGGAGAGACACAAGAGGAGTCATTTGACACTTTGAAGGACAAGCTTACACACGCACCATTGCTGCAGCTTCCAAATTTTGGTAAGACTTTTGAGCTAGAATGTGATGCTAGTGGAGTTGGCATTGGTGGTGTTTTGATACAAGATGGTAAACCAGTTGCTTACTTTAGTGAAAAATTGCATGGTCCTATTCTTAATTATTCCACATATGATAAGGAATTGTATGCACTTGTTCATTCTTTAGAGACGTGGCGTCATTATTTGTGGCCTAAAGAATTTGTTATTCATTCTGATCATGAATTGCTTAAGTATCTTCGCTCTCAAAATAATCTGAATCGTAGGCATGCTAAATGGGTTGAATTTATTAATCTTTTCCTTATATTATCAAACACAAGAAAGGGAAGAATAATGTGATTGCTGATGCTTTGTCTAGAAGATATACATTGCTGTCCTAACTTGATTGTTAGATTTTTGGTCTTCAATCAATAAAAGAACAATATGTGCTTGATCCTGATTTTAAGGACGTGTTGCTTAATTGTAGAGAGGGACGTGTATGGAATAAGTTTATGATCAATGATGAGTTTTTGTTTAGAGCTAACCGCCTATGCATTCCAGTTGGTTTCGTTCATCTTTTGTTGTTGCAGGAGGCACATGGAGGCGGATTGATGGAACTTTTTGGTGCTAAGAAGACGGAGGAGGTGCTATCCACACACTTCTTTTGGCCAAGGATGAGGTGAGATGTAGAGCGGTACATGGCTCGGTGTGCCACATGTCAAAAAGCTAAGTCGCGGTTGAACCCATATGGTTTGTATATGCCTCTTCCTATTCCTTCTACTCCTTGGGCAGATATATCTATGGATTTTGTGTTGGGATTGCCAAGGACTAAGAGGGGGAGGGATAGTATTTTTGTGGTGGTTGATCGTTTTTCTAAGATGGCACATTTTATTTCTTGTCATAAGAGCGACGATGCTGTTCATATTGCTAACCTTTTCTTTCAAGAAATCGTTCGCTTGCATGGTATGCCTTCTACTATTGTTTTACATCATGACGCAAAATTCTAGAGTTATTTTTGGCGCACGTTGTGGAATAAATTGGGGACCAAGCTGCTGTTTTCTACAACATGTCATCCCCAAACTGATGGACAAACTGAGGTTGTGAATCGAACATTGTCCACCATGTTGAGAGCTATTTTGAAGCGCAATTTCAAGATGTGGGAAGAGTGTTTGCCGCATGTGGAGTTTGCATATAACAGGGCAGAACATTCCACCACCAAGGTAAGTCCTTTTTAGGTAGTGTATGGTTTTAACCCCCATGTTCCTATTGATCTTTTGCCTTTACCTACCACTGAGAGAATACATAGTGATGCTAGAGAGAGTGCTGATTTTATTCGTAAGTTGCACGAAACAACTAAAGCAAATATTGAAAGAATGAATGAAAAGTATAGAATTGCTGGTAGTAAAGGTAGAAAAGAGATTAAACTTGAACCGGGTGATTTGGTTTGGTTACATTTGAGAAAAGATAGATTTCCTGAGCTGTGTAAGTCTAAATTAATGCCAAGAGCAGCTAGTCCTTATAAGATCATTGAGAAAATAAATGATAATGCCTACAAACTTGAATTGCCACCCGAGTTTAGGGTTAGTCCCACCTTTAACATTGTAGATTTGAAACCTTATTTGGGAGAAGAAGATGAGCTTGAGTCGAGGATGACTCCAATTCAAGAGGGGGAGGATGATGAGGACATCATTTCTTCAGAGGTACCCACTGATCCTCCAACCATCATGCAAGGTCCAATGACCCGGGCTCGAAAGCAACAACTCAATTTAGAGGTGAGCTCGTTCTTAAGCGATACTTTTCATACTTTTGAGAATAGACTACTACCTAATGATGTTATCTTGCTTAGGAACATTAGAGAGGGTCATGAAGGACTTAGAGGAAGTGGTGGAGGTGATGATGACCAGCAAGGACGTCCAACACAAGCCGGAGGCCCAGTCCAACAAGAATTCGGATCTGCCTCAGCCTTCAGGACCAGTCTGCCTTAAACTGGTCACCCAGGATGCATCCAGACTCCATTTTTGACGATCCACATATGGATGGAAAGCTAATTTGATAAGGAAACCAATCCAAGTAGTCTCATATCAAAAGCAGTTCGAATCAATAGAAATCATCGAAACAAGTCAGCGTCCAGAATCTATCAGGGTGCTACGACACCGTCTTTTGGTCCGTTGGACCATGTATCATGTTTGGGCCCACTAGGGGCGCATCTAGGGGTCTTGCACGACCCTAGAGTCTTCATAAACAGCCACCACTCCTCCATTAGGGTGGGGGTTTTATTTAGATTATTCTGTCAAGAACAGTTTCGTTGTTCATCGGCTTGTGAGACCCCAACTTCATGAGATAATCATTCATCTGCAATTTGGTTGTGTTCTTTCTTGTTCTTGCTTATGTTCTTCATTGCGCAGGCAAGGATTAGCCTTCTTGGCGAGGTCAACCTGATCTATGACTTGGTTGATAACCAGAGGTGCCGTGGTGCTAAGATTGCA
The DNA here is from genome assembly GCF_019320115.1 of Miscanthus floridulus. Lineage (NCBI taxonomy): Eukaryota > Viridiplantae > Streptophyta > Magnoliopsida > Poales > Poaceae > Miscanthus > Miscanthus floridulus. Next base: position 59,075,361 of record NC_089596.1, on the reverse strand, counting down.
GGGTTCGATCTTTCGATCTGAAGCCGGATCGAAGTGTCATTCTCCGCCACAACGATAGTTACCATCACCTGACGGAAGATCGGGATCCCCGTCTCCATTAATCCACCTGTCACCTGCAAATAGGGGGAAATAAAACCCTGAGTACTCAATTGTACTCAGCAAAACTTACCTGACAGGAGGAAAGAAAAGACTCCAAGGATATGCAAGGCTATCTGGCTGGTGGGTTTATTGCATCTGCAGGAGCATTACTATAAGTGCATCCTTATATTTGATTTTTATTAGCAGTCGTATTAGTTCATTAACCAACCATTCTATGTAAGCACCTGTGCTACTTTTCAAGCAAGTGGTAAGCAATTAGATTTCCTTTTTCCATCTTTTATCTTTCAGTTCTTACTATGGTGCTAGACCGCAGACAAGCCATACCGGATCGCCCGACGATTCGTGAATCAATGCCCCCAGCTGGGTATCCCAAAAACACATGCCTTGCCTAGACCCTAGGCATAAATAGAACCAACCTATCACCCTTCTATCATGGGGTCCAGGTCCCTGTCCAAACTTGGAATCCAAGCCCCCGCTCCTAAGTCCTGGACTTAGTGCAGTGCAAGGACCTCCACCATCCCCGTCTCCAATTAGTCGGTCCGGAAAGAGCCGGAACCCATGACAAGAGAGCAACAAGTCTTTCAAGCGCCCATACCCAAGTCTGTGCTCGGGATAATAAGTATATGACTTGCCTAGAGTCTTATGCAATGGCCGGTCCTTAACCGACACAGATAGAGAAAGTAGTGTAACCAAGCTATACCCCGCGGCCACGGGACACAACCTCTTACACCTACCAATACCCAACTATATCCCTGCCTGGTCACCATTTTTCCTTTCCACCATTTATATTTTTCAAGTGATAATGATATAGTAACATTTTTCCTATATCTCGCAAGTGACAGGCAATCACTCGACTTCTACCGGAGTCCTATAGCATAGCAATCTACACGATCATATCATACTAGTAAGACTCATAGGATATATATATATATATATATATATATATATATATATATATATATATATATATATGCAAATGGGTTTCATTCAACTCCTTAAAACTTAATGCACAAATATAATTTAAAGTGCAGTAAAATAGGGGTTATGCACTGGGGCTTGCCTAGGTAAAATATAATCAGAAGTTAGCTTTCCATCATGGCGACACAATCTCCAAAAGCACCATTTCTCTAGCAACTCTCGATGACTCCATGATCCATCGACGTCCCTATTATGATATGCAATGCGATGCAATGCAAAGACATAATTAATCGATTACAGCCATGACTCAGTAAAATACAATTTACGCCTCATAAGTTAACGAGCTAGTTCTAACTGACGACCGTACTTAGGCTACGTATCCATGTTGTCGAATAAGGCATTATTTCCCAATAATTGTTTTAGTTATACAAACCCAAGTTGTTTCTTTATTCCATTTTATCAATTTAATTTTGATTCAAAATAGGGTATCATTATCTATCTAACAAACTAATTATTCTGGAACTACAAAAATTACATTGAGCAGCTAATAATATTAGTAATTTACTATAAAGTTTTTAGAGTCAACACTATCACCGATTTATAATGGAAATTCCTACAAATTCACCTTTTAACAATATTAAGCATGTTAAAATAATTAAAGCAACCCTAAAAACACATCGAACCTATGCGAACAAAATACACTATTAGATAGCTTATGATTTTAGAAGCTTAACAAACTTGGTTTGGCATTTTTATGATCTTTGTACGATTTATTTTCAATTTTTGAATAACACTGAATCCACAAAACGAAAATCAACACAAAAAGAAAAGGACCTATGCGGCTCAGTTTGGCCGGTAGATGCGCGCGTGGCTTGCTGGCCAGGCATGGCCCAGCGATGGCGGAACGGCGTGGACGGCCCATGCGGGCGCGTAGGACTAGGCCGACCTAGGAGGGAAGGCCCAGGGTGCGAGAGCAGCACATGGTTGGTCCAGCGCACGATAGTAACCGGTAGGATAGCCCAGCGCATGGGTGGGTGCGCGCGACCACAGGCCGTGCCCCACGGTGCAGCGAGCGTGGCGCGGCGCTGCGCAGGCGGTGGCCCAGCAAAACAGTCCACGCGCGGCCTGCTCAGTCTGGTCTAGCGATTTTGCAAAAATGCCCCTATGCTTTCTTGAAACTAACTAGTAGTCCAGCGTGTACTATTCGTATGAGTCACATATTTAACAATAAGAACCATGTATTAGTTCTATTCTCATTTCTCACCATCTCTTCATTCTCAAAACAGAGCACGACGTAGAGGCACCGACAGGCGGCGGCGGCAACGGCGCTGTGGGGCCGGGGAAGACACGGCGGCGGCGGACAACCCACCGGCAAGCTACACGAGGACCTACGCGGCCTCGGGCTGAGGCGGCCAGGAACCGACAATGGCCAAATTGGCCAGGCTGCAAGCACCCACAGCGGCAATGGTGGCTGCAGTCCAGAGAGGGGAAGGAAGGGGCAACACGTGCTTGGCTGCTCTCGCGCACACAGTGCCTGTGCGACTGACGTGGCCGTGGTCCGGCTGGAGGGCGCCCAAAGCAGCGGGCTACGACGCGGTTGCACGGGAAGCACGACGCGATGACGGCTATGTAGAAGAAGCTCGATAGGAGAGGAGGGCACGGCTGAGGGTCAACCCCCAGTGTGGTCCTCCGCGCGGCGGTGCGGTGAGGTTGGGGCGATTCGCGCATGGGGAAGGAAGAGGAGGGGCAGCGCGGGGAAGCTGCAAGTCCAGCATGGCCGAGGGGCACGCGTGCACACGAAGGAGGCGAGGCCAGCAATGGAGGCTCGAGCGGCCGTGGGCCAGGCCACGGCAGGGCGCTATAGTGCTTTGGGTAACGATGTCGAGGAGCTCCTTGGTGGTTCGTAGGCCCTTACATCCTAGCTTGTGAACTAGGGACTCATAGGTGGTTGTCGACGAAATATGGTCGGCAGTCTACCTAGGGGTATGCCCAAGGTAGTAGATTGTCGGTAGACAGATGCGCAAGCCACAAACAAGACTGATGACTGCAAGACAGACACGAGGTTTTATCCAGGTTCGGCTGCCAAGAAGGCGTAATACCTATGTCCTGCGTCTGATTTGTATTGCTAGTATATCAATGAGAGATGTTTTTTAGAGGGATCCCCTGCCCACCTTATATAGTCCGAGGGGGTAGGATTACAGATCTGGAAACCAATCCTAGTCAGTTACAATTGCCATATGTGGCCGGATAAGGATTCCTATTCTAACCGACCAGGATCCTGCTTGATCAGCCAAATCCGCCTTGACTCCTTGTGTGGGACTCTGATCAGGCTGGCTGGGCCACACGTCATCTTTCAGGTGGACCGGACCCATTGGTCTAGGCCGGCCCAAGCTTAGCCGTAAGGGTATAGGGGTTAATACCCCCACAGCTAGTCCCCGAGCACCATGTATTATGCTGAGACACACCATTTTAACCTGTCTCCAACAAGTAAGGCTTAAGTTCTTGACATTTCTGACCACCGTCATCGTTGGAAGAAGTAAGTTGTCCAAAGAATGTATGGTGCTCTTAAGAAAAAAGAAAAAGATTTCCTGTCCTAAGAAGTGTGCCCACTTGTATTTCTAGAAAGAAATGTAAGTGGTCTTGAAGCATAGCGTCCTTGAATCGTCAGAAGTGTAGGGGTCGAAAAAACCAACACATTCACTACAAGGTGAAGTGTGCCCACTTAGTCCCCGAGCCTGGTAGTAGGTGACATAGGCATGTGGTGCCAGGGTCTAAATAGAATTCTCAGTTAAGTTGAGAACCCAATTGTCGTACAAACAAAAACGAGATGCATCGGTAGGTGCATCGTACCGACGTAGTCCCCGAGCTTGCTGGAAGGCGATGTATGAACCTTGTAGCAAGGTCTAAATAAATGTCTCTCAACTGTACGTGAGTACAACTCACATGTAGCCGAGGAGAACCATTCTCCGAGCATTGGTCGGGACAGTCCCCGAGCACATTGATAATCCTTACAATCATTCAAAGCCAGGGGTCAATTAAAACACATTCACCGCAAGGTGAAGTGTGCCCACTTAGTCCCCGAGCCTGGTAGTAGGTGACGCAAGCATGTGGTGCTAGGGTCTAAAAAAGAATTTCCACCGAAGTCAAAAATCCAATCATTGTACAGGCGATACAAGATGCATCGGCAGGTGCATCGTACCGACGTAGTCCCCGAGCTTGCTGAAAGGCGAAATATGAGCCTTATAGCAAGGTCTAAATAAATGTCTCTCAACTGTATGTGAGTACAAATCACATGTAGTCAAGGAGAACCATTCTCCGAGCAGTGGTCGGGACAGTCCCCGAGCACATCAGTTGTCGGAGCAGTCCCCGAGCACGGTAGTGGTCGGATCAGTCCCCGAGCACGTCAGTGGTTGGAGCAATCCCCGAACATGGTAGTGGTTGGAGCAGTCCCCGAGCACGTCAGTGGTCTGGGCAGTCCCCGAGCACGGCAGTGGTCTAGGCAGTCCCCGAGCACAGCAGTGGTCTGGGCAGTTCCCGAGCACGGCAGTGGTCTAGGCGGTCCCCGAGCATTGTAGGAGTCTGATCCATCCTTGAGCACAAAACAAGCATCGAAAATATGAACACCATTGATGTATTTATTTGGTGTATTTATTTATCTCCTTTCTCTGCTAAGTCCAGTTTGACACGCCTGGTCAAAAAAGCAGATGGGTATAGTACGTCATTCTGTCTTCTTACTCTTTTCTAGCAAACAATCGCTTGGCACCTATATGGAGGTGCGTCAGTGTAGACCCTCTTTCACTATCAACAAAGAGGCGCGTACACTGGTAATGAAGTGGCGCGTTTATTGGCGTAGATCTCGAGGTTGTGTGAACAACCGTCTGCGGCGCGTGCGCACATCTCCCAATAAGCTCTTTGTTATTTATAATGTAGATCTGGTAAGTTACTCACACCGTTCCCCATTGTCATTCACTGCCGCAACCTTCTTCTTCCTCTTGCCGAACCCTATTCCTCCGAAAATCATCGCCAACCCCCTCGCCACCGCATCCACCCCCTTAGTAAGGACAGATTAATGGCGAAGAGAGATGCCTAGAAGAAGGGCGGAGTCATGGCGAAGGAGTGGTGGAAGTCACGGAGCAATGAGCAGACCATCGAAGACCTCGTCGCCATGGGAGTGCTCCACAACAAGGCACTCGCGGGATGGCATGCGCCAGAAGGAGAAAGCTTCCCCGATCCACAACCAGGTGAGATTGTGGTTTTCGAAGACTTCTTCAAACGGGGTTTTGGGATTCCAGTGCACTCTTTCCTTTAGGGTCTCTGCTTGTATTACGAGATTGGGATTTGCAATCTGCATCCCAACTCGATTCTTCTTGTCTCCACCTTCATCCATCTCTGCGAGGCTTATGGTGGCTTCCAACCCCATTTCGACCTCTTTCGCCACCTGTTCTATCTTCGGAAGAAAGGGAGCAGTGGCTCGAAGATAGCTAGAGGCATCTACCTGAATCTGCGCGATGGTATGAAAGCCCAATACTTGCACTGCCCCTGGAACACCTCACTGGACGAGTGGTACAAGAAATGGTTCTACATCCATGAAGAGCCGAACACCATCACCCTGTGCGACGTGGGGCTGATTCCGGAGAAGAAGAATAGCTGGACAGAGAAGCCCGAGAACTTGGAGCAGATCGCCGAACTGCTCGGGATGATCCCATGGGGAAAGCTAGATGGCCCAAGTGTGGTCGGGAACTTCATCAGTCGAAGGATCCAGCCCTACCAGAAGAGGGTTCATCCTGGCTTCGAGTACTAGGGGAGCGCAGATCCAACAAGGACCAGGAAAGAGGCGCTCGACAAGATAGAAATCAAGGCTAGGATTGGGGAGCTATTCAACCTGACCGATCCCAATTATGTCAGGCTAAACAACATCGAGCATGCCTTCAAGCTAGCCCGACCTCCCCCAAAGGTAAATGATGCTTCCTTTTAACTGTAGAGTCATGTTGTAACAAGAAATTGACTGTTGTCTCCATTATGTGTCTCAGATTAATGGTCGTGACCGAGCAGCAGTTTCTCGTTGTAAGTATTCCAGACCACCTTTCTCATTCTATTGCACGCCTTGTCTTGTCGTGCCATAACATTTGATGTCTTGTACGATGTTCAGTTTTAAAAGTCAATGCCAAGAGACATCTGGAGGCCGTGATCAAAGAGCGTGACGGCTGGAAAGCACGATGCCTCGAGGTCACTGAGGAGCGGGACATGTGGAAGAACCGGTGCCAAGAAGTGGCAACTGGCATTGTCCCCGTCCTCGACCTTATCGACCCGACGCTCATAGAGGAAGAGCCAAAGACGCCCAGCTCGGACTGGTCGAGAGATGCAGTCAAGCGTGGGGATGGTTCCAAGAGTTCGTGAAGGAGGCGGGTGAGTACACGGGTGCCCATGTACTAAGCATGGTATGTGCTCACTACCCCCTGATCAATCTCAAGCGCTTGGAGGCTGGGTACCTGAAGGAGGTAGACCCAGACAAGGCGGAGGAGCTTCGGACGACCCAGCTAGACTTGTCGTCGAAGATAATTGGCGACATTAACCTGTGTGGAGGTGGGGCAACACCTGTATAGGGTACGCCATTGACAAGTCAGCTGGAAATGCCATCAGTTGCAAGCCAACCAACGAAGCCTGCGGTCTCGACCAGCCAGGCATAGGTGGGGCCATCCCCTTTAGCTCGACTAGCACAAGAGTCCCCGAGACTCGAGTAGGATGCCGGAATCGGCGAGCAGTAAGTGCCACGTGCCCCGACCAGCCAATGTAATAGGCTTAGAGCTGTAGAAGGAGTACATAGTTGTGTTATTGTAAACTTTAGCCTCTTCAGGCAAGCTTGTAATAACGTAACTGTATATCCTTATAAGCTTGTTTGCTTTGTATAAAACATATTTAAGCTTGAAACTTTATGTTGGTGTAACTAAGTGAGAACATGTTAACGTTCTGTTTAGTTGTACCATTTTGCTCGACACATCATCCTGGAAAGTTTGTGCGGCCTTAGTTTGTCATGTGGTCAGAGTGTGAGGTACGGTGACCTGTGCACACGTAGACGCGGACAAGTCAAACCAAGGGGGACCTACCGATCACCATGTAATGTAGAGAGCGGATCCCATGCATGTGTTGGGAGGAACCAGAGACAAGGCCTGCTCCGAAAACCGTAGAAGGAGTGGTGGTCGGCTTTTACTGGCTAAGTTAGAATAATCATGAAATTCGAAGTGACACATTAGAGTGGTCGGAGAAATCATAATTGCTTTATTGAAGTAAATCGAAAGTACAAGAGGAGTACATATCTCAGTAGTTAAGCATAGAAACGTCTAAGCTTGTCGATGTGCCACGAGTTTGGTACGTCTGTACCGTCTAGGTGAGCTAACCTGTAAGACGTTGGTCGTGTGACTTCCTTGATCATGAAGGGTCCCTCCCATGGGGTTGCGAGTTTATGGACGCTAGCCTGGTTCATTTTCCACTTCTGGACCAGGTCCTCGACCACGAAGAAACGCTCTTTAACGTTCTTGTTGTAATACCTGCGCAAAACAGCAAGGTACTTGGCCGTACATACACAAGAATCAAGCCTTTTTTCTTCTGCGCTGTTAACTTCTAGCTCCCGTACTTCATTGACCTTGCCCTCATCGAAGTTCTCTACCCATGCTGATCTGAAAGCTATATCTGGTGGGAGGACTGCCTCAGCGCCGTAAACCATAAAGTATGGTGATACGCCTGTGTTACGACTAGGCTGAGTTCGGAGGCCCAAGACCACGGCTGGTAACTCCTTGAGCCATCTTCCAGGAGCTTTGTCGTTTTCTCTGTACATCCTCTTCTTCAATGCATCCAAGATCATTCCATTTGCCTGCTCGACTTGTCCATTAGCTCTAGGGTACGCCACCAAGACGTATTTTACTACTATGCTCCTTTCATCGCAGAAGTCCCAAAAAGCGTTCCCGGTGAACTGAGTACCCAGATCAGTGATGATGCTATTGGGTATGCCAAAACGGTGGATGACCTGGTCGAGGAACATGATAGCCTTTTCTGAAGATGCCTGTACCAAAGGCATGTATTCTATCCACTTAGAAAATTTGTTAATCAGCACAAAGACGCATGTAAATTTCCTAGGAGCCGGTTTGAAGGGCCTGATCATATCTAGTCCCCAGCATGCGAAGGGCCAAGAGGCTGGTATCGTCTGTATCTCATGTGCTGGTACGTGGATTCTCTTGGCAAAGAACTGACAACCCTCACAGTGGCGGACTAGCTTCTCTGCGTCGGCTACTGCTGACGGCCAATAAAACCCTGCTCGGAAAGCCTTACCGACCAGTGTTCTTGAGGCCACATGGTTGCCGCAGGAGCCAGAGTGGATTTGGTCCAGGAGATGTTTGCCTTCTTCCTGGGTTATACACTTCATCAAGATTTCCTCCTTTGTGTTTTTGCGCCATAACTTGCCATCGACGAGCAGGTACAGCTTACTGCAATGCATCAGGCGCTCATTTTCTGTCCGATCAGTATAACCGATGCCATCTGTTAAGTACTTGATGAAAGGTACTCTCCAGTCAGGCTCATGAGTGGTCGGAGGCGGCTCGGTTGTGCTCGGCGCCAGAACCGTAGCCACCAATTGCTGGTCCAGAGCCTTGTCGACCGTGGAATCTTCCTCTTCGATGGAAGGCGTGAGCAGGTCTTGGACAAATACGCCATGTGGGATTTTGGCTCGGGATGATCCTAACTTTGACAGCGCATCCGCTGCTTGGTTCTTGTCCAGGACCACGTGTATGTACTTGATGCCATAGAACCTGCCTTCCAGCTTTCTTATCAATCTGCAGTATGTGTCCATCTTTTCGCTGGTCGTGTCCCAGTCCTTGTTGAGTTGGTTGATGATCAGAGCCGAGTCTCCGTAGACATAGAGACGTTTAACACCAAGCTCAACCGCAATGCGTAAACCATGCAGGCATGCTTCATACTCGGTGGCGTTATTAGATGCTGGGAAATAAATCCTGAGAACGTACCGAAGCTGCTCCTGGGATGGTGACACGAAAAGAACTCCTGCTCCCGCACCATCAATGTTGAGAGAGCCATCGAAGTACATCGTCCAATATTCGTTGGATCCTAGAGAGGCAGGCGTGCTTAAGTCTGTCCACTCGATGATGAAATCGACGAGTGCCTGAGACTTGATTGTAGTACGGCTTGCAAATTCCAAGGAGAAGGGGCATAGCTCCATTACCCATTTGACGATGCGCCCGTTCGCATCCTTATTGCGAATGATGTCCCCCAAAGGATACTCGGTCATGACCACCACACGATATCCGTCGAAGTAATGTCTCAACTTTCGGGATGTTATCAGTATGGCGTAGAGTAGTTTCTGAATCTGTGGGTACCTGGTCTTGGATTCGTTGAGGACCTCACTGATGAAATAAATTAGCCGCTGTACCTTATAGGCGTGGCCCGGCTCGTCGTGCTCGACCACCATGGTAGTGGAGACCACCCGATTGGTTGCCACAATGTAAAGTAGGAGAGTTCCGTCTTCTCTAGGAGCAGTAAGGACCGAAGGTGATGTGAGGTATTGTTTTAGCTGCGTGAAGGCAACGTCTGCTTCCTCCGACCACTCGAACTTCTCGGATGCTTTGAGCAGTTTGAAGAACGGTAGCCCTTTTTCTCCTAATCTTGATATGAAACGGCTGAGAGCAGCCATGCATCCGGTAAGCTTCTAGACATCCTTTACCTTTTTAAGGGGCTTCATGTCTAAGACAGCTTTGACTTTCTCCGGATTAGGGCGTATGCCGTCATAGCTGACGACGTTGCCTAGCAATATACTAGAAGGAACACCAAAGATGTACTTCTTTGGGTTTAACTTTCATTGGAATGTATTGAGGGCTGCAAAGGTGCGTCTTAGGTTGTCAACAAGGATATGTGCTTCCTTGGTTTTGACAACTACATCATCCACATAGGCCTCTACAAGGTCGTCTTTTATCTCGTCTGCGAGGCAGGCCTGAATGGCGCGTTGGTATGTAGCCCCGGCGTTCTTGAGCCTGAACGACATAGTCGTGTAGCAGTAGGCGCCAAAAGGCATGATGAAAGACGTCTTGATCTGGTCGTCCTTTTTGAGAGTGATCTAGTAATAACCAGAGTAGCAATCGAGAAAAGAAAGCAGCTCGCAACCGGCAGTTGAATCTACGACCTCGTCTATGCGAGGTAAGCCGAAGGGGTCCTTAGGGTAGTGTTTGTTGAGATCAGTGTAATCAACGCACATTCTCCATTCATTATTCTTTTTGCGTACAAGAACCGAGTTGGCTAACCACTCCGGATGATACACTTCTTTGATAAATCCGGCTGCCAAAAGCCATATAACTTCTACCCTAATCACCTCCTTTTTGTCACGAGCGAACCGTCGTAGCTTCTGCTTGATTGGTTTGGCCTTGCTGTTGACATTTAAGGAGTGCTCGATCAAGTTCCGAGGTACACCGGGCATGTCGGAAGGTTTCCATGCAAACACATCCACGTTGCTCCTCAAGAACCTGACGAGCGCGTCTTCCTATTTGGGATCCAAGTTGGCCCCGATAAGGGCCGTTTTGCTGGGATCGCCATCGACCAGCTGGATCGCCTTGTGCTCCTTGGACCTGATGTTCTTGCATGGAGCCTCGAGCTCTGGGATCTCTAGGTGGTCGGCTGAGGTCTTCTTAGCGTCGAGCATAGTCTCGGCCATGCGAATAGAGAGGTCGTGGGCCTCTGCTATTTTGAAACTGTCGTCTTCGCAGGTGTAAGCGGCGTACACGTTACCTCGGAGGGTTAGGACTCCTTTCTCGGTAGGCATCTTGAGCACCAGATACCTATAATGAGGTATGGCCATGAACTTGGTGAGCGACGGCCGACCAAGAATAGCATGGTAGGTGCCGTCGAAGTCAGCGACCACAAAGTTGACGTAGTCGGTGCGGAAGTGGTCCAGGGTCCCAAACTGGACAGGTAGCGTGATCTGCCCAAGAGGTGTAGAGCTCTGTCCGGGGAGAACACCCCAGAACTATGCCTCGTATGGCTTAAGATCCGCCTGAGCTATCTTCAGGGCGGGCAGACTGTTCTTGAACAGTATATCGATGGAGCTGCCGCCGTCGATCAGTACTCTATCGAACTAGACCTTGTTGATACAAGGATCGAGGACTAGGGGAAAACATCCTGGCTCCGGTATTGCGGTCCATTGGTCCTACCTGCTGAAAGAGATTTCACGGTGAGACCACGGAGGGAGCCGGGGATCGGTGAGGAGGTTATAGGCGTTGGCCACATTCAAGCAAGCACGGGCGAGCAGCTTGCATTCCCTCTTGGTCTCGATGGACACTTTGCCTCCGATGATGGTGTGTACGCAATCGGTTGGCTTGACGTACTTGTGACGAGGGTCTGCATCGTCGTCGTCGTTATCCTCGTTGCGCTGTTCCGCTGCATCGTTAGGCTTGTCGGATGTATCCAGAGCCTGTTGACGCGTATAGATAGACTTGAGGATGCAGCAATTCTCCATGGTATGGTTCAACTTAGGATGGAGCTAGCAGGGCCCCTTCAATGCTTTGGCGTAGTCGTCTTCGTAGTTACGACATCCGCCGCCCTTTTTCACGGTATTGACCTCGCCGTCGTCTTCCTGGGCACGCTTGCTCCTGTAATCGTCACGGCGGTTGCGCCGCTGATTACGTTGATCACGGTGGTCGCGGGAGTCATTGCGCTAGTTGTGGCGGTCAAAATTGTCGTTCCGACCATGATTGCCGTGGTAATCGTCGCAGTGTGGAGGGTGGTCGGAGCGTGGAACCCTTGCTGCTTCTTCAATAATTATCTTCTTGGCGTCGTCGGTGTCCGCATATTTCTTAGCGGTGGATAGGAGCACTATGACCAATTCAGGTCTCTTCTGGAGGAGCTTGTCTCTTAGGGCATCATGGAAGCAGAGGCCAGTGATGAAAGCCTCGATTGCCTTGTTGTCGGAGATTGATGGGACCTTGATGCGCATCTCCGAGAAACGCCGAACATACTCGCGCAGTGGCTCATCTTTCCGATCTTAGATCCATTACAGATCGTACTTGTTGCCCGGTTGTTCACAAGTAGCGATGAAATTGTCGATGAAGGCTTGCTTAAGCTCCTGCCAAGAATCAAAGTAGTTCACCAGCAAGCTGACCAGCCATTGGTGACCTGCATGGCCAACAGCGACTGGGAAGTAGTTAGACATGACGTGCTCGTCAGCCATGGCTGATCTGCACGTGGTTTCGTAGAGCATGACCCATAATTCGGAGTTTTCTTTGCCATCGTACTTCTGAAGTTTCCCGAGCTTGAAATTCTTGGGCCATATGACTTGGCGAAGGTGTGGAGTAAACTGCTTCAAACCTGGTGGACCGTGGGCAGTGTCATACTCCATACGGCGATAGCTTTTGTGGGATGCTCGATCATCGGCTCTCTGGTTGATGCGAGCGCGCAGGTCGCGTTCACCGAGGTAATGGCGGAGATCGTTATTGCCATCGCGGCGATCTCGATTGCCATCTGTATTAGCCCTACGACCGTGGTTATCGTGGCGATTGTCACGGTTGTCTCGATGATTATTGTCCCAGACGTTGCGACGGTTGTCCTCTCGACGGCGGTTGTCATCCCGACCACCGTCATGGCCACCGTTTCTGCCTTGACGATTGTCTGATGGGTCGTTGTTGCGCGAGCCACGTGGGTTGAGTGGCTGTGAGCGACTTGGAAGCTGGCGGCTGTGGCTTGACTCGACTGAGACGGATGGAGCCCGGACTTGATTTACAATCTCTACAGTCTGGGCCATGGCAGCCGTCAGATAGGCTTGTATTTCATCGTGACCCGCTTGGGTTTCCAGGGTGTTGGGTAGCCGTTGCATTATTGCCATGGCGATGGCTACATTGGCACTTGGAGTCCTGAAGACCTATTTGTCCCCCACCCTGTCGAAAGCATCGTTGAGGTCACGTGGCTGGACCCTTATGCGTCGCGCTTCCTGGTCTGCTTCGGCTTCGATTTGTCGGCGATTGAACTGGTCAATATTGCATGCTTCACACGTGGTCCTTTCTTGTTCTGTTTCGCCAACCGCCAATGGTTGATCATTGCTGACAACATGGATCAAATCCCCTTGTCTTGGCGAGAAAGACAGGAATTGCGAAAACCCCAGGGCATGGTCTGGCAGATCCAGATCGTACTTGGTGCCGTCGTCTTCATGATGCTGAAGCTCGGTGTGTACAGATGCTTTAGATGCGATGCCAGACGAGGAGCTGGAGTTGCCCTCTTGGACTGTGTGGATGGATCCTTCTTGATAATCTTCAGTCCGGATCATGTTGACGAAGTCGCGCGGCTTCGGCTGAGGTCGGTGCATAAAACACAGATCCAAGCAACGTTGTAGGTTATACGCGTAGCTGGAGGCAGCATTTCGTAGGCCGTAGGGCTAGACCTGGTGGTTCTTCATCGAGGCTTTGTACTCGGAGAGCCAGAGACCCGTCGCAGAGGCTGGCCGGCGACGAGCGGAGCACCCTTCAGGAGTAGATGTGACCATGAGATCTGTACCAAGTCGTGCAGGATGACTAGTCCAAGCTGGTCGGGTAGATCTATTGTGGGGAGCGGTTACCTGCTCATTAGGTTGACTTTGAATCGTACTTACCAGAGCTAGGGTTTCAGCGAGTTTGGTGCCAACCCGATCGATGGAGTCAAGCAGGTCAATGTTGTCGATCTGCTTCCCTTTGTAGCAGGGAAGCGAATGACAGGTTGTCGGCGTGGCTGAAGGTGACGTAGGCGTGGTCGGAGCCAGATGTACTGTGGTCGGAGCCAGATCCATCGTGGTCAGAGCCGTATCCATAGTGGTCAGAGCCGTAGCCGATGCAGGTGAAGTAGTGGTCGACGTGGACTGAATCCACGCCTCCTCCATGGTCATGGCAATGAAGTCGTCGGAGCCGGTGGTCTAGGTGATCTGGCCGACGATGAATGTGAGGCCGTTCGGCATAGCCATGGAGCCGGAGATGATGACCATCTTGTTTGCTTGGAGAGCAGTATGCACACCTCCTACCTGGCGCGCCGCTGTCAACGAAATATGGTCGGCAGTCTACCTAGGGGTATGCCCAAGGTAGTAGATTGTTGGCAGACAGATGCGCAAGCCACAAACAAGATGGTGACGCAAGACAGACACGAGGTTTTATCCAGGTTCGGCCACCAAGAAGGCGTAATACCTACGTCCTGCGTCTGATTTGTATTGCTGTATATCAATGAGAGATGTTTTTTAGAGGGATCCCCTGCCCGCCTTATATAGTCCAGGGGCAGGATTATAGATCTGGAAACCAATCCTAGTCAGTTGCAATTGCCATATGTGGACGGATAAGGATTCCTATTCTAACCAACCAAGATCCTGCTTGATCGCCAAATCCGCCTTGACTCCTTGTGCGGGACTCCGATCAGGCTGGCTGGGCCGCACGTCGTCTTTCGGGTGGACCGGACCCATTGATCCGGGCTGGCCCAAGCTTAGTCGTAAGGGTATAGGGGTTAATACCCCCACAGTGGTCTAAGACAAGAAGGCTCCTATGACATAGGCGTCAGCGACGTTAGGCAGCTCATTGCACTGCCGGGAGAAGCGCCTGATATTCCCATGAAGAGTTTCCCCAGCTTTCTGTCAGTAGTTTTTGAGATACCATGGGTTTCCAGGACACGCGTATGTGCTCTGAAAGTTTCCCACAAAGATCTCTTTTAGGTCTGCCCAACTTTAGATTTTGTTGGGCGGAAGGTGTTCCAACCACGTTCGCACTGAATCGGTCAGGAACAATGGAAGGTTGCGGATAATGAAATCGTCATTATCCGCTCCACCGGCTTGGCAAGCAAGCCGATAATCCTCGAGCCACAGTCTGGGGTTCATTTCTTTGGAGTATTTTGGGATGTTGGTCGGCGGTCGATACCACAGTGGAAAGGTGGCATTGAGGATGTGTTGGCCAAAGGCCTGAGGTCCCAGCAAGTGGGGGCTTGGGCTTCGATCCTCATCGCTGTCGTAGCGTCTGCCATGACGAGGGTAGTAGCCATGGTTAGCCCCCTCCCCCGCATCACCGTAGGCATGCCAACGGGCATCGAGGGTGTCGCGCGCATCAAGGTTATAGCCGAGACACTCGTGCATCAGGACCACAGTGCGTGGCTTACCGCCTCGCTACACCTGGTGGACTGACACGTCCATATTGGGTCGCTCTAAGGGTGCACGCTGGCTGGCGTCGAGCTTGCATCGTCGGGATAGCAAGCTCTCAGCCTATTGTGCCACCGTACTCTCGAGCAGCGTGGGAATCTCACGATGGGCCCAGCTATTCTTGGGCGTCGCAGGCCCTAGAAGCCCCTGGAGCAAGGCCGCCGCAGCAGCAATGTTGTGGCTTGCCCGAGTGAAGTGTGGAAGGGCTTCATCATCCTCGATGATCCTCCGGTTCACATCGCGAGCCACGGCATGCGCACGCCCGCCGTCTCCATGGTGCTTGATCTCTTGCTCGAGCACCGCGCATTCCTGCTCAAGCTAGAGTCGTGCTTCCTCGAGCTCTTGGTGCTGGGCCTTTAGTTGCTCCACACGCAGGTGAGGTGGGCCCCCCTGCATCCCTCTCGACCTCATCATCGAGGTCATTCATTGTGGTAGCCTCTCCCTCGTGGATGCTTTCGATGTGTCCCTCGAGGGTACCTCCTATGAAACATTCATGAGAAGGGTGATGGCTCCCCCTGCTAGAGTTAGAGTCATAGGGCGACCCCAATTCTCCCATGAGGAGGTTGTGAAAAGATTCCACGACATATTCGGTTATCCCCACGAACTTGTCGTTCGTGGGGGATGGAGGCATGCGTGTTGCGGAGGTCGAACAGGAGCCCTATCGAGGCGCTCTAGATGAGGTATTCCGGGGAGAGTGACTCTCCTCTGGCAAGCTGCGTCATGACATTGATGAACGAGAAGGTGAGGTGGCGCATGTCCTCTCGGGATGATCGATGTCTTAAGAAGGTGCCGAGCTGGCGCTCTAACCTCCCGTAGTCGAAGTCAAAGGAGCTCGGGCGGTGATCGGGGCACTCCGGAAGTTCCTCAACGTCCTCCTCGTCGGCTTCGGGCACTTCCTGCGGCTGCACCTCGAGCTGCTCCTCGGGCTCCTTGGGTATGACGACTGGGTTCTCGGTTTGCGATCCTGTATGATGCAATGTGCGTAAGTGCTTATGCAATCGGTGCATCGGATGAGATGAATACAAAGGATATGCTTGAATGCAAGGTAGTCAGCATCATCCAAGAACATATACTACAAGCACATATCATCTACTGCATTCTCTTCTACTACTAATATGTTAAGTCAACACATCTTATTAAATGCTTCAAAGATACACCAAAGATTCACTAATTTCTTAATCACACATAAATTAACACTTGATTAAACCCTAATTAATAATAGGTTTGAATAGCAACATCTATTTTTATTGCTTAGAAAAATCTTAGAAAATTACCATAGCACAGTACTACACTAAGTAGTCTACCATCAGATTTTCATGGTATTTGAATGAGTGGATTAGCCTACACAAAAATAACAAGCTATGGCATGATTATGAACATGAAAATACTTTGTACTGTGAAAAGTGTCAAACAACAGAGTTAGTATTTTTCCTATGTTCTACACAGCAATTAATCACTGTACAAAAATTATCACATGCATGTTTTATACAAATTTTGCTCTAGCAAAAATAACAAAAATCAGCCATTAAAGGTACTTGAACTACACCTCAAAATTTTTCTACAGCACATGCATGACACATATTTTTCCTAGGAAGTACATTACATAAGAAGGTTAACAAACTTGGAAATCATATTTTTCTGAAGCTTATAGGTTTTTCTACACATTTTTCAAGTTATCAGCAATATCCATGATTAAATAAAGTTCTACAGAAAAGTATCTCAAAAATAACATGCAATAATTTTCCCAAGTAGATCTGGTGATAAGGAACCTAGAAAAATTTATTTCAATAGATTTGGAGCAATTTTGAGTATCCAAACATTTTCCAAATCATTTCTCTTTTCAATAAATAAAGAAAAACTGAAAATAAAACATCCTATTGCTACTGGGCCGGCCCGTGGGAACCAACTGGCCCACGGCCACACTCGGTCTGCGCGGTCCGAGCGAAGGGAAAGGGCGGCGGCCTGGCAGGTGCTTTGGCCCACGGCCTCTTGGCCCAGCTCGGCCGAGGCGAAGGCCATGCCGGCGCCGAGACGTCGCGGCGACGCGGCTCGGCCAGCGGGGCTGGCGGCCATTGCCGGCCGGGTCAGGGCAAGCGGGCGAGCGCCTGAGGTTCGCGAGGAGTTGGCGAATGCGGGCAGGTAGCTAGGCAGGGTGGAGAAGGGTAGGAAGGGGGAGTTCCACGGCGGCCGAGCACGGTGGCACCATGGCCGACGTCGGTGAATCGCGAGAACACGCTACCTAGGCTCAAAAGACGGCACACCCACGAGCACCAAGTGCTAGAGAGCGAGGTGGAGCTGCTGGCGCTTGATTGCTGGCCGTGGTGGAGGAGGGGCGGTGAATTCGCCCGGCGGCTACGGTGGCGCTCGGTGGTGAGCTGGCTGCGCGTGGGAGGAGGGGCGAGCACGGGAGAGCAAGAGAGCGGGCGGGATGGAGTGGAGAGGAGCGCAGCGTGGTCGGCAGGTGTAG
Source organism: Miscanthus floridulus (assembly GCF_019320115.1). Lineage (NCBI taxonomy): Eukaryota > Viridiplantae > Streptophyta > Magnoliopsida > Poales > Poaceae > Miscanthus > Miscanthus floridulus. The sequence continues at coordinate 59,057,695 of NC_089596.1, read as the reverse complement.
GCGGGCGCGTGGGAGTGGACACAGGCCGGCTGCGATGCGCGGCGGTGTCGACGGCGCATGGCCGCCACGCGACGGGCGTGCTCTACCGTGGTCGGGACGCGGCGCGGGCGAACGGCGCGACGTAGCGCGGTCAGCAGGCCAGACATGCGTGGGGCTAGGCTGGGCCAAGGCGAGGCGCATGGCGCTGCGGGAGGCTCGCTGGGCCGGCTTCGGCCGTGGGCCGAGAAGCGAGGCGGCGGCCCGCGAAATAAGAAAAGCCTTTTTCAAATTATGTTTTCAAGAGATTTTCAATTACCAGTTTTCAAATATCATTTTGAGCAAGAAAATGACATCTTTTGAAAATGTACCAAAAATGAAAGTTGATTAGAATTTAATTCTCTACAACTTTGCTTTTATGACCAAAGTCCAATTCTATCGCAGAACCGACCAATTTATAAGAATACAAGTACAATGGCAATCCGCAAGCGGTTGCACTGTCATACTTGAACCCATATAAACCCGGTAGTCCGTCGAGTACCACGACGGGTATCGATAAATGATTTACAACAACCAAGATCATACAGGATTCAACATACATGTCATATGTTACATAAAGTTCACAGATACTTTTCATCATCAGAGTACGAATAAAAGTTATTACAAACCAAGTTTGATAAACAAAGCGGAAGCAAATAAGTTCAAGATAAAGTTTTCCAACATAGTTTGATACAGTGCCGAGCCAGATCACGGTCCACAAAAGCAAAGATAGGAATTACTAAGGGAGCCTGCCCAAGGCTTACTCCTCATCCACGGCGGGATAGAAGCAACTCTTGCAATAACCATGATACACAGTGCCATCTGCAACAATGGGAAAATAAACCCTGAGTACTAGAAGGTACTCAGCTAGACTTACCCGTCATGAACCAGAAATAAAATGACTCCAAGGATTATGAAAGGCTGTATAAGTGGACGGAACTTGACAACATTTTGCGTAAAAGGCAATTACCCGTTGTACAATTGTGATTCCTTTATCAAGTTAATTATAACTATCCATTTCTAGATTAGCAACTATCCTGTGCCAAACATGTGGTATATTATTTAGAATCATACAATAGTAACCATAGCAGGTATTGTAATTCCATATTCATCTGAACCATCATGTTTCATAATATAGTTGCTACGATGTTGGGACTAGCCAAGTTTCTCACTATCCGGGAGAGACGGCGATTCGAATCGATTTCTACTAGCTGGGAATTTATTCCTAACACAAACCCAGATCTACCAGCCACGATAGTCATAGGTCACCTTTGGTACAACTTAGGTACACATTTCACGGGTCCGTACCGCGCCGCACAATCTAGAACACCAGATGCCAGGATGCTCAGGCCAAGCCTGCCCTTGGGCTCAGTCTGATCGTTCCCCGAAAGGAGCGCACAACAGAACGGTTCCCGGACTGAGTTGAATTACTCGGCTTCGCGGTCGGAACGAGTTATCCGGCCAGCTAAGTGAGAGGCATGCGTTCAATCTTGTCAGAAGCACCAACAACGGTACGGTCCTTAATCGACACAGACGGGGATAAATCCACACCCAAGACCTCCATGTCTTGTCGCTTCTCTATCGACTTCCCGTCCAGTCTCAATTTACTTTTACCCCATTGTTCTGTTCCACGATAGCAGATATAGCCAACCGTGCTCTGGTATCCACCTATATCTCGCAGGTGATAGGACATCACCCGACTTCTACCGATCTAAGCATGGCTAAGCATATATATTCGATCCTGGACCTATACCGGTTAAAGGTGTAATATCTGGACAAGGAATGTACATGCATCAAGTGGTTTCATTCAACTCTTATAACCTATTGCATCAATCATAAATACGTAAGTAAACATTTGTAAATTACTGGGAGACTTATAATGCTCCGGGGCTTGCCTCGTAGAAAGGAAGTAGGACGATGGTCAGGGCACTCCGGAAGCTCTTTAGGGTTCTGCTCCACGCCTTCGGGAGCTGCGGCTTGCGGATCCTCCTGCTGGTTCCCTTCCTCTGCTTCTTCGAATTCCAGCAACGTGATCTCTTCCTCCGATCCTAAATGCATGAGTATGGTATAAGTATTTACGAATGCATATATGTTAACAAGTGCATCACGTTGTTTGAGTAGGTGCATATCTCTTCTCGATTATTACTTAACTACTTCTACAATGCATCGACTATGCCACAAATAGTAGCTACTTGTTTCACTCATAACTAGAGTTCTACAAATCCAAAAACAGTGATCCTGGACTTTCTGGAAAGCTTATCAAATTCTCTACAACTTTGTTATTAACCATTTTTACAGTCTACATCAGTTTCAACATGCAACTCATCACACTCTAGAATCAGTCCGGAAACTATTTAACATGCAATATAAAGTAAGAATACTTCTACTCAGGTAATCATTCAAAATTTGACAACATATAATCTACCAACAGTTTAAGCATACTAATTACATTTAATATAATATAATGGTGAAGCCCAAACTATTTATTTAATTGCCTTTATTATTTTATTTAGATATCTAGGTTAAATAATAAACATATATCAGCTGTACTTCATAAATTCCCAAAAATTTACAGTGCCTTACTAATGCTATAAAAGGGCTACTATAAAAATTTCATGTCATTTTACTAAGTAGAACATTCTGTACAAAAATGATAAGGCAGCAAGGCTTGAAATAGCATAAATGGAAAATCCTATTGAAAAGTGTCAAGCAACAGATTTTCTATTTTTCTTAACATCCATATGGTACTAGTATTACCTCCAATAAATTTCATGAATTTTGGACTCATAATTAATTTATAAAAATTCATGCAAGGATTGACTATTTATAAAAGAAAAATCTATAACTATAGATCTACACATGCACTGGTCCTCAAACTTTTACCAGAGTTCATATATGACAAGAATAGCCTACCACAAAATTTTCATAATTTTTGGAGCACAGGAACTCTAGATATAAAATAAACAAATTTCAATGTATTCAAAAGCACATTTCAAATCCCTATTTAAATCTCTAGAAATTTCTACTGTTGAAACCAAGAACATATTTTTCTTAAATACTACACTTCCTAAGCAACACAATCATATTTATTTCACAATTTTAGGAGCTACCAAACTTAAGATACAAAATTCACAAAACAAATCAAAAACTGGAATCAAATGAGTTAGCCTTCAATACTGCTATCGCTGACCGGTGGGACCCGCTGGTCAGGGGACCCCACGCGTCAGTGACACGGAGCAGAGCAGCGGCGCTGCTGGGCACTGCGCGGCTGCGGCTCGTCGACGGCGAGCTTCGCCGGCGGTAACATCTTCACTACACGACCTACGTGACCTAGCGAAGCGATTGAGCCACTTGGCCGGTCCTATTGCCGACCCTAGAGCTGACGGCGGCGACCATGGCGGAACGGCGGGGCTGGACCACGGCGGTACGCCGGTGTGGGCTACGGTGGCTCGAACGGACGCTGCGCCGAGCATCACCGAGCTGCGGCGGAGCTATCTAGTGCCCTGACGCGGCCTAGGATGGACGGTGGCGACGTGGCCACGGAGACGGAGCTCACGGCGGAACTCCGGCGAGCTTATACGCGCTGCGGTGGCTTACCAAGTGCTGTCAGCGGGCACGGGAAGAAGCAGTGGGTCGCTGGGGAGACGGTGGAGCTATCGCGGTGGTGCTAGAGTGGCTAGGTGCGAGCTGTGCGTGGCTATGGCGACGGCGGAGCTGCGGGAGCTCGGCGGCTGCTGCTGGCGCTGCGAGACGGCGAAGGAGACCGAGGCGAAGCAAATGGGTGCTCGGCTGAGTACGGGCGGGCGCTGGCGTGATGAAGGCGCGCTCGGGCGCGTCGTGGCCTGCGCGGATAGACCGGCGGCGACGCGTGGCCGTTTCCCGCGCCACGCGGCGTGCGAAGCCTGAAGCCGGTCGGCCACCGAAACGATTCAGTTCGTCAGTTAAGTCCCGAAGTCGAGCCTGACAGCATGTTTTCATGTTGATTTATTGGCTAATCGGTGGCTCCTTCGTGCAAACATCCTGAATAGATTTTGTAGACCCATGTACCAGCTTCAATTGTTCTTAAAGGATCATGCTCTATTTCGCAACCAAAACCAAGTTATATCATCACCAATGTCAGCCCGACAGTCGGTCAGTAAACCTAGACTTAGAAAAATTTTACAAGTGTTGAATTCTTGATTTTTCTGATTTTTGTGGGACCTATTCAAGCATGTTAGAAGCTAAATCAGTCCATGACCCAAAAATAAAAGTTGTTCCTTATGTCAAACACTACAACATTGCTTTAGTGAACTCCTCCATGCAAGGTCTCTAACACCTAGTTCAACTTTAGTCAAACATGCCACTTTGAAATCATGATACATACTCAAACCATGGCTAAATGACCAATTTAGCCCTAGCCCTAAATACCAAAGTTGTTCATGATGATATCCTAAGCATGTTTAAGAAATTTCCAAGGTCATCCTATCATTTTATGCAGTGGTCACTCATAGAGCTATCTAGGTCAACACATGAAATATTACTTAAGTGCTTGATCATGGAAGGTGGCCTTCATGAACAAGGTTCCTTTTGTTAACCTAAGTGTAGCTAAGGTGTTTTAGTGACTAGCATTACCCACTTGCATTCATTTGCACAAGATCATATGCATATGTTCTAAGAAACACGAGATAACAAGCAATGTTTCATATGTTTCGATCAAATGTTTCAATTGTAAATGATGATTTATGAATGCTTGATGCTCATGCTCATGTTATGCAAGTCAAGTTATGCAAGGCTAACACCCGAGGTGTTACAGCCCCTCCCCCTTATAAAAATCTCATCCCGAGATTTGCAAGACCTACCATTCTTGGAAAAAGGCGGGATAAACTTCTCGTAGATAATCTTCTCTTTCCCACGTAGCATCTTGTTCACTATGATTGTTCCACACCACCTTATAGAACTTAATAATCTTACTCCTTGTCACTCTCTCCATCTCTTCTACTACTCGAATTGGCTTTTCTTCATAGGTCAAATCCGATTGAAGCTGCATGTTGGTGGGTGCAATCACTTCTTCGGGTACTCGAAGACATTTCTTTAGCTGAGAAACATGGAACACATCAAAGATTGCACTCATCTCTGGTGGTAGTTGTAGCTTATACGCAACATTTCCTTTTCGTTCCAAAATTTTGTATGGCCCTACATATCTTGGTGAAAGCTTCTTTTTCATCCCAAATCTTTTCACACCTTTCATGGGTGATACTCTCAAGTATACATAGTCACCCACTTCAAAAGTTAGTGGTCTTCTTCTTCTATCGGCATAACTCTTCTGTCTTGATTGAGCTACCTTCATGTGTTGTTGGATGATACGTACTTGCTCTTCGGCTTCATTGACAAAATCAATACCAAAGTATCTCCTTTCACCGGGCTCAATCCAATTCAATGGAGTCCTGCACTTTCTGCCATACAAGGCTTCAAATGGAGCCATTTTGATACTCGCTTGATAACTGTTGTTATAGGAGAATTCAGCTAAAGGTAACCATTTCTCCCATGAACCTTTTGAAGATATAACACAAGCCCTAAGTAAATCTTCTAGGATTTGGTTCACTCGCTGTCTGTCCGGAAGTTTGCGGATGATAAAGCTAAACTTCTGATTAGCTTGGTTCCCAAAGCTTGGTGTAAGTGTTCCCAGAAACGAGCTATGAATTGTGGTCCTCTATCTGAGATTATGGTCCTGGGTACTCCATGCAATCTCATGATCTGGGATACATATATCTCAGCGTATTTCCCAACTATATACCGCGTGTTCACGGGTATAAAGTGTGCTGACTTGGTAAGACGATCAACAATGACCCTAGATTGAATCATGACCTTGTGGCGTTGTTGGAAGGCCTGTAATAAAGTCCATACTGATTTCCTCCCATTTCCATCCTGGAATAGATAGTGGCTGAAGTAATCCAGCGGTTTTCATATGGACGGCTTTCACTTCTACTGCAGTTATCACACCTAGCAACATAGGCTGCGATCTCTTTCTTCAACTTGGTCCACCAAAAACGGGTTCTTAAATCTTGATACATTTTACTACTACCCGGGTGGATAGACAATTTGGACGAGTGAGCTTCTTCTAAAATTTGATTCCTTAGCTCACGGTCTTTTGGCACCACTAGTCGGTCCTCAAACCATAATACACCTCTTTCGTCTAATCTAAAATGTTTGGTTTCTTGCTCTTGCATTTTTCTCTTGATGTGACTTACTCCTACATCTGTCTGCTGTAGCTCTATGATTTTGCCCTCAAGCGAACAACTGATCGTGATATTGTGTAGTACAGCAGGATGTAGCAAGTTGAATCCATCTTCCAATAGTACTTCCATAGTGTTGCAATGGGACTTCCGACTAAGTGCATCGGCTACCACATTAGCTTTACCCTGGATGGTAATGCACTTCCAAATTATAGTCCTTAATCAATTCCAACCATCTACGTTGTCTCATGTTCAGTTCTGGCTAGGTAAAGATATACTTGAGGCTTTTGTGGTCAGTATAGATATGACATACATTGCCCAACAAGTAATGTCTCCATATCTTTAATGCATGGACAACGGCTGCCAGTTCCAAATCATGTGTAGGGTAGTTGACTTCATGTTTTCTCAATTGCCGAGAGGCATATGCAATTACTCTCCTCTTCTTGCATAAGCACACATCCCAAACCTATTCCCTGATGCATCACAAAATACATCAAAAGGCTTTTCAATGTCTGGTTGTGCTAGCACAGGCGCTGTAGTCAACAACGTTCTGAGGGTGTGAAAAGCTGTTTCACATTCTGGTGTCCATTTGTATTTCTCATCTTTCTAAAGTAGTCTGGTCATAGGCTTAGCTATCTTTGAGAAATCTGGAATAAACCGACGATAGTATCCTACTAACCCTAGAAAACTCCGAACTTCATGAACCGAAGTTGGGGCTTTCCAATCCATGACCTCTTGTACTTTTGATGGGTCTACTGAGATTCCATCTCTTGATAAAATGTGACCTAAGAAAGGTACTTTGCTCATCCAAAATTCACATTTGCTAAACTTGGCATATAGCTTATGCTCCCTCAATCTAGGATAGGACAATCCTCAGATGCTCTTCATGATCTGACTCATTTTCTGAATAAATCAATATGTCATCGATAAACACGACCACGAACTTGTCAAGTTCGGGCATGAATACCGAGTTCATCAGGTACATGAAATAGGCTAGAGCATTTGTTAGTCCAAAAGACATAACCTAAATACTCGTATAGGCCGTACCTAGTAGAGAAAGCAGTTTTAGGTATATCCTCCGGTCTGATCTTTATCTGATGGTACCCTGATCTCAAGTCAATTTTAGAGAATACCTTTGCCTTCAGCTAGCTGATCGAACAAGATGTCGATGCGGGGTAATGGATATTTGTTCTTGATGGTCACAAGCATTGAGTGGTCTATAATCTACACACATTCTCAGTGACTTATCCTTCTTTTTCACAAACAAGGCTAGGCATCCCCACAGAGATGAGCTAGGTTGGATAAGACCTTTGTCCAATAGATCTTGCAATTGAACTTTAAGTTCTGCTAACTCATTGGGTGGCATTCTATAGGGCCTTCTGGATATGGAGTGCGGTACCTGGCACTAATTCAATTTTAAATTCCACGTCCCTATTCGGCGGTAGACCTGGTAATTCCTCTGGAAATACATCCGGAAACTCACAAACCACGGGGATATCACATATGGTGGTGGTTTGGATAGCACAGGCTAAATGTTGGGGTTCGAAATCGCGGGAGAGTGGGACTAGAAAAGCATTCCCTCCCGTGGGTTCTCTCAACATAATAGTATGGGTGCTAGTGTCAATAAGAACACCATGATCCTTCATCCAATTCATGCCTAAGATTACACTTATCGACAACCCCGGCAATATTATCAAATCTGTTGTGTACTCCCTCCCTTGTATCAAGATGAGTACATTTTTGACTATCTTTTTGGTAGTAACAGTACCCCCTGCTGAACTTATGTTATAACCCCCTTTACTTACTTCAATTATTTCTTGATCATGTCTAGATGCAAATGCTTGACTCATAAATGAATGAGAAGCTCCCGAGTCAAATAAAACAACAGCGGGATGCTTGTTGACGAGAAACATACCAGCCGTGACAACCTCTCCGGTGGGCACTTCCTCTATAGCGGTATAATGCACTTGTCCCTGATGTGCCCTGGCATTCACCTGCCTCTGATTGTTCTGATTTGGATTGCCATTCCTCTTGGGGTGGGGGCACTCCTTGGACCAATGACCTAGTTGGTTGCAGTTGAAACAAGGTTGATTACTTCTGAATCCGGTGGAGCTGTCCTGATTGCCATTTCCTTTTGGTAAGGCAATAGTGAACGCCTTACGAAACGGTTTCTATGGCCTGTTATTCTGAGCTTTCGGTGGTGGAGGCCTGAACTTGGGTGTAGGTGGACGGAATTGTGGCCTAGCTGCGATAGGCGCTTTTGACTGGAAAGATCCGGATGCACCGGCCTCATATGCCCTCTTGCGACCTTTAGCAACTGCATGCATGTTGTTGTGGTTTTCTTGGGTCAAGGCATCACTAATAAACTCATTGTACGTGGCACATCGAGAATTTGCCATAGTCTTCATTAATTTGGTACCCAGACCTCGCTTGAAACTCTCAATCTTTTTCTCTTCAGTATCCATGAAACTTGGAGCATATCTTGACAAGTTGTTGAATGCGTGCATATATTCTGTGAGTGACTTTGTTCCTTGAGTGAGCCTCATAAATTCGGCTGCTTTCATGCGCATTAGGCCCGGGGGAATATGGTGTCCCCTAAAAGCCAGTTTGAATTGATCCCAGGTAACTCGCGCGTTAGCAGGCAGAGACGACAGGAAGTGTGTCCACCAGATTCCTGCTGGTCCTTGCAGCTGATGAGAAGCATATTTAGCTTTCAGGTGCTCTGTGACCCTTAGCAGACTGAAATTTCTGCTCGATGGTATTCAGCCACTCATCGGCATGCAGTGGTTCCTCAGCCACCTTGAAGATCGGAGGCTTCGTGTCCAGAAACTCCTTGAATGAACTGTGCTGATTTGGCTCGGCCCCTGGTTGCTGTGGGTGGCCACGAGCAGTGTTTTGCGCGATGAGGCGCAAAGCTTCCTCCATTGTCCTTTGGCTCCCTAGGAACTGGGTAAAGAATTCCTGAAGCAGACAGGTGGCGGTGGGGGTGGCAAGTCATCCTGGTTGCCATCCTAGCTGCCACCAGCTCCAGCACGGGTGCGCGTCATCTGCGAAGTTGCAACAATAAGCGATTATTGGTTGATGCCAAGAGATTGCAGATGAATTAGGTACTCATGCCAAACTGAAATTACTGGAGAAAATTCTCAAAAGCACAATAAAAACAGAGGCATAACAATTCATTCTCGCAACATGACATCGCCAATTTGACCACTTATCGTGCTCATAACGCATGCAAATTTAAAGCGTGATTACCGACAAAGTACTGGAATTGCATTGACGTTCATCCAAACGTGCGATTAATATTACATGATAGTCTGGTTACTAATGCCAACTTGGAACTATAGGTCCATTACATAAATAAAGGTGATACATTAGTCCTTCCACTAAATGCTAAGTGATCTAATCCTCATCATGATCACTATCAAGGTCAGACGCAGAATCATCTCCTTCCTTAGGCTCTATTTCTTCTTCAGGTGCCACTTCTTCTTCTTCCTTGTACCCTTCTAGATCCATTTCTGTGGCTCTAGGTGGTACATAAGGGTGGAGCTGATTGTGCAGTAAATGAACCTCTTCATGCAGATTATCATTGTATTCTTCCGCATTGGCCAGCTGCTGTCCCAGCTCAAACTGTCGAGCCCTCAGGACATCTTCCCTGGACCAAGCTGCATTTCACTGGTGAGTTAACCGAGTCATCTCTTCAGTGAGCCTCTCAATCTCAGCATCGTGCTCCCTTTGAAGCTGACGTCGGTCCTCGCGGGCATGACCAAGAGCGCCAGACACACGTCTGAGGCTACCTTCAACTCCATCTAACACTCTCATCACTGCGAACATGGCGCTCATGGAAGGGTTATCGCTGTTCTGCCCTTCTGCTGCACCAATCTCCAAAGATCTTCCTCTTGCCTGCTGCCATGAGTCAGTGGAGGGATTGCCCCTCGGAAAAACTCCAACCAAAGCGGCTGCCAGCTCCTGAGGAAAACGATCCATGATATTCCTCAAGATCCCAAAGGCTGCCCTAGCCAGCTGCTTCTTCAGCAGTCCTGCCAGTCGACTCATAACACCAACCTGTCCACTCAGAATCGTCACCTCGGGGACGGACAACGGCCTCCACTGTAACTAAGAGACCTTCTCCCAACTGCTCATTCACCCAGAAGTAGCGGGGTTCCATTCCATCAAGGATAACCTACATAGCTGAGCACTCTCCATAAGAGTGTAGGCATCCCAAACTCTCCAAGGAACGTGTGACGTTGACGGGTACGTGGAGCAAGCTGACGGCTAGGAGCTCTGCCTCCGGTTGACTTGCGAGCAGTCTGCTTGGTGCGTGCCATCTGCACCATTAACATGTACCCTTGGTGAGACAATGCCATAATGGATAAGAGTTACATAACCGAGTAAGAATCTTTATAAGGGGAGGAACAATGTAGTTATGTGAATGGTAATTTAACATGATGCATGCTCATTCCGTACGTCCTCACAAACTTAGGAAAAATTTGCTTCTAACGGTAGACACTGGTGGCATACATACGTTCTCTCATAAATAGCGTAACTAGTCGAGCTACACGTTTCGTTGTTAGTGTACCTGCATAAAATTTCATTTCAGCCCTAAACCCATAATGAAATATGTAGAATGTAATTGTAAATACTTTCATATATGTATACCCATACATATATTTCCGTATCAATCTACCCGACAAGAATTTAAACCCACAATTAAATACGTACCATATACACATGCACGCATGTATACATAGCCGTACCAAAGCTAACTCTTCCCGACCGCACGCTCACCTCTTGCGGTCATACACTCATCTTACCTTGGCGTAGAGGCATCTGATCCATACATTACCACTCAAGTGAATGGTATCCATACTATAGCACGCCGTATGGACGACGAAGTAAAAACCCCCATGTTAGTACTTAGATAGCCACCTAATAGTCCTTAATTTGGGCATAAGGAAAGTGATCACTGGCACACTTTAGATTTCAAATACCTATTATTTGACTATTAGTTGCTAGAGAAGGGTTTTTGGAAAACAAAAACTTTTGTTTTAAATACACTTGTGACAATTAACGTTAAATCTTGCTCTGATGCCAGCTGTCGCAGAACTGACCAATTTATAAGAATACAAGTACAATGGCAATCCGCAAGCGGTCACACTATCATACTTGAACCCATATAAACCCTGGTAGTCCGTCGAGTACCACGACGGGTATCGATAAACGATTTACAACAACCAAGATCGTACAGGATTCAACATACATGTCACATGTTACATAAAGTTCAGGAAAACTTTTCATCATCAGAGTACGAATAAAAGTTATTACAAACCAAGTTTGATAAACAAAGCGGAAGCAAATAAGTTCAAGATAAAGTTTTCCAACATAGTTTGATACAGTGCCGAGCCAGATCACGGTCCACAAAAGCAAAGATAGGAATTACTAAGGGAGCCTGCCCAAGGCTCACTCCTCATCCACGGCGGGATAGAAGCAACTCTTGCAATAACCATGATACACAGTGCCATCTGCAACAATGGGAAAATAAACCCTGAGTACTAGAAGGTACTCAGCTAGACTTACCCGTCATGAACCAGAAATAAAATGACTCCAAGGATTATGCAAGGATGTATAAGTGGACGGAACTTGACAACATTTTGCGTAAAAGGCAATTACCCGTTGTACAATTGTGATTCCTTTATCAAGTTAATTATAACTATCCATTTCTAGATTAGCAACTATCCTATGCCAAACATGTGGTATATTATTTAGAATCATACAATAGTAACCATAGCAGGTATTGTAATTCCATATTCATCTGAACCATCATGTTTCATAATATAGTTGCTACGATGTTGGGACTAGCCAAGTTTCTCACTATCCGGGAGAGACGGCGATTCGAATCGATTTCTACCAGCTGGGAATTTATTCCTAACACAAACCCAGATCTACCAGCCACGATAGTCTTAGGTCACCTTTGGTACAACTTAGGTATACATTTCGCGGGTCCGTACCGTGCCTCACAATCTAGAACACCAGATGCCAGGATGCTCAGGCCAAGCCTGCCCTTGAGCTTAGTCTGATCGTTCCCCGGAAGGAGCGCACAACAGAACGGTTCTCGGCCTGAGTTGAATTACTCGGCTTCGCGGTCGGAACGAGTTATCCGGCCAGCTAAGTGAGAGGCATGCGTTCAATCTTGTCAGAAGCGCCAACAACGGTATGGTCCTTAATCGACACAGACGGGGATAAATTCCACACCCAAGACCTCCATGTCTTGTCGCTTCTCTATCGACTTCCCGTCCGGTCTCAATTTACTTTTACCCCATTGTTCTGTTCCACGATAGCAGATATAGCCAACCGTGCTCCGGTATCCACCTATATCTCGCAGGTGACAGGACATCACCCGACTTCTACCGGTCTAAGCATGGCTAAGCATATATATTCGATCCTGAACCTATACCGGTTAAAGGTGTAATATCTGGACAAGGAATGTACATGCATCAAGTGGTTTCATTCAACTCTCATAACCTAATGCATCAATCATAAATACATAAGTAAACATTTGTAAATTACTAGGAGACTTATAATGCTCCGGGGCTTGCCTCGCAGAAAGGAAGTAGGACGATGGTCAGGGCACTCCGGAAGCTCTTCAGGGTTCTGCTCCACGCCTTCGGGAGCTACGGCTTGCGGATCCTCCTGCTGGTTCCCTTCCTCTGCTTCTTCGAATTCCAGCAACGTGATCTCTTCCTCCGATCCTAATTGCATGAGTATGGTATAAGTATTTCGAATGCATATATGTTAACAAGTGCATCACGTTGTTTGAGTAGGTGCATATCTCTTCTCGATTATTACTTAACTACTTCTACAATGCATCGACTATGCCACAAACAGTAGCTACTTGTTTCACTCATAACTGGAGTTCTACAAATCCAAAAACAGTGATCCTGGACTTTCTGGAAAGCTTATCAAATTCTCTACAACTTTGTTATTAACCATTTTTACAGTCTACATCAGTTTCAACATGCAACTCATCACACTCTAGAATCAGTCCGGAAACTATTTAACATGCAATATAAAGTAAGAATACTTCTACTCAGGTAATCATTCAAAATTTGACAACATATAATCTACCAACAGTTTAAGCATACTAATTACATTTAATATAATATAATGGTGAAGCCCAAACTATTTATTTAATTGCCTTTATTATTTTATTTAGATATCTAGGTTAAATAATAAACATATATCAGCTGTACTTCATAAATTCCCAAAAATTTACAGTGCCTTACTAATGCTATAAAAGGGACTACTATAAAAATTTCATGTCATTTTACTAAGTAGAACATTCTGTACAAAAATGATAAGGCAGCAAGGCTTGAAATAGCATAAATGGAAAATCCTATTGAAAAGTGTCAAGCAACAGATTTTCTATTTTTCTTAACATCCATATGGTACTAGTATTACCTCCAATAAATTTCATGAATTTTGGACTCATAATTAATTTATAAAAATTCATGCAAGGATTGACTATTTATAAAAGAAAAATCTATAACTATAGATCTACACATGCACTGGTCCTCAAATTTTTACCAGAGTTCATATATGACAAGAATAGCCTACCACAAAAATTTTCATAATTTTTGGAGCACAGGAACTCTAGATATAAAATAAACAAATTTGAATGTATTCAAAAGCACATTTCAAATCCCTATTTAAATCTCCAGAAATTTCTACTGTTGAAACCAAGAACATATTTTTCTTAAATACTACACTTCCTAAGCAACACAATCATATTTATTTCACAATTTTAGGAGCTACCAAACTTAAGATACAAAATTCACAAAACAAATCAAAAACTGGAATCAAATGAGTTAGCCTTCAATACTGCTGTCGCTGACCGGTGGGACCCGCTGGTCAGGGGACCCCACGCGTCAGTGACACGGAGTAGAGCAGCGGCGCTGCTGGGCACTGCGCGGCTGCGGCTCGTCGACGGCGAGCTTCGCCGGCGGTAACATCTTCACTACACGACCTACGTGACCTAGCGAAGCGATTGAGCCACTTGGCCGGTCCTATTGCCGACCCTAGAGCTGACGGTGGCAACCATGGTGGAACGGCGGGGCTGGACCACGGTGGTACGCCGGTGTGGGCTACGGTGGCTCGAACGGACGCTGCGCCGAGCATCATCGAGCTGCGGCGGAGCTATCTAGTGCCCTGACGCGGCCTGGGATGGACGGTGGCGACGTGGCCACGGAGACGGAGCTCACGGTGGAACTCCGGCGAGCTTATACGCGCTGCGGTGGCTTACCAAGTGTTGTTAGTGGGCATGGGAAGAAGCAGTGGGTCGCTGGGGAGACGGTGGAGCTATCGCGGTGGTGCTGGAGTGGCTAGGCGCGAGCTGTGCGCGGCTATGGCGACGGCGGAGCTGCGGGAGCTCGGCGGCTGCTGCTGGCGCTGCGAGACGGCGAAGGAGACCGAGGCGAAGCAAATGGGTGCTCGGCTGAGTGCGGGCGGGCGCTGGCGTGATGAAGGCGCGCTCAGGCGCGTCGTGGCCTGCGCGGACAGACCGGCGGCGACGCGCAGCCGTTTCCCACGCCACGCGGCGTGCGAAGCCTGAAGCCGGTCGGCCACCGAAACGATTCAGTTCGTCAGTTAAGTCCCGAAGTCGAGCCTGACAGCGTGTTTTCAAGTTGATTTATCGGCTAATCGGTGGCTCCTTCGTGCAAACATCCTGAATAGATTTTGTAGACCCATGTACCAGCTTCAATTGTTCTTAAAGGATCATGCTCTATTTCGCAACCAAAACCAAGTTATATCATCACCAATGTCAGCCCGACAGTCGGTCAGTAAACCTAGACTTAGAAAAATTTTACAAGTGTTGAATTCTTGATTTTTCTGATTTTTGTGGGACCTATTCAAGCATGTTAGAAGCTAAATCAGTCCATGACCCAAAAATAAAAGTTGTTCCTTATGTCAAACACTACAACATTGCTTTAGTGAACTCCTCCATGCAAGGTCTCTAACACCTAGTTCAACTTTAGTCAAACATGCCACTTTGAAATCATGATACATACTCAAACCATGGCTAAATGACCAATTTAGCCCTAGCCCTAAATACCAAAGTTGTTCATGATGATATCCTAAGCATGTTTAAGAAATTTCCAAGGTCATCCTATCATTTTATGCAGTGGTCACTCATAGAGCTATCTAGGTCAACACATGAAATATTACTTAAGTGCTTGATCATGGAAGGTGGCCTTCATGAACAAGGTTCCTTTTGTTAACCTAAGTGTAGCTAAGGTGTTTTAGTGACTAGCATTACCCACTTGCATTCATTTGCACAAGATCATATGCATATGTTCCAAGAAACATGAGATAACAAGCAATGTTTCATATGTCTTGATCAAATGTTTCAATTGTAAATGATGATTTATGAATGCTTGATGCTCATGCTCATGTTATGCAAGTCAAGTTATGCAAGGCTAACACCCGAGGTGTTACAAATTCTATCTAGATTTTGAATTAAAAATTCAAAGTAAATTTTAACTCAAAACCCTAATTTTTGGGGAATTATTTTTAAAGCAAACTTTTGCAAAAATCTGAATACAAACTTTGCTCCAAAAATTGTGCTAAATAATTCTAGATGATTTACAAGCATAGCCAAACATGTTTTACTATCCTAGCAAGCATAATTTGGGCAAAACAACTCTTAAACAGGTGTATGCAACATTTACGTTTCACGAACATGTTTTGTATGTTTCGAAGCAGTGTTTCAGTTGTTATTTACATGATTAGGCATGTATGATTAGGATGCTTGATGATGCATGATATGCATGATTTGCTGTGCCTAAATGCTGGCATAACACTGGGGTGTTACAAAGCTAGACTAGCTAAAGTGCACCGAGTGGTGGTAGCAATGGCTAAGCCAGGGTCTACTTATAAAGGCGGAGCGTTCAGTGGTCCTAGCGTGGTCTAGGGTTCATGCATGGGATCGCTTACGAATGAATCGACCAAATTTTTCGCGCATTCGAGGTGAGTGATGTCCGAGGCCATTACTGACCAGTATGACTGTAGGGCAAGGGTCCAACAAGAGCACAGAAAATGAGTATAGGAAGACGTGGGTCACGACAGGCGCCAACCACGTGCAAACGCAGAGCACGAAGCCATAGTGCAGAATAATTCCAGAACAGAAATGGTTCAGTCTTGCATAATACGACACGCGTGACACCTATGAATGGCATATCTATAAGTAATACGAGCGCTACAATTCACAAACAGGATATGCATGAATGCACATTCTATACGTCCTTCCACTGTTGCCAACATATAGGGCAATTGTTCTCAGATTTTTGGCACATCGTTCTCTCCCTGTAGCTAGTCGATACTATCGAACTATGCTCAGGGTCAGTGTACCTGCAGAAAATTGATTAAGCCTACCTAAGTCAACAGAGTGCCATCTATCTTGGATACATAACCATAGTAATAGGGCTACTTATATAACTTCGCATACAACGTCCCCTTCTTTTGAAAAGAATTTATTGTCTAATTTTATTTAGAAAAAGGTTCTGAAGCTTTATTTCCTCATTTATGCTCTGATACCACCTGTGGCAGAACTGCCTAATCTAATGCCTCCCAGGAGTACTCGTCTTCTATTAGACACTAAGTACTCAGTGGAGAACACCAAATTACGTAGTTTCATTAGGCACATCCCGAGGGAGAACCAAAAAATCTACATTTTTCCATCAGGATCACAAATGAGATAATAAAGCTTACATCATTCTTAACCATTTCTTACATTACTTTTAATACAACATCAAAGTATAATATTTATTTTTATAACAGCGAAATATAATCATATTGTTAGAGTTATGAACAATTTAATTGAACAGCAACATATAAACATGTGAACAGAGTTACATCAGAAATAATTATCTATTCATGACATGATGAAATATTGATATATAAATTATGGCAATAGATTATAAAAATCTCATTTATAAAAACATTTAGTGAGAGTTATAAATAAAACTATGATCGCAGCGCAAAGGAAATCCTCTCTGAGCCCACCAGGAGGAATCCACACACAAGAGTCAACTCTAGCATCCATGATGAGGACATCACTTCTTCAGAGATACCCGCTGATCCTCCAACCATCATGCAAGGTCCAATGACCTGGGCTCAAAAGCGACAACTCAATTTAGAGGTGAGCTCATTCTTAAGCGATACTTTTCATACTTTTGAGAATAGACTACTGCCTAATGATGTTATCTTGCTTAGGAACATTGGAGAGGGTCATGAAGGACTTAGAGGAAGTGGTGGAGGTGATGATGACCAGCAAGGATGTCCAACACAAGCCGGAGGCCCAGTCCAACAAGAATTCGAGTCTGCCTCGGCCTCTAGGACCAGTCTGCCTTAAACTGGTCACCCAGGACGCATCCGGACTCCATTTTCGACGATCCACATATGATGGAAAGCTAATTTGATAAGGAAGCTAATCCAAGTGGTCTCACATCAAAAGCAGTTCAGAATCAATAGGAATTGTCGAAATAAGTCAGCGTCCAGAATCTGTCAGGGTGCTGCGACACTGTCTTTTGGTTCGTTGGACCGTGTATCATGTTTGGGCCCATTAGGGGCGTGTCCAGGGGTCTTGCATGACCCTAGAGTCTTCATAAACAGCCGCTGCTCCTCCATTAGGGTGGGGGTTTTGCTTGGATTATTCTGTCAAGAACAGTTTCGTCGTTCATCGGTTTGTGAGACCACAACTTCGTGAGATAATCATTCATCTGTAATTTGGTTGTGTTCTTTCTTGTTCTTGCTTGTGTTCTTCATTGCGTAGGCAAGGATTAGCCTTCTTGGTGAGGTCAACCTAGTCCATGACTTGGTTGATAACTAGAGGAGCTATGGTGCTAAGATTGTAGGGTTCGATCTTTCGATCTGAAGCCGGATCGGTGTGTCATTCTCCGCCACAACGATAGTTACCATCACCTGACGAAAGATCGGGATCCTCATCTCCATTAAGTGATAATCAGAGCTAAGGTGTACCATCAGGTTCACTTTTATTCCCTAGTTTTGAGTGTTTCACATTCATCCCATAGTCCAGTGCTATACTCGTTTGTCCTATCCTAGAACCTTTCGCGCCATAGCCTTTGCATATTTTAGTTTCAGAGTCCGTCGTGTTGAGTTTGTGTCCTGGTCGAGGTCTTGTTGCTGGTTAGGTCACGTTAGAGTCCAATTAGTGTGTTTTCCCCCATCGTTTCCATTAAATCTTTGCTGTTGTGACCAGTTTTGCGCACATTGTTCCCGTTTTGTTCTCTAACAACAACAACAACAAAGCCAATTTTTAAAACTGGTCTAGTTTTCGCATACGAACTCTGATTTCGACGTTCCATATATCAAAATCAATTAGAAAAAAAATTCGGATCCGTCCATCCTCCGCGTAATCGAGGTTCGAAAATTTTAAATTGGTCAAAAAATGGTCACAAGATCCTCTTTTCGTGGTCACAAGGATTGTGTCGATTTTGAGCAAGTTTTCTGAATTTTCACAGGCCACGTCTTTCACTTGTTTATGCTTATATTTTTTGTGGTTACTTCTTTTGTGCTCCTAAGTAAAGGAAAAATATCAAAAAAATAAAATAAAAAGTTGAAATTTCCCAAAAAAACAACGACAGCCAAAAAAATAGAAAAAAAGAGAGGGACAAAAGAGGAACAATATCTACAGGAGCACATAGAGAAGACCAAAGTGAGCTGTGTTTGCGTGTGCTGTCTGGTTCCTTATTTGTGTTGCTATTTCCATCCACCATACTTGTTTTTCATACACCTATCACCTTGCTATCCACCATACTTTTGTCACACACCTAGTACTTGCAACATTTTAGACCAGCAACGAGAACAAGTACTTTGGACTATAATTCAACATTACTTTCTGTTACTGACTTGTGTACCAGATATACATATTACACTTTGTGTGCCTTCCAAGCTCCACAAACTCTTCAGATCAGTACAGACAAAGGGCCTTGCAATCTCGGTATCACTGCCTCATAGGTATCACGAACCAGCCGCCGGTTGTACCGCCCACTGCTTGTGTTGGTAAGAACTTTGTAAGAGCTTGGTAAGACGCTTCCACTTGCTATGAAAAGTGACACCACTACAACCATGTAGTCATTTGATAGGGATAACTTTCACCGTTTGTTCCTGTTTTTGTGTTTTCAATGGCAGGAGGTGAACAGACTAGAGATAACAATCCTAAGGGTTTCAGCGAGTGTGGTAGTCAAGAGCAACTACAGGCTGTTGTAGAGGATGCCCAAAAAAAGGATGAATGAGGCCGTTAGGAAGGCCGTCACTGACGCACTCATTGAACTCAACATTGGCAATAGCATGGAGAGATTGGACAAGCGAATTTCCACGCTAACCGATAAGGTTACTGAGTTGGAAACCTTTGTGGCGAGCAACAACGACGTCTCCGGCAGCAACACCGATGGTCAAGACATGGTGTATGATGCCAACGGGAACATAGGTCGAGCAGCTTTCCAGCAAGAGAGATTATGACAACGCCTTCACTGCAACACGACAGGTATGGGTGGTGTCCACAACTGTCAAGGTAATAATCACCGTGTGCCCGATGATCCTTATGCTAAAATTAAGTTCACAATACATCTTTTTTGGGTCATTATGATGCTGAGGGATATCTTGATTGGGAGATGACGGTAGAACAAAAGTTTAGTGCCCACCTTGTACCTGAGCAGCATAGAGTTAGACAAGCTACTAGTGAGTTTAAGAATTTTGCTATTATTTAGTGGAATGGGCTAGCTGCACAGAATGCTTTACCTGGTACGTGGGAAGAACTTAAGGTAGCTATGCGTGATCGTTTTGTTCCTCCTTCTTATCATAGAGACTTGCGTAAGAAATTGATGCGTTTAGAACAAGGAGATAAATCTGTATAGGATTACTATGGTGAGCTCCAAAAGGGATTGATGCGTTGTAGTGTTGTGGAGGGAAATGAAGATGCCATTTGTCGTTTTTATTCGGGTTTGAGGTGTGAGATTTAGGACATTGTTGATTATAAAGAATTTAACACTGTCAACCAGTTGTTTTAGTTTGCTATGCTTGCAGAAAAGGAATTGCAGGGGCGTGAACAACAGGGCAAGAGCAAGGTCAGCACCAGCACATACACGCCACGCTCGGCACCATCTTCGGGACTGACCAAGCCAACCACTTTTCGAGCGCCTCCACCAGTGACCAAGCGACCAGCAGCCTCTGGAGTTTCCGCTACACCTAAGGCACCACCCGCACGACCTTCAGATTTAGGTAAAATTCTTTGCAGGTGCCTACCAAGAGTTCCTCATCCGTTGCATCGACGGGACGTACTTCAGGTATTCAGTGCCACCGCTGCCATGGCATTGGCTATGTGTAGAAGGACTGCCCAAGTCAGTGGGCATATATTGCTACAAAAGATGGTTACATCAGCACCTCTGACATTGAGGATGAAGAAGACCAAGATGCAGATGAGGACGATGGCGAAGTCCTTAGTGACAAGGCCATGGCATCCTATAGGAGCATCATTGTACAGCAGGTGCTCAGCTCACAAGTCCAGCAACTTGAGAAGCTACAACGCCATAACTTGTTCTAGATTTTCTTCGTCATCAGCGACCGTCGAGCACGTGTCATTATTGATGGAGGTAGCTGCAATAATTGGTGAGTTCTGATTTGGTCAAGAAGTTTGGCTTGACCACACGCCCACACCCACATCCATACCATATTCAGTGGCTAAATGATTCTGGTAAAGCAAAGGTAACACAAACTTGCAGATTTTCATTTTCCATTGGTTCTTATGTTGATTCTGTTGATTGTGATGTGGTACCTATGCAAGCTTATTCACTTTTTATTGGGTCGTCCTTGGGAACATGATAATGATGCTACACACCATGGTAGAAGTAATAAATACACTTTTGTGCATAAAGGAAAGAAAATTACTTTGGTACCTTTGACCCCTGCTCAAATTGTACAAGCTAATAGAGAACACGCTGCTAGTTTCAATGATATTCAATCTGAAAATCAGCAAGTTGCTAGTTCTATTTTCCCACCTAAAAAGGATAAGTCTACATCTATTTCTAAGGCTAAGGGGATTAAATTGAAGGGTGGTGTTATGCTTGCAACAAAATGTGACTTTGCTGAAATTTCTGATGATGATATTTGCTATGCTTTGATATGCAAACGAGCTATGTTTTCGCTTGATGATATTGTTAGCTCGGTACCTCCTGCTGTCACTAACCTTTTGCAGGAGTATGAGGATATTTTTCCAGCTGAGATACCCTCGAGGCTGCCACCTATGAGAGGAATAGAGCATCAAATTGATTTGATTCTGGGAGCAACCTTGCCCAACCATGCTGCCTATTGAAGCAATCCCAAGGAGACTAAGGAAATTCAGCGATAAGTCCAAGACCTTTTGGACCATGGGTATGTACGTGAAAGCCTTAGTCCTTGTGCCATTCCTGTACTTTTGGTTCCTAAGAAAGATGGAACTTGGCGTATGTGTGTTGATTGTAGAGCCATCAATAATATTACTATTCAGTATCGTCATCCTATTCCTAGGCTAGACGACATGCTTGATGAGTTGTGTGGTTCTATAATTTTCACTAAGATTGACTTGCGAAGTGGCTACCACCAGATTAGAATGAAACTTGGAGATGAATGGAAAACTACGTTTAAAACCAAATTTGGGTTGTATGAGTAGTTAGTTATGCCTTTTAGTTTGACAAATGCACCTAGCACTTTCATGCGCTTAATGAATGAGGTTTTAAGAGTTTTTATTGTTCATCTTGTGGTAGTTTACTTTGATGATATATTGATTTACAGCAAGTCTTTTGATGAACATATGGATCACTTACGTGTTGTTTTTAATGCTTTACGTGATGCACATTTATTTGGTAACCTTGAGAAGTGCATCTTTTGCACGGATCAAGTTTCTTTTCTTGGCTATGTTGTAACTCCACAGGGAATTGAGGTGGAGAGATGAAAATTAAAGCCATAAAGAGCTAGCCGATTCCCCAAACCATCACACAGGTGAGGAGTTTTCTTAGTCTTGCAGGATTTTACCACCGCTTCGTCAAAGATTTTAGCACCATTGCTGCCCCATTGCATGAGTTGACGAAGAAATGAGTGGTGTTCCATTAGGGAGAGACACAAGAGGAGTCATTTGACACTTTGAAGGACAAGCTTACACACGCACCATTGCTGCAGCTTCCAAATTTTGGTAAGACTTTTGAGCTAGAATGTGATGCTAGTGGAGTTGGCATTGGTGGTGTTTTGATACAAGATGGTAAACTAGTTGCTTACTTTAGTGAAAAATTGCATGGTCCTGTTCTTAATTATTCCACATATGATAAGGAATTGTATGCACTTGTTCGTTCTTTAGAGACGTGACGTCATTATTTGTGGCCTAAAGAATTTGTTATTCATTCTGATCATGAATTGCTTAAGTATCTTCGCTCTCAAAATAATCTGAATCGTAGGCATGCTAAATGGGTTGAATTTATTGAATCTTTTCCTTATATTATCAAACACAAGAAAGGGAAGACTAATGTGATTGCTGATGCTTTGTCTAGAAGATATACATTGTTGTCCTAACTTGATTGTCAGATTTTTGGTCTTCAATCAATAAAAGAACAATATGTGCTTGATTCTAATTTTAAGGACGTGTTGCTTAATTGTAGAGAGGGACGTGTATGGAATAAGTTTATGATCAATGATGAGTTTTGTTTAGAGCTAACCGCCTATGCATTCCAGTTGGTTTCGTTCATCTTTTGTTGTTGCAGGAGGCACATGGAGGCGGATTGATGGAACTTTTTGGTGCTAAGAAGATGGAGGAGGTGCTATCCACACACTTCTTTTGGCCAAGGATGAGGCGAGATGTAGAGCGGTACATGGCTCGGTGTGCCACATGTCAAAAAGCTAAGTCGCGGTTGAACCCATATGGTTTGTATATGCCTCTTCCTATTCCTTCTACTCCTTGGGCAGATATATCTATGGATTTTGTGTTCGGATTGCCAAGGACTAAGAGGGGGAGGGATAGTATTTTTGTGGTGGTTGATTGTTTTTCTAAGATGGCACATTTTATTCCTTGTCATAAGAGCGACGATGCTGTTCATATTGCTAACATTTTCTTTCAAGAAATCGTTCGCTTGCATGGTATGCCTTCTACTATTGTTTTAGATCATGACACAAAATTCTAGAGTTATTTTTGGCGTACATTGTGGAATAAATTGGGGACCAAGCTGCTGTTTTCTACAACATGTCATCCCCAAACTGATGGACAAACTGAGGTTGTGAATCGAACATTGTCCACCATGTTGAGAGCTATTTTGAAGCGCAATTTCAAGATGTGGGAAGAGTGTTTGCCGCATGTGGAGTTTGCATATAACAGGGCAGAACATTCCACCACCAAGGTAAGTCCTTTTTAGGTAGTGTATGGTTTTAACCCCCATGTTCCTATTGATCTTTTGCCTTTACCTACCACTGAGAGAATACATAGTGATGCTAGAGAGAGTGCTGATTTTATTCATAAGTTGCACGAAACAACTAAAGCAAATATTGAAAGAATGAATGAAAAGTATAGAATTGCTGGTAGTAAAGGTAGAAAGAGATTAAACTTGAACCGGGTGATTTGGTTTGGTTACATTTGAGAAAAGATAGATTTCCTGAGCTGTGTAAGTCTAAATTAATGCCAAGAGCAGCTAGTCCTTATAAGATCATTGAGAAAATAAATGATAATGCCTACAAACTTGAATTGCCACCCGAGTTCAGGGTTAGTCCCACCTTTAACATTGCAGATTTGAAACCTTATTTGGGGAAGAAGAAGATGAGCTTGAGTCGAGGATGACTCCACTTCAAGAGGGGGAGGATGATGAGGACATCATTTCTTCAGAGGTACCCACTGGTCCTCCAACCGTCATGCAAGGTCCAATGACCTGGGCTCGAAAGCAACAACTCAATTTAGAGGTGAGCTCGTTCTTAAGCGATACTTTTCATACTTTTGAGAATAGACTACTACCTAATGATGTTATCTTGCTTAGGAACATTAGAGAGGGTCATGAAGGACTTAGAGGAAGTGGTGGAGGTGATGATGACCAGCAAGAACGTCCAACACAAGCCGGAGGCCCAGTCCAACAAGAATTCGGATCTGCCTCAGCCTTCAGGACCAGTCTGCCTTAAACTGGTCACCCAGGATGCATCTAGACTCCATTTTTGAAGATCCACATATGGATGGAAAGCTAATTTGATAAGGAAACCAATCCAAGTAGTCTCACATCAAAAGCAGTTCGGAATCAATAGAAATCATCAAAACAAGTCAGCATCCAGAATCTATCAGGGTGCTACGACACCGTCTTTTGGTCCGTTGGACCATGTATCATGTTTGGGCCCACTAGGGGCGCATCTAGGGGTCTTGCACGACCCTAGAGTCTTCATAAACAGCCACCACTCCTCCATTAGGGTGGGGGTTTTATTTAGATTATTCTGTCAAGAACAGTTTCGTCGTTCATCGGCTTGTGAGACCCCAACTTCATGAGATAATCATTCATCTGCAATTTGGTTGTGTTCTTTCTTGTTCTTGCTTATGTTCTTCATTGCGTAGGCAAGGATTAGCCTTCTTGGCGAGGTCACCTGATCTATGACTTGGTTGATAACCAGAGGTGCCGTGGTGCTAAGATTGCAGGGTTCAATCTTTCGATCTGAAGCCGGATCAATGTGTCATTCTCCGCCACAACGATAGTTACCATCACCTGACAGAAGATCGGGATCCCTATCTCCATTAATCCACCTTTCACCTACAAATAGGGGGAAATAAAACCCTGAGTACTCAATTGTACTCAGCAAGACTTACCTGACAGGAGGAAAGAAAAGACTCCAAGGATATGCAAGGCTATCTGGCTGGTGGGTTTATTGCATCTGCAGGAGCATTACTATAAGTGCATCCTTTATATTTGATTTTTATTAGCAGTCGTATTAGTTCATTAACCAACCATTCTATGTAAGCACCTGTGCTACTTTTCAAGCAAGTGGTAAGCAATCAGATTTTCCTTTTTCCAATCTTTTATCTTTCAGTTCTTACTATGGTGCTAGACCGCAGACAAGCCATACCGGATCGCCCGACGATTCGCGAATCAATGCCCCCGGCTGGGTATCCCAAAAACGCATGCCTCGCCTAGACCCTAGGCATAAATAGAACCAACCTATCACCCTTCTATCATGGGGTCCAGGTCCCTGTCCAAACTTGGAATCCAAGCCCCCGCTCCTAAGTCCCGGACTTAGTGCGGTGCAAGGACCTCCACCATCCCCGCCTCCAATTAGTCGGTCCGGAAAGAGCTGGAACCCATGACAATGAGAGCAACAAGTCTTTCAAGCGCCCATACCCAAGTCTGTGCTCGGGATAATAAGTATATGACTTGCCTAGGTCTTATGCAATGGCCGGTCCTTAACCGACACAGATAGAGAAAGTAGTGTAACCAAGCTATACCCCGCGGCCACGGGACACAACCTCTTACACCTACCAATACCCAACTATATCCCTGCCTGGTCACCATTTTTCCTTTCCACCATTTATATTTTTCAAGTGATAATGATATAGTAACATTTTTCCTATATCTCGCAAGTGACAGGCAATCACTCGACTTCTACCGGAGTCCCTATAGCATAGCAATCTACACGATCATATCATACTAGTAAGACTCATAGGATATATATATATATATATATATATATATATATATATATATATATATATATATATATGCAAATGGGTTTCATTCAACTCCTTAAAACTTAATGCACAAATATAATTTAAAGTGCAGTAAAATAGGGGTTATGCACTGGGGGCTTGCCTAGGTAAAATATAATCAGAAGTTAGCTTTCCATCATGGCGACACAATCTCCAAAAGCACCATTTCTCTAGCAACTCTCGATGACTCCATGATCCATCGAACGTCCCTATTATGATATGCAATGCGATGCAATGCAAAGACATAATTAATCGATTACAGCCGTGACTCGTAAAATACAATTTACGCCTCTTAAGTTAACAAGCTAGTTCTAATGACGACCGTACTTAGGCTACGTATCCATGTTGTCGAATAAGGCATTATTTCCCAATAATTGTTTTAGTTATACAAACCCAAGTTGTTTCTTTATTCCATTTTATCAATTTAATTTTGATTTGAAATAGGGTATCATTATCTATCTAACAAACTAATTATTCTGGAACTACAAAAATTACATTGAGCAGCTAATAATATTAGTAATTTACTGTAAGTTTTTAGAGTCAACACTATCACCGATTTATAATGGAAATTCCTACAAATTCACCTTTTAACAATATTAAGCATGTTAAAATAATTAAAGCAACCCTAAAAACACATCGAACCTATGCGAACAAAATACACTATTAGATACCTTATGATTTTAGAAGCTTAACAAACTTGGTTTGGCATTTTTATGATCTTTGTACGATTTATTTTCAATTTTTGAATAACACTGAATCAACAAAATGAAAATCAACACAAAAAGAAAAGGACCTATGCGGCTCAGTTTGGCCGGGTAGATGCGCGCGTGGCCTGCTGGCCAGGCATGGCCCAGCGACGGCGGAACGGAGTGGATGGCCCCATGCGGGCGCGTAGGACTAGGCCGACCTAGAAGGGAAGGCCTAGGGCGCGAGAGCAGCACACGGTCGGTCCAGCGCACGATAGTAACCGGTAGGATAGCCCAGCGCACGGGGGTGGCGCGCGACCACAGGCCGCGCCCCACGGCACAGCGAGCGTGGCGCGGTGCTGCGCAGGCGGTGGCCCAGCAAAACGTCCCGCGGCCTGCTCAGTCCGGTCTGGCGATTTTGCAAAAATGCCCCTATGCTTTCTTGAAACTAACTAGTAGTCAACCGACCAGGATCAGCTTGATCGCCAAATCGCCTTGACTCCTGTGCGGGACTCGATCAGGCTGGCTGGGCCGCACGTCGTCTTTCGGGTGGACCGGACCCATTGATCCAGGCCGGCCCAAGCTTAGCCGTAAGGGTATAGGGGTTAATACCCCCACAGCTAGTCCCCGAGCACCATGTATTATGCTGAGACACGCCATTTTAACCTTCTCCAACAAGTAAGGCTTGAGTTCTGACATTTCTGACCACCGTCATCGCCGAAGAAGTAAGTTGTCCAAGAATGTATGGTGCTCTTAAGAAAAAAGAAAAGATTTCTGTCCTAAGAAGTGTGCCCACTTGTATTTCTAGAAAGAAATGTAAGTGGTCTTTGAAGCATAGCGTCCTTGAATCGTCAGAAGTGTAGGGGGTCGAAAAAACCAACACATTCACCGCAAGGTGAAGTGTGCCCACTTAGTCCCCGAGCCTGGTAGTAGGTGACGTAGGCATGTGGTGCCAGGGTCTAAATAGAATTCTCAGTTAAGTTGAGAACCCAATTGTCGTACAAACAAAAACGAGATGCATCGGCAGGTGCATCGTACCGACGTAGTCCCCGAGCTTGCTGGAAGGCGATGTATGAACCTTGTAGCAAGGTCTAAATAAATGTCTCTCAACTGTACGTGAGTACAACTCACATGTAGCCGAGGAGAACCATTCTCCGAGCATTGGTCGGGACAGTCCCCGAGCACATTGATAATCCTTACAATCATTCAAAGCACATGGGTCAATTAAAACACATTCACCGCAAGGTGAAGTGTGCCCACTTAGTCCCCGAGCCTGGTAGTAGGTGACGCAGGCATGTGGTGCTAGGGTCTAAAAAAGAATTTCCACCGAAGTCAAAAATCCAATCATTGTACAGGCGATACAAGATGCACCGGCAGGTGCATCGTACCGACGTAGTCCCCGAGCTTGCTGAAAGGTGAAATATGAGCCCTATAGCAAGGTCTAAATAAATGTCTCTCAACTGTATATGAGTACAAATCACATGTAGTCAAGGAGAACCATTCTCCGAGCAGTGGTCGGGACAGTCCCCAAGCACATCAGTTGTCGGAGCAGTCCCCGAGCACGGCAGTGGTCGGATCAGTCCCCGAGCACGTCAGTGGTCGGAGCAATCCTCGAACATGGTAGTGGTTGGAGCAGTCCCTGAGCATATCAGGGGTCTGGGCAGTCCCCGAGCACGGCAGTGGTCTGGGCAGTCCCCGAGCACGGCAGTGGTCTGGGCGGTCCCCGAGCATTGTAGGAGTCTGATCCATCCTTGAGCACAAAACAAGCATCGAAAATACGAACACCATTGATGTATTTATTTGGTGTATTTATTTATCTCCTTTCTCTGCTAAGTCCAGTCTGACACGCCTGGTCAAAAAAATAGATGGGTATAGTACGTCATTCTGTCTTCTTACTCTTTTCTAGCAAACAGTCGCTTGGCACCTGTATGGAGGTGCATCAGTGTAGACCCTCTTTCACTATCAACAAAGAGGCGCGTACACTGGTAATGAAGTGGCGCGTTTATTGGCGTAGATCTCGAGGTTGTGTGAACAACCGTCTGCGGCGCGTGCGCACATCTCCCAATAAGCTCTTTGTTATTATAATGTAGATCTGGTAAGTTACTCACACCGTTCCCCATTGTCATTCACTGCCGCAACCTTCTTCTTCCTCTTGCCGAACCCTATTCCTCCGAAAATCATCGCCAACCCCCTCGCCACCGCATCCACCCCCTTAGTAAGGACAGATTAATGGCGAAGAGAGATGCCTAGAAGAAGGGCGGAGTCATGGCGAAGGAGTGGTGGAAGTCACGGAGCAATGAGCAGACCATCGAAGACCTCGTCGCCATGGGAGTGCTCCACAACAAGGCACTCGCGGGATGGCATGCGCCAGAAGGAGAAAGCTTCCCCGATCCACAACCAGGTGAGATTGTGGTTTTCGAAGACTTCTTCAAACGGGGTTTTGGGATTCCAGTGCACTCTTTCCTTTAGGGTCTCTGCTTGTATTACGAGATTGGGATTTGCAATCTGCATCCCAACTCGATTCTTCTTGTCTCCACCTTCATCCATCTCTGCGAGGCTTATGGTGGCTTCCAACCCCATTTCGACCTCTTTCGCCACCTGTTCTATCTTCGGAAGAAAGGGAGCAGTGGCTCGAAGATAGCTAGAGGCATCTACCTGAATCTGCGCGATGGTATGAAAGCCCAATACTTGCACTGCCCCTGGAACACCTCACTGGACGAGTGGTACAAGAAATGGTTCTACATCCATGAAGAGCCGAACACCATCACCCTGTGCGACGTGGGGCTGATTTCGGAGAAGAAGAATAGCTGGACAGAGAAGCCCGAGAACTTGGAGCAGATCGCCGAACTGCTCGGGATGATCCCATGGGGAAAGCTAGATGGCCCAAGTGTGGTCGGGAACTTCATCAGTCGAAGGATCCAGCCCTACCAGAAGAGGGTTCATCCTGGCTTCGAGTACTAGGGGAGCACAGATCCAACAAGGACCAGGAAAGAGGCGCTCGACAAGATAGAAATCAAGGCCAGGATTGGGGAGCTATTCAACCTGACCGATCCCAATTATGTCAGGCTGAACGACATCGAGCACGCCTTCAAGCTAGCCCGACCTCCCCCAAAGGTAAATGATGCTTCCTTTTAACTGTAGAGTCATGTTGTAACAAGAAATTGACTGTTGTCTCCGTTATGTGTCTCAGATTAATGGTCGTGACCGGGTAGCAGTGTTTCGTGTCTCCGCCCCCGGTGTGGATTACCCGCAAGTTGTCGGCCCAGCCGCCCAGACCAGCGCCAGGACCGACGACGTCCACTGGGCGGCACTCGAGGCTGTGGAGGATGCATCGACCAGAGCCGCTGGCAAGCATCCGGCTGCCAACAAACGATGCCAGGCCATCTTCCCCCTTTCGGACGACGAAGCAGAGGATGCGGACATCTTCTGACTCGTCCCTCGAAAGAGGAGGAGACAAATGGGGTCGACGGAGCAGGGTGGCTCCTCTGTGCCGGCAGTGATCGCATCACCGACCACTGCAACACAGAGGACAAGCGAGGGAAATGTCGAGCATCCAACCCCGACCCCTGTGCCGGTGGTGGAAAAAGTTCCGGTGGAACCTGCCGAGAACGCGGAGCAGGGGCGGTCGAGGAGACGCTCCTTCGCCACATCATTCCGCGCTTCGAAGCTATAAGTATCTATAACTTTGATGTAAGCTTGTAATTTGTATTGAATACTATTATCTTCTGAACTTTTCTCTGATACATTAGGTCGGCATCCACCGAGAACCCCGACCGGCTAGCCGGGTGTGACACAACTTCGCCAGCAATGGCGGGAAAAACTGCCCAGCAACCAGCCGTGGAGGAACCTATAGAAGGAACTCTGCCAGGACCTCAGCAGGCGGACGACCAGATATCAATCCCCAAATGGCTGGTCGAGAAGACAGCCGAACAGAGTACAAGTACTCCGAGCACAAACCCTACTGAGGCGGACACCTTGGCGCCAAGGAAACTGAATCAAGCCGAGGAGCAGCAGCTGGAAGTGGCACAGAGCACTCTTGCTAATGCGACAGCTCGTGGAAAAGCCATGGTGGTCATGGAGACTGCAGACTCCAGACCAGCGCCGCCCCCCGAACAGGAGGCTGAAGAGGATGAAGTAGAAGAGGTCCTGGGCCATCCCCAAGATAAGCGACAACATGTATATGTGTCGCGCTGGCGGAACAATGAATAGGTTATGCACGAAGAAATCCCAGAGGTCGAAGAGACCCTAAGAGTCGAACGGGTAGCAAAGCGTCTGGTGACAGAAGTCCAGGTATGTTTGGCTTGACCACTTGACCCTGTTATGTAGTCGATCTGTCTAACTTAGCTTATTTATGTGTAGGACTTGATGAAGACCGCGAAGTACCGAAAGAGGTGCTTCGACCAGATTGAGGGGATCACGGCGAATAATAAAGAACTGGTGGCCGAGGTGGAACACTTGCGCCGCCAACTTGAAGCCGCCAACCAGAAGACGGCAGAGCTAGAGGCACAGAACCAGAACCTGGTCGGCCAGCTTAATAACAAAGAGTGGGAAAGAATAAGTAAGTTGTCACTTTATCACAGCAAGTGTGTAACATGTATTGTTGTGTTGTTGGTAGTGACAGCTGTAACGCAGGCTTAGAACCTGAAGTAACCCGCCTCCAAGAGGGGAATAGCCGCGTGACCGCAGAGTGTGGTCGTCTAAAGGAAGACAACGAGAAACTGGCACGTAGCCAGTCTCAACTCCAGGACCACACCACCAAAATGAAGGAGGAACTGAAAAGTAAGTATTCCAGACCACCTTTCTCATTCTGTTGCCCGCCTTGTCTTGTCGT
Source organism: Miscanthus floridulus (assembly GCF_019320115.1). Taxonomy (NCBI): domain Eukaryota; kingdom Viridiplantae; phylum Streptophyta; class Magnoliopsida; order Poales; family Poaceae; genus Miscanthus; species Miscanthus floridulus. The sequence goes on along the minus strand of NC_089596.1, from coordinate 59,026,192 downwards.
GCCATAACATTTGATGTCTTGTACGATGTTCAGTTTTAAAAGTCAATGCCAAGAGACATCTGGAGGCCGTGATCAAAGAGCGTGACGGCTGGAAAGCACGATGCCTCGAGGTCACTGAGGAGCGGGACATGTGGAAGAATCGGTGCCAAGAAGTGGCAACTGGCATTGTCCCCGTCCTCAACCTTATCGACCTGGCGCTCATAGAGGAAGAGCCAAAGACGCCCCAGCTTAGACTGGTCGAGAGATGCAGTCAAGCGTGGGGATGGTTCCAAGAGTTCGTGAAGGAGGCGGGTGAGTACACGGGTGCCCATTTACTAAGCATAGTACGTGCTCACTACCCCCTGATCAATCTCAAGCGCCTGGAGGCTGGGTACCCGAAGGAGGTAGACCCAGACAAGGCGGAGGAGCTTCGGATGGCCTAGCTAGACTTGTCATCGAAGATAATTGGCGACATTAACCTGTGTGGAGGTGGGGCAACACCTGTACAGGGTACGCCATTGACAAGTCAGCTAGAAATGCCATCAGTTGCAAGCCAACCAACGAAGCCTGCGGTCTCGACCAGCCAGGCATCGGTGGGGCCATCCCCTTTAGCTCGACTAGCACAAGAGTCCCCGAGACTCAAGTAGGATGCTGGAATCGGCGAGCAGTAAGTGCCACGTGCCCCGACCAGCCAATGTAATAGGCTTAGAGCTATAGAAGGAGGACATAGTTGTGTTATTGTAAACTTTAGCCTCTTTAGGCAAGCTTGTAATAACGTAACTGTATATCCTTATAAGCTTGTTTGCTTTGTATAAAACATATTTAAGCTTGAAACTTTATGTGGTGTAACTAAGTGAGAACATGTTAACGTTCTGTTTAGTTGTACCATTTTGCTCGACACATCATCCTGGAAAGTTTGTGCGGCCTTAGTTTGTCATGTGGTCGGAGTGTGAGGCACAGTGACCTGTGCACACGTAGACGCGGACAAGTCAAACCAAGGGGGACCTACCGATCACCCATAATGTAGAGAGCGGATCCCATGCACGTGTTGGGAGGAACTAGAGACAAGGCCTACTCCGAAAACCGTAGAAGGAGTGGTGATCGGCTTTTACTGGCTAAGTTAGAATAATCATGAAATTCGAAGTGACACATTAGAGTGGTCGGAGAAATCATAATTGCTTTATTGAAGTAAATCAAAAGTACAAGAGGAGTACATATCTCAGTAGTTAAGCATAGAAACGTCTAAGCTTGTCGATGTGCCACGAGTTTGGTACGTCTGTACCGTCTAGGTGAGCTAACCTGTAAGACGTTGGTCGTGTGACTTCCTTGATCATGAAGGGTCCCTCCCATGGGGTTGCGAGTTTATGGACGCCAGCCTGGTTCATTTTCCACTTCAGGACCAGGTCCTCGACCACAAAGAAACGCTCTTTAATGTTCTTGTTGTAATACCTGCGCAAAACAACAAGGTACTTGGCCGTACATACACAGGAATCGAGCCTTTTTTCTTTTGCGCTGTTAACTTCTAGCTCCCGTACTTCATTGACCTTGCCCTCGTCGAAGTTCTCTACCCATGCTGATCTGAAAGCTATATCTGGTGGGAGGACTGCCTCAGCGCCGTAAACCATAAAGTATGGTGATACGCCTATGTTACGACTGGGCTGAGTTTGGAGGCCCCAGACCATGGCTGGTAACTCCTTGAGCCATCTTCCGGGAGCTTTGTCGTTTTCTCTGTACATCCTCTTCTTCAATGCATCCAAGATCATTCCATTTGCCTGCTCGACTTGTCCATTAGCTCTAGGGTGCGCCACCAAGATGTATTTTACTACTATGCTCCTTTCATCGCAGAAGTCCCAAAAAGCGTTCCTGGTGAACTAAGTACCTAGATCAGTGATGATGCTATTGGATATGCCGAAACGGTGGATGACCTGGTCGAGGAACGTGATAGCCTTTTCTGAAGATGCCTGTACCAAAGGCATGTATTCTATCCACTTAGAAAATTTGTCAATCAGCACAAAGACGCATGTAAATTTCCTAGGAGCTGGTTTGAAGGGCCTGATCATATCCAGTCCCCAGCATGCGAAGGGCCAAGAGGCTGGTATCGTCTGTATCTGATGTGCTAGTACATGGATTCTCTTAGCGAAAAACTGACAACCCTCACAGTGGCGGACTAGCTTCTCTGCATCGGCTACTGCTGACGGCCAATAAAACCCTGCTCAGAAAGCCTTACCGACCAGTGTTCTTGAGGCCATATGGTTGCCGTAGGAGCCAGAGTGGATTTGGTCCAGGAGATGTTCGCCTTCTTCCTGGGTTATACACTTCATCAAGATTTCCTCCTTTGTGTTTTTGCGCCATAACTTGCCATCGACGAGCAGGTACTGCTTACTGCAACGCATCAGGCGCTCGTTTTCTGTCCGATCAGTATAACCGATGTCATCTGTTAAGTACTTGATGAAAGGTACTCTCCAGTCAGGCTCATGAGTGGTCGGAGGCGGCTCGGTTGTGCTCGGCGCCGGAACCGTAGCCACCAATTGCTGGTCCGGAGCCTTGTCGACCGTGGAATCTTCCTCTTCGATGGAAGGCGTGAGCAGGTCTTGGATAAATACGCCATGTGGGATTTTGGCTCGGGATGATCCTAACTTTGACAGCGCATTCGCTGCTTGGTTCTTGTCCAGGACCACGTGTATGTACTCGATGCCATAGAACCTGCCTTCCAGCTTTCTTATCAATCTGCAGTATGCGTCCATCTTTTCGCTGGTCGTGTCCCAGTCCTTGTTGAGTTGGTTGATGACCAGAGCCGAGTCTCCGTAGACATAAAGATGTTTAACACCAAGCAAAACCGCAATGCGTAAACCATGCAGGCATGCTTCATACTCGGCGGCGTTATTAGATGCTGGGAAATAAATCCTGAGAATGTACCAGAGCTGCTCTTGGGATGGTGACACGAAAAGAACTCTTGCTCCCGCACCATCAATGTTGAGAGAGCCGTCGAAGTACATCATCCAATATTTGTCGGATCCTAGAGAGGCAGGCGTGCTTAAGTCTGTCCACTCGACGATGAAATCGACGAGTGCCTGAGACTTGATTGTAGTACGGCTTGCAAATTCCAAGGAGAAGGGGCATAGCTCCATTGCCCATTTGACGATGCGCCCGTTCGCATCCTTATTGCGAATGATGTCCCCCAAAGGATACTCGGTCATGACCACCACACGATATTCGTCGAAGTAATGTCTCAACTTTCGGGATGTTATCAGTATGGCGTAGAGTAGTTTCTGAATCTGTGGGTACCTGGTCTTGGATTCATTGAGGACCTCACTGATGAAATAAATTGGCCGCTGTACCTTATAGGCGTGGCCCGACTCGTCGCGCTCGACCACCATGGTAGTGGAGACCACCCGATTGGTTGCCGCAATGTAAATTAGGAGAGTTCCGTCTTCTCTGGGAGCAGTAAGGACCGGAGGTGATGTGAGGTATTGTTTTAGCTGCATGAAGGCAGCGTCTGCTTCCTCCAACCACTCGAACTTCTCGGATGCTTTGAGCAGTTTGAAGAACGGTAGCCCTTTTTCTCCTAATCTTGATATGAAACGGCTGAGAGCAGCCATGCATCCGGTAAGCTTCTGGACATCCTTTACCTTTTTAGGGGGCTTCATGTCTAAGACAGCTTTGACTTTCTCCGGATTAGGGCGTATGCCGTCGTAGCTGACGACGTTGCCTAGCAATATACCAGAAGGAACACCAAAGACGCACTTCTTTGGGTTTAACTTTCATTGGAATGTATTGAGGGCTGCAAAGGTGCATCTTAGGTTGTCAACAAGGGTATGTGCTTCCTTGGTTTTGACAACTACATCATCCACATAGGCCTCTACAAGGTCGTCTTTTATCTCATCTATGAGGCAGGCCTGAATGGCGTGTTGGTATGTAGCCCCGGCGTTCTTGAGCTCGAACAACATAGTCGTGTAGCAGTAGGCGCCAAAAGGCGTGATGAAAGACGTCTTGATCTGGTCGTCCTTTTTGAGAGTGATCTGGTAATAACCAGAGTAGCAATTGAGAAAGGAAAGCAGCTTGCAACCGGCAGTTGAATCTACGACCTCGTCTATGCGAGGTAAGCCGAAGGGGTCCTTAGGGCAGTGTTTGTTGAGATCAGTGTAATCAACGCACATTCTCCATTCATTATTCTTTTTGCGTACAAGAACCGGGTTGGCTAACCACTCCGGATGATACACTTCTTTGATAAATCCGGCTGCCAAAAGCCATGTAACTTCTACCCTAATCGCCTCCTTTTTGTCACGAGCGAACCGTCGTAGCTTCTGCTTGATTGGTTTGGCCTTGCTGTTGACATTTAAGGAGTGCTCGATCAAGTTCCGAGGTACACCGGGCATGTCGGAAGGTTTCCATGCAAACACATCCACGTTGCTCCTTAAGAACCTGACGAGCGTGTCTTCCTATTTGGGATCCAAGTTGGCCCCGATAAGGGCCATTTTGCTGGGATCGCCATCGACCAGCTGGATCGCCTTGTGCTCCTTGGACCTGATGTTCTTGCATGGAGCCTCGAGCTCTAGGATCTCTAGGTGGTCGGCTGAGGTCTTCTTAGCGTCGAGCACAGTCTCGGCCATGCGAATAGAGAGGTCGTGGGCCTCTGCTATTTTGAAGCTATCGTCTTCGCAGGTGTAAGCGGCGTACACGTTACCTCGAAGGGTTAGGACTCCTTTCTCGGTAGGCATCTTGAGCACCAGATACCTATAATGAGGTATGGCCATGAACTTGGTGAGCAACGGCCAACCAAGAATAGCATGGTAGGTGCCGTCGAAGTCAGCGACCATAAAGTTGACGTAGTCGGTGCGGAAGTGGTCCGGGGTCCCAAACTGGACAGGTAGCATGATCTGCCCGAGAGGTGTAGAGCTCTGTCCGGGGAGAACACCCTAGAACTATGCCTCGTATGGCTTAAGATCCGCCTAAGCTATCTTCAGGGCGGGCAGACTGTTCTTGAACAGTATATCGATGGAGCTGCCGCCATCGATCAGTACTCTATCGAACTAGACCTTGTTGATATAAGGATCGAGGACCAGGGGAAAACATCCTGGCTCCAGTATTGCAGCCCATTGGTCCTTCCTGCTGAAAGAGATTTCGCGGTGAGACCACAGAGGGAGCCGGGGATCGGTGAGGAGGTTATCGGCGTTGGCCACGTTCAAGCAAGCACGGGCGAGTAGCTTGCGTTCCCTCTTGGTCTCGATGGACACTTTGCCTCTGATGATGGTGTGTACGTGATCGGTTGGCTTGACGTACTTGTGACGAGGGTCTGCATCGTCATCATCGTTATCCTCGTTGCGCTGTTCCGCTGCATCGTTAGGCTTGTCGGATGTATCCAGAGCCTGTTGACGCATATAGATAGACTTGAGGACGCGGCAATTCTCCATGGTATGGTTCGACTTAGGATGGAGCTGGTAGGGCCCCTTCAATGCTTTGGCGTAGTCATCTTCATAGTTACGACGTCCGCCGCCCTTTTTCACGGTATTGACCTCGCCGTCGTCTTCCCGGGCACGCTTGCTCCTGTAATCGTCACGGCGGTTGCGCCGCTGATTACGTTGGTCACGGTGGTCGCGGGAGTCATTGCGCTGGTTGCGGCGGTCAAAATTGTCGTTCCGACCACGATTGCCGTGGTAATCGTCGCGGTGTGGATGGTGGTCGGAGCGTGGAACCCTTGCTGCTTCTTCAATAATTATCTTCTTGGCGTCGTCGGTGTCCGCATATTTCTTAGCGGTGGATAGGAGCGCTGTGACCAATTCAGGTCTCTTCCGGAGGAGCTTGTCTCTTAGGGCGTCGTGGAAGCGGAGGCCAGTGATGAAAGCCTCGATTGCCTCGTTGTCGGAGATTGATGGGACCTTGATGCGCATCTCCAAGAAACGCCGAACATACTCGCGCAGTGGCTCATCTTTCCAATCTCAGATCCGTTGCAGATCGTACTTGTTGCCCGGTTGTTCACAAGTAGCGATGAAATTGTCGATGAAGGCTTGCTTAAGCTCCTGCCAAGAATCAAAGTAGTTCACCAGCAAGCTGACCAGCCATTGGTGACCTGCATGGCTAACAGTGACTAGGAAGTAGTTAGACATGATGTGCTTGTCAGCCATGGCTGATCTGCACGTGGTTTCGTAGAGCATGACCCATAATTCGAAGTTTTCTTTGCCATCGTACTTCTGAAGTTTCCCGAGCTTGAAATTCTTGGGCCATATGACTTGGCGAAGGTGTGGAGTAAACTGCTTCAAACCTGGCGGACCGTGGGCAGTGTCATACTCCATACGGCGATAGCTTTCATGGGATGCTCGATCGTCGGCTCTCTGGTTGATGCGAGCGTGCAGGTCGCGTTCACCGAGGTAATGGCGGAGATCATTATTGCCATCGCGGTGATCTCGATTGCCATCTGTATTAGCCCTGCAACCGTGGTTATCGCGGCGATTGTCGCGGTTGTCTTGGTGATTATTGTCCCGGACGTCGCGACGGTTGTCCTCCCGACGGCGGTTGTCATCCCGACCACCGTCATGGCCACCGTTTCCGCCTTGACGATTGTCTGATGGGTCATTGTTGCACGAGCCACGTGGGTTGAGTGGCTGTGAGCGACTTGGAAGCTGGCGGCTGTGGCTTGACTCGACTGAGATGGATGGAGCCCGGACTTGATTTACAATCTCTGCGGTCTGGGCCATGGTAGCCGTCAGATAGGCTTGTATTTCATCGCGAACCGCTTGGGTTTCCGGGGTGTTGGGTAGCCGTTGCATTATTGCCATGGCGACGGCTACGTTGGCACTTGGAGTCCTGAAGACCTGTTTGTCCCCCACCCTATCGAAAGCATCGTTGAGGTCACGTGGCTGGACCCTTATGCGTCGCGCTTCCTGGTCTGCTTTGGCTTCGATTTGTCGGTGATTGAACCGGTCAATATTGCGTGCTTCACGCGTGGTCCTTTCTTGTTCTGTTTTGCCAACCGCCGATGGTTCATCATTGCTGACAACATGGATCAAATCCCCTCGTCTTGGCGGAAAAGACAGGAATTGCGAAAACCCCAGGGCGTGGTCTGGCAGATCCAGATCGTACTTGGTGCCGTCGTCTTTGTGATGCTAAAGCTCGGTGTGTATAGATGCTTTAGATGTGATGCCAGACGAGGAGCTGGAGTCGCCCTCTTGGACTGTGTGGACGGATCCTTCTTGATAATCTTCAGTCCGGATCATGTTGACGAAGTCGCGCGGCTTCGGCTGAGGTCGGTGCATAAAACACAGATCCAAGCGACGTTGTAGGTTATACGCGTAGCTGGAGGCAGCATTTCGTAGGCCGTAGGGCTGGACCTGGTGGTTCTTCATCGAGGCTTTGTACTCGGAGAGCCGAAGACCCGTCGCAGAGGCTGGCCGGCGACGAGTGGAGCGCCCTTCAGGAGTAGATGTGACCATGAGATCTGTACCAAGTCGTGCAGGACGACTGGTCCGAGCTGGTCGGGTAGATCTATTGTGGGGAGCGGTTACCTGCTCATTAGGTTGACTTTGAATCGTACTTACCAGAGCTAGGGTTTCAGCGAGTTTGGTGCCAACCCGATCGATGGAGTCGAGCAGGTCGGTGTTGTCGATCTGCTTCCCTTTGTAGCGGGGAAGCGAATGACGGGTTGTCGGCGTGGCTGAAGGTGACATAGGCGTGGTCGGAGCCAGATGTACCATGGTCGGAGCCAGATCCATCGTGGTCGGAGCCGTATCCGTAGTGGTCGGAGCCGTAGCCGATGCAGGTGAAGTAGTGGTCGACGTGGACTGAATCCACGCCTCCTCCGTGGTCATGGCGATGAAGTCGTCGAAGCTGGTGGTCCAGGTGATCTGGCCGACGATGAACGTGAGGCCGTTCGGCGTAGCCATGGAGCCGGAGATGATGACCATCTTGTTTGCTTGGAGAGCAGTATGCACACCTCCTACCTGGCGCGCCACTGTCAATGAAATATGGTCGGCAGTCTACCTAGGGGTATGCCCAAGGTAGTAGATTGTTGGCAGACAGATGCGCAAGCCACAAACAAGACGGTGACGCAAGACAGACACGAGGTTTTATCTAGGTTCAGCCGCTAAGAAGGCGTAATACCTACATCCTATGTCTAATTTGTATTACTGTATATCAATGAGAGATGTTTTTTAGAGGGATCCCCTGCCCGCCTTATATAGTCCGGGGGGCAGGATTACAGATCTGGAAACCAATCCTAGTCAGTTGCAATTGCCATATGTGGCCGGATAAGGATTCCTATTCTAACCGACCAAGATCCTGCTTGATCGCCAAATCCACCTTGACTCCTTGTGCGGGACTTCGATCAGGCTGGCTGGGCCGCACGTCGTCTTTCGGGTGGACCGAACCTATTGATCCGGGCTGGCCTAAGCTTAGCCGTAAGGGTATAGGGGTTAATACCCCCACAGTGGTCTAAGACAAGAAGGCTCCTATGACGTAGGCGTCGGCGACGTTAGGCAGCTCGCTGCACTGCCGGGAGAAGCGCCCGATATACCCATGAAGAGTTTCCCCAGCTTTCTGTCAGTAGTTTTTGAGATACCATGGGTTTCCAGGACACGCGTATGTGCCCTGAAAGTTTCCCACAAAGATCTCTTTTAGGTCTGCCCAACTTTAGATTTTGTTGGGCGGAAGGTGTTCCAACCACGTTCGCGCTGAATCGGTCAGGAACAATGGAAGGTTGCGGATAATGAAATTGTCATTATCCGCTCCACCGGCTTGGCAAGCAAGCCGATAATCCTCGAGCCACAGTCTGGGGTTCATTTCTTTGGAGTATTTTGGGATGTTGGTCGGCGGTCGATACCATAGTGGAAAGGTGGCATTGAGGATGTGTTGGCCAAAGGCCTGAGGTCCCAGCAAGTGGGGGCTCGGGCTTCGATCCTCGTCGCTGTCGTAGCGTCTGCCATGACGAGGGTAGTAGCCATGGTTAGCCCCCTCCCTCGCGTCACTGCAGGCACGCCAACGGGCATCGAGGGTGTCGCGCGCGTCAAGGTTATAGCCGAGACGCTCATGCATCGGGACCGCAGTGCGTGGCTTACCGCCTCGCTACACCTGGCGGACTGACACGTCCATATTGGGTCGCTCTGAGGGTGCACGCTGGCTGGCATCGAGCTTGCATCGTCGGGATAGCAAGCTCTCAGCCTATTGTGCCACCGTACTCTCGAGCAGCGTGGGAATCTCACGATGGGCCCGGCTATTCTCGGGCGTCGCAGGCCCTAGAAGCCCCTGGAGTAAGGCCGCCGCAGCAGCAATGTTGTGGCTTGCCCGAGTGAAGTGTGGAAGGGCTTCATCATCCTCGATGATCCTCCGGTTCACGTCGCGAGCCACGGCATGCGCATGCCCGCCGTCTCCATGGTGCTCGATCTCTTGCTCGAGCACCGTGCATACCTGCTCAAGCTAGAGTCGTGCTTCCTCGAGCTCTTGGTGCTGGGCCTTCAGTTGCTCCACACGCAGGCGAGGTGGGCCCCCCTGCATCCCTCTCGACCTCGTCATCGAGGTCATTCATTGTGGTAGCCTCTCCCTCGTGGATGCTTTCGATGTGTCCCTCGAGGGTACCTCCTATGAAACATTCATGAGAAGGGTGATGGCTCCCCCTGCTAGAGTTAGAGTCATAGGGCGACCCCAATTCTCCCATGAGGAGGTTGTGAAAAGATTCCACGACATATTCGGTTATCCCCACGAACTTGTCGTTCGTGGGGGATGGAGGCATGCGTGTTGCGGAGGTCGAACAGGAGCCCTATCGAGGCGCTCTAGATGAGGTATTTCGGGGAGAGTGACTCTCCTCCGGCAAGCTGCGTCATGACGTTGATGAACGAGAAGGTGAGGTGGCGCATGTCCTCTCAGGATGATCGATGTCTTAAGAAGGTGTCGAGCTGGCGCTCTAACCTCCCGTAGTCAAAGTCGAGGAGCTGGTCGCTCCCGAGGACACGAGGCTCCGGTACGCGCAGCTGTAGCTCCCCAAGCGCCTCGGCGATCTTGTCGATGCCAGCGAGGTGGAAAGGTTGGATGGCGATGGGAGCCTGCACCAACCCACCCTCCATCGTAATGATGAAGTCCAAGTTCCCAAAGCGCACGTGCGCGCCCGGGACCCAGCTGATGCCGTGACTGGCCATCTAAGACCTGAAGTGGACGTCGAGACACGCAAAAGGCCCCTACCTAGAGCGTCAACTGTCGGTGTTTCGAGTTACCACCGATGAATAAATTTGTATTATTGCGCGTCTGGCTCGGATGGGGTGCTTATAGGACATGAGGTTTATACTGGTTCGGACAGAAAGTCCCTACGTCCAATTCATCGCTGCTGCTCGTGTTACTAGCACTGAAAGTTTATAGTAGGTGGTACAAACGGACGAGAGAGGAAAATGATCCCAAGTCTCTGGTGAAAGGAGTGAACGGGTGCTGAGAGCTCAATTGCTGCTCAGCCGAGTGCTTGTGTCGATCTCGATTGATCGATTTTAATCGGATCGGCCCCCTTCATGGGACACCCCACTTTTTCTTTTATAGGTCAAGGGAAAACACGAGTTATAGCGGAGAAAAAAAGAAGAATGAGAGGGAAGAAGTCTTTCAGGATCGCCGGGTTCTTCTTATCCTTCATGTGGGTCCCGCTGACCCTGTAGATGTCAACAGGGACAGCTCCGTATCGCGGCCCTGTCCGTTATTGGTGCCATGCGCAGGCGTCGTCCGCCGGTTATGGCGTTCCATTCCGTCGCAGCTGCCGTCGTGGTGAGCTGACGCGCCTGTCAGCGCTCATACGGGGGTTAGGCAGAACAACACCGATACGCCCGATGCTGTTCTTGATGTGAATCCTTAGGTATGGCCCGTCATGGCCACGCGTTATATCAGGACGTGCCGGTCTCTTCTTTGGTGTCAGAGTTTGGCCCAGGGCCATATGTTTGGACCTGGAGTGATTGACGGTGGTATGGGTCCCCGTCGGGTGAGGCGGAGCCCGTGACCTCGAGGTCGGGCGAGGCGGAGCCAGCCCCTAGAGGTCGGGTGAGGTGGAGCCCGTGGCCTCGGGGTCGGGCGAGGCGGAGCCTGCGGCCTTAGATCGGGTGGAGCTGTAGTCGCGCTCTTGACTGTTCGGATGAATTAATGTTAATGGTCATTAGCTCCTTCTCTTCGGATACCTAGTATTGGTCCCCGACATATTTTTTTCTTTAAAAAAGATAAAAATCTTATTTTTAGGGAAAAATGATCAGAGAGATAGATGAAAACGGAGGAGAGTGGTGTCCCAGTGGGAGACAGGAACACGCCTAAGGGCACCTTTGAAACCTAGGAATTTCAGGGGAATTCTATATATTTTTCATGGAAAAATGCAGGAATGGAAAAAAAAAAATCCCGTGTTGCAAATGGGGCCTGAATGGTAACAGGCCGTTGCTGGGCTTCGTTTCCACTCTGCTTGTTGCGAACATTTCTTATTTTTTCTTTTATTTTTCTTTATTCGTCGCGAGTGGCGACACACGAGCGCCACCTTATCGGTTCCCCTCTCAGGCCCTCCCGGCCTCACTCCCCCGCTTCGGCTCTTCACCATGGCCGCTGCCCACCTCCTCGCTGCCTCCGCCGCCGCCTCGTCCTCCTCCACTGCCTTCCGCCCTCCTCTCCGCCTCCGCTCTCCAGCGCATCCACCATATCTCCGCTTCAACCGAACTGGTACTGCCGTAGTCTCTCTCCAGCCTACGCAACAACACACTGTCGAGAGAAGTTTGACTGACCCCCTGATGCATGTCGGTTCCATTCGCAGGGAGGCGGCCGTTCCCGGTGGTACGCGCGGCTGAGACCGATGCCAAAGACGGTGCGTGCTTTTCACGGCCCCTCCGTGTGCTATTCTGCCGTTTTCCGTTGCTCTCTAACTCTTTTAGGGCGTGATTGATTGGTTGCGCAGCGAAGGCGAACGCCAAGGCCCCTGAGAAGGCGCCGGCGGCGGATGGCTCCAGCTTCAACCAGCTGCTCGGCATCAAGGGTGCCAAGCAGGAGAGCGTGAGTCTTCCCTCAACCTCCTCCCGTGCATTGGGTATATATTGCACTGGGTGACTTTGGCCCGGTATTGTGGATAATTGGGTATTAAATAGGAGTACAAATCTTAGAACTACATGGTTTCCAAATTTCCATGCGCTGGTCTTCACAATGAGAAAGCCCAAATTGCTATTGCTGCGAAATCAAATTAATTTGAATGTGGTCTCTGGTCTCTTACACAGTTACACATTGCAACGTCGTCGCCTTGTTGGTTCGCCATTGTCTTTGCTAACCGGTGAATGTGGGTATGTACAAACAACTAATATAGCAGCGGCTTAGATCCACAAACAAAGAACTAATTTGGTTCTCGGAAATGAAGCTTTGCCTTCTGTGCATGCTGCTACCATGTTACTTCTCTCTAAAAGCTAAGCATTTGACCAGGTTGCATGTGTTACATTATTTTGGCAGAATTGCTTGATACGCTTTGCCCTACATTCAGTAAATGATTCATCCTGCACATAGCCAGGATTTTCCTGCAATGGAAAAGTTGAGTAATATTCGTAGCTTGCAACATAGTTTTCAAGTGACATGTCACCACTTTTTTAGGGTAAAGTCTATTTTTTTTCTTTTTTCATCCTCCAACTTGCTCAACAGTTTGATTTTCAGCCCTGAACAATGAAACTGGGTATAGGACACCTTCCAGATGTAGCAACCGGACAAATTTGGTCTCTTGCTCATTTCAGAGATGGTTTTCTATTTTTCCAAAAAATAATAAAAATCTGGTTTCATCTCTAAAAATTCATAACTAATTTATCTTAAAGGGCAGACCCAGTGCCAAAGGCTCCCACATGAGTGGGATCTGGGGAAGGGAAAAACCGAGGCAAGCCTTTCCCCCGAAAATCTGCGAAGAGGCTGCTTCGAACCCACGACCTGGTGACTCAGTGAGACAGCTCTCACCACTGCACCAGGCCTGCCCTTCAACTAATTTATCTTAAATCAGGAAAATATGAAACTAGTACTGATTTTTTTTTTCTAAAAGTGTTATCTATATGTTGATGCTCTATTTGGAGTTATATGGATCGTATTTGTTTATGTTCCTAGTGTTTAATTGCTTATAGTCACACCTGTTAATGAAACACTAGAAGCATAAACAAATTAGATCCAAATAACTACAAATAAATCACCAACAGATAGGTTACATTTTTAGAAAACAATTGGTACTAGTTTCATGTTTTTCTGATTTAAAATAAATTCAGAATGATTTTTTAGAGATTAAACCAATTTTTATTATTTTTAGAGCAAGATGACTAAATTGGTCCGATTTCAACATTTAGAGGGCGTCCGGTACCCGACTTCGTAGTTTATGTTGAAAATCGAACTGTCGTGCAAGTTGGAGGCCAAAAAAGTGAACCTGACCCTTTTTTCAGAAAACCTTTTCGAGCATTCTTTTCCCAGACGTGTAATTTTAATTGTTTACCATCTCCAGCAGTTAATAACATGAATACCTCTTTAACCTTTTGCAATCTAGCCATTTGTGCCTAGAAACTGGAAACTTGTAATAATATTCACCAATGCCCTCTTTCATATGTTGACACAGGACATATGGAAGATCCGTCTTCAACTTACTAAGCCAGTGACATGGCCTCCGCTTGTATGGGGAGTTCTCTGTGGAGCAGCTGCCTCTGGTATGCTTTGCTGCCTATAACAGTTTATATCTGTTCCTTGAATGCTTTTGTGTCTCTACTTCATAAAAACAACCCAACCTGTGAATTTTGGGAACTGCATTTGTCCTGTGTAATTAAATCTAGTAGTGCATTGCTACTATGTTGTTGGTTGTCCACCTTCCTAAGGGCTTCCTACTTTGCTAATCAACTATAGTGTTATTGAATCTTCATCCTTATAACGAAGTATTTAGCGACCAACACTTATTGCATCGGAAAAGCAATGTAGCCTAGAATAGAGGTCCATCCTTCTTTCTGTTGAGTGCAAACTAGCGAGCCCAGCACTTACAAAACAACATCAAACTCCTTTTGATCCAGATGGCTAGGCTTTTAGGATAAAGGAACCAGAGTACAGTGTCCAATTGTTGTGCTTATGAACACTGTTCCTTTTGGCGTATGACTAGTATGTATGATTATGTTGTTTTTCCCCTAATCTGTCACATTCAGGAAATTTCCACTGGACAGTTGAAGATGTCGCAAAATCTATTGTATGCATGATAATGTCTGGTCCATGCCTCACAGGATACACACAGGTTTACTTTTTAAATTCTCTTTGTCGGCCTTCATTTATATCCTCAGACATGCTGTGTGGGAGACTATTTTTACTAATAAGTATGTCAGCCAAACATTCTTGCTTGTAGACACTTAATGACTGGTATGATCGAGATATTGATGCAATTAATGAACCTTATCGCCCTATTCCATCGGGTGCTATATCAGAAAATGAGGTATGTCTATATTTGAGAAAATGGGATCCCTTGTCGGCATATGTAATTATATGCATGCTTAGTTTCATCAACTATTGACTAGTTTGTAGGTACATGAGTCCAAACTTGCCATTTTAGGGATGCCAGCAATCCACAAAATAAAACCCATTCATACACCAGTTATTTCTTTTCCATCAATGAGCCATTCTTTTCTTTCCTTTCCAGAATGTTATTTTGCAAGTTGAAGCATTGGGGTTTTATACTATATTTAGACAACAAACAATAGATTGAGTTTGAGGACCGGCATGCTTGTCTTACAATGGCACTACTGGTTTGCACCAAAAGTATCCACCTGGACACATGTGTCTATGGGGGTGGATAAACAAAGTATAAACTTGGAGATGTTGCCATCTTTTGAATGACATCATGTTTTTCCAAAACTTGAAATCTAGGTAGCTTATCATTTCAATCTATCCGTCCTGTTTGGTCTTGCATTTAATCTTTGGTTGATTTATAGTGCTAGTACTTTGTTGTTATATCTGTTGTCATATATATGGTTGGTTGTTAGATGTGATATCTTGCTTGGTGTTGTAGCCCTGTAGCTATTTGTGAATCCCCTCTTTCAAGTTGGCCTTAATTCCTGAATGGATTTGTTTTTCCATTGTGGCACATGTAATGCCATTGGCTGCTGCGTAACATTTGAAATGAAATTGACTCTTGATGATAATGATATTCTGGTATCATTTACAAGGGTTTTGCCAACTCCAACTGGCTAAGTTATCATGTCATCCCTGACTCCCTGTAATACTGATGAAAATTATTCTCTTCAGGTAATAACCCAGATCTGGGTGCTATTGCTAGGAGGGCTTGGATTGGGTGCTTTGCTAGATGTGTGGGTAAGTCCTTAAGTAATTGTTTTCGTGCACCAACAAGTTGGTGAAATTAAAATTTTCATGCATCTTATAATGCTTTGCCATTTCAGGCTGGGCACGATTTTCCTATTGTGTTTTATCTTGCTGTGGGTGGCTCCTTACTTTCTTACATATATTCAGCACCACCTCTCAAGGTACTTGAGTGTGTCTTCTTTATTACTGATTCTCTTCTCTGAAAAATACTTCCTTGGGACGCAACATGCGTTTTGATTGAAAGATGCTCACAAAACTTCATCATTTCAGCTCAAGCAGAATGGATGGATTGGGAACTTCGCTCTGGGTGCAAGTTACATCAGCTTGCCCTGGTATGATCAACATTGCTGATTTCTCTTCATGTTGCGCAAACAATGTTGGTTTTGATGCTACCATCATTATATTCACAAGAGCTTAAAGGTATAAAATACTTTTTGCAGGTGGGCTGGCCAGGCGTTATTTGGAACTCTTACACCGGATATCATTGTCTTGACTACTTTGTACAGCATAGCTGGGGTATTTCGTCTCCACATCCTGTTTGGCTTTCTTTTGATCATTCATACATGTCATGATGATTGACCTTTTTTCTTGATTATGATTATGCAGCTAGGGATCGCTATTGTAAATGATTTTAAGAGCATTGAAGGGGATAGAACTCTGGGGCTTCAGGTTATACTCCTTTTTTGTGCAAATATTTATCATTAACGTGCTTCTCAATAACAGTTTCACTTTTTTTAAAAAAAAAACTGTTTAAAATTTTGTAGTCACTTCCTGTTGCTTTTGGGATGGAAACTGCAAAATGGATATGTGTTGGAGCAATTGATATCACTCAATTATCTGTTGCAGGCAAGGCATCTGTTGCTTTTTTCCTTTGTCATACAATCCGCCTTCACTTTAATTCTTACTGTACTAGTTCGATCTGCATACCATATTTTGGTTGTCATGCTGTTCACGGCTTCTTACTCCTGCTATCATGATAATGCGTCAGATTTGAAGTTCCCCTATATCATGATAATACAGCTTTGAACAAGATGTGCTTATTGAAACTTTTTCAGCTTAGATTCCAAAGATTTGAAATGTCAGCACACTATGCACGAGATTTTGTAGCTATATTTTCTTCAAGTCTTGCATGTTGCCATATTCTACCAGTAGAAAATAGGGAACACATCCATAGCTTGATGCTATTATGTTGAATTTTGATAGGAAATTGTAACATTAATGTTCCATTCTTCATCTTTTCAGGTTACCTATTGAGCACTGGTAAGCTGTATTATGCCCTGGCGTTGCTTGGGCTAACAATTCCTCAGGTGTTCTTTCAGGTATACCTGACTGTTCTTGTTGCACCTTTTTTTTGTGTGTGTTGATTTTTTTTGTTCCAGATGTTTTAATGTCTGAAGCAAAGTCCCTTTCTCCCTGCGTGGTACTAGGTTCAAACTTTTTGACCTATGAGGAATAGCTTTATCTGTAAGGCTGCAAAACTGCGTATCTTTTGGTTACCTCCAGAAAACAGTATTGAATATATCTCTGCTCTGAATGAAACATTGCTACTAAGGACATTTTTATCCACAATGCATAAAGGAAACACGAACAATACCACAGAGTGGAGGAGACAAGAGGGGCTGCCTAATTCATTAGCACATCCACTTTTTTTTTGTGCACTCTATATAGACTATAATCCTCCAAATAGTAGTTTGAACATAGGTTTGGTTTGTGTTAAATAAAACATCGCAGATAAGCACATTTCTTTTGTCTAACACTGCATGTCTGAAACATGAACAACGTAGTGGAGGAGGTAACAGGGTTGTCTGTTACTCTGTTTCATTATCAGTTCCACTTCCGTTTTTGTGCATTCTAATACTTCTTATTTTCCTGGAGCAGTTCCAGTACTTCCTGAAGGACCCTGTGAAGTATGATGTCAAATATCAGGTGTGCTTCAGCTGCTTCTCCCACTCTTTTACTACTTCCGATCCAGTCTTTCCCGTTCTGAAGCTCTTAGCTAGTCGGAACCTACAAGTAGGGAACAGCTTGAGGTAACCATAATCTGATCCGGACAATCTTACTTTGCTGATAGGCAAGCGCACAGCCGTTCTTCGTATTCGGCCTACTGGTGACAGCCCTGGCAACCAGCCATTGATGAAAGCATCCAACTTAAACCGAACCCGCAACCGTTCTGCTACCGAAGAGGCAAATTGTTCCAAGTGTGGTGACCGGTTAATAAGCTAGTAGCTGCTTGTGTGCAGGGTAGGAAGAGAACGTCCTTTTACTTCTAGAACACAGATCGATTTTGTAAGGGTTATGTGGTGGGAGGAGAAGTTAACGTTAGCAATATCACTGGATGTTGTAGTAGGGCCAGTAGGTGCATGGTAAGATTGTTATTGTGCCATTGTTAGCTGCTGAACTGGCAATGCTTTGAACAAGCAGTTTTGTGTAACACCTCGGGTGTTAGCCTTGCATAACTTGACTTGCATAGCATGAGCATGAGCATCAAGCATTCATAAATCATCATTTACAATTGAAACATTTGATCGAAACATATGAAACATTGCTTGTTATCTCGTGTTTCTTAGAACATATTCATATGATCATGTGCAAATAAATGCAAGTGTGTAATGTTGGTCACTAAAACACCTTAGCTACACTTAGGTTAACAAAGGAACCTTGTTCATGAAGGCCACATTTCTTGATCAAGCACTTAAGTGATATTTCATGTGTTGACCTGGATAGCTATATGAGTGACTACTACATGAAATGCTTAAATGACCTTGCGAATTGCTCAAACATGCTTAGGATATCATTAGGAACAACTTTGGTATTTAGTGCTAAGGCTAGTTTGGTCATTTAGCCATGGTTTGAATATGTATCATGATTTCAAAGTGACATGTTTGACTAAAGTTGAACTAGGTGTTAGGGACCTTGCATGGAGGAGTTCACTAAAGCAATGTTGTAGTGTTTGACATAAGGAACAACTTTGATTTTTGGGTCATGGACTGATTTAGCTCCTAACATGCTTGAATGTGTCCCACAAAAACCAGCAAAATTCAGCTTTCAACACTTAACAAATTTTCTAAGTGATGGATTGACTGACAGCTTGACAAGCTGACCTTCAGGGCATTATAACTTGAGTTCGGGTGAGAATTAGAATGCGATCCTTGAACAACAATTGTAACTGGTACTTAGGTCTGCAAAGTCGGTTTAGTAACCTAGCGCTAATTCGTCACGGATTGGAAGTTAAGTCATCGCCAAAACTCGCTGTCAGGCTGTTCCGATCGTGTCTGACGAACTGAATTGACGTTCGAATGGCCGACCGGTTTCAGAGTCCGCGCGCCGCGTGTCCCCGGCGACGGCCGCGCGTCGCCAACGCTCTGTCCGCGCAGGCCACGCCGCGCCTGGGCGCGCCTTCATCACCGCCAGCGTCCGCCTGAGTCGCCCCGCGCTCCCATTTCCCTCTGGCGTCCTTTCTTCCCCGCTGCAGCAGCCGCCGAGCGCCCGCAGCTCCGCCGTCGCCATAGCCGCGCGCAGCCCGCGCCTAGCCACTCCAGCACCACCACCAAAGCTTCACCGTCTTCTCAGCGACCCACTGCTCCCTCCCGTGCTCGCTGACCAAGCTTGGTAAGCCATTGCCGCGCGTTTAAGCTCGCCGGAGTTCCGCCGTGAGCTCCGTCTCCGTGGCCACGTCACCACCGTCCATCCCAGGCCGCGTTAGGGCACTAGGTAGCTCCGCCGTAGCTCGGTGATGCTCGGCACAGCGTCTGTTCGAGCCACCGTAGCCCACACCGGCGTTTTGCCGTGGTCCAGCCCCGCCGCTCCGCCATTGCCGCCGCCGTCGTCCTTACCGTCGACGATAGGGCCGGCCAAGTGGCTCAATAGATGCGCTAGGTCACTAGGAGCACGTCGTGATGACCTCACCGCCGGCAACCTCGCCGTCGGCGAGCTCCGCCGTTCCCATGTCATTCCTGCGCTGTTGCTCTGTTCCGTCTCAGTGACATGTGGGCCCAACTGGCTGGAGGGTCCCGCCTGTCAGTGTCGGTTAAATAGAAAGCTAGCTCATTTTTACAGATTTGAACCCTGATTTCATGTATCTTGTTATTTTTGTATCTTTAGTTTGATAGCTCCAAAAATTGTGACATAAATTTGTGAGTGTTCCTTAGGAAATGTAGTATTTAGGAAAAATATGTTCTTAGCTTCAACAGTAGAAATTTATGGAGATTTAAATCAGGATTTGAAATGTGCTTTTGAATGTATTTAAATTTGTTTATTTTATATCTAGAGTTCCTGTGCTCCAAGAATTATGAAATTTTTGTGGTAGGCTATTCTTGTTATATATGAGCTTGGATAAAAATTTGAAGACCAGTGCATGTGTAGATCTATAGTTATAGATTTTTCTTTTATAAATAGTTGATCCTTGCATGAATTTTTATAAATTAATTATGAGTCCAAAATTTATGAAATTTGTTGGAGGTGATACTAGTACCATATGGATGTTAGGAAAAATAAGAAATCTGTTGCTTGACACTTTTCAATAGGATTTTCCATTTATGCTATTTCAAGCCTTGCTTCCTTATCATTTTTGTATAGAATGTTCTACTTAATAAAATGACATGAAATTTTTATAGTAGTCCTTTGATAGCATTAGTAAGGCTCTGTAAAATTTTGGGAATTTATTAAGCACATCTGATATATATTTATTATTTAACCTAGATATCTAAATAAAATAATAAAGGCAATTTAATAAATAGTTTGGGCTTCACCATTATATTATCTTAACTATATTTGGTATGCTTAAACTGTTGGTAGGTTCTAGGTTGTCAAATTTTGAATGATTACATGAAGTAGAGGTGTTATTACTTTATTTTGCATGTTAAATCATTTCCGGACTGATTCTAGAATATGATGAGTTGCATATTGAAACTGATGTAGACTGTAAAAATGGTTAATAACAAAGTTGTAGAGAATTTGGTAAGCTTTCCAGAAAGTCCAGGATCAATGTTTTTGGATTTGTAGAACTCCAGTTATGAGTGAAACAAGTAGCTGCTATTTTATAGTGTAGTCGATGCATTGTAGAAATAGTTAAGTAGTAATCGAGAAGAGATATGCACCTACTCAACAACGCGATGCACTTGTTAACATTATGCATTCGTAATACTCATACCATACTCATGCATCTAGGATCGGAGGAAGAGATCACGTTGCTGGAATTCGAAGAAGCAGAGGAAGGGAACCCGTAGGAGGATCCACAAGCCGCAGCTCCCGAAGGCGTGGAGCAGAACCCTGAAGAGCTTCCGGAGTGCCCTGACCATCGCCTTACTTCCTTTCTGCGAGGCAAGCCCCGGAGCATTATAAGTCTCCCAGTAATTTACAAATGTTTACTTACGTACTTATGATTGATGCATTAGGTTATAAGAGTTGAATGAAACCACTTGATGCATGTACAATCCTTGTCCAGATATTATCCCTTTAACCGGTATAGGTCCAGGATCGAATATATATGCTTAGCCATGCTTAGACCGGTAGAAGTCGGGTGATGTCCTGTCACCTGCGAGATATAGGTGGATACCGGAGCACGGTTGGCTATATCTGCTATCGTGGAACAGAACCATGAGGTAAAAGTAAATTGAGACCGGACGGGAGGTCGATAGGGAAGCAACAGGGCATGGAGGTCTTGGGTGTGGACTTATCCCCGTCCGTGTCGATTAAGGACCGTACCGTTGTTGGAACTTCTGACAAGATTGAACGCATGCCTCTCACTTAGCTGGCCGGATAATTCGTTCCGACCGCGAAGCCGAGTAATTCAACTCAGGCCGGGAACCGTTCTGTTGTGCGCTCCTTCCGGGGAACGATCAGACTGAGCCCAAGGGCAGGCTTGGCCTGAGCATCCTGGCATCTGGTGTTCCAGATTGTGCGGCACGGTACGGACCCGCGAAATGTGTACCTGAGTTGTACCAAAGGTGACCTAAGACTATCGTGGCTGGTAGATCTGGGTTTGTGTTAGGAATAAATTCACAGCTGGTTGAAATCGATTCGAATCGCCGTCTCTCCCGGATAGTGAGAAACTTGGCTAGCTCCAACATCGTAGTAACTGTATTATGAAACATGATGGTTCAGATGAATATGGAATTACAATACCTGCTATGGTTACTATTGTATGATTCTAAATAATATACCACATGTTTGGCCCAGGATAGTTGCTAATCTAGAAATGGATAGTTATAATTAACTTGATAAAGGAATCACAAGTGTACAAAGATTAATTGCCTTTTTCGCAAAAATGTTGTCAAGTTACGTCCACTTATACAGCCTTGCATAATCCTTGGAGTCATTTTATTTCTGGTTCATGACGGGTAAGTCTAGCTGAGTACCTTCTCGTACTCAGGGTTTATTTTCCCATTGTTGCAGATGGCACTGTGTATCATGGTTATTGCAAGAGTTGCTTCTATCCCGCTGTGGATGAGGAGTAAGCCTTGGGCAGGCTTCCTTAGTAATTCCTATCTTCGCTTTTGTGGATCGTGATCTGGCATGGCACTGTATCAAACTACGTTGGAAACTTATCTTCGAACTTATTTGCTTCCGCTTAAATTATCAAACTCGGTTTGTAATAACTTTTATTCGTACTCTAATGATGAAAAGTATCTGTGAACTTTATGTAATATGTGACATGTATGTTGAATCCTGTACGATCTTGGTTGTTGTAAATCGTCTATCGAGACCCGTCGTGATACTCGACGGACTACCGGGTTTATATGGGTTCAAGTATGACAGTGCAACCGCTTGCGGATTGCCATTATACTTGTATTCTTATAAATTGGTCGGTTCTGCGACATTTTGCGTAACGACCGTGTTGCTATATGATCAATCCTGAAAGATTGTTGCTGATTGCCCATCCACAATGGAACGAGTTCACAGCATTCAGGTTTCGTAAAGAGCATCAATCGGCGGTGTCATACCATATCAAATGTGTGAAAGCAGGAAAGCTGGCTCCATGTATTCACCCGGTAGTGTATCGAGTTTCTTCGATGTAATTGACTAGTTTGCCCAGTCTGGTTTCAAGACTTGTCTCTCAAAGCAAACACTATGGGAGGTGGGAGCGCGAGCAGATCAAAGTCCTTATTAGAATTGTTACTTCCAATGTGCTTGCGCACTCTCATCGGGAGAAATAAGATGAATGTCAAAGCTCTACTGACGATGCTGTATATATTGCGCAGGCTATCTATACCTACGAGTCTGGGACAGGCGAGGTGCTATGTTTCGCTTCCGTTCTGGTTTCTCTTTGTGCCAAACTAGCTATATCCTTCCTCGTATGAAGAGAATCACTCCAAACAAATTGCAGCAGTCGAAAGAGCAGAGAAGATCCTTATGTGTTATTAACCAACAACTACGTTACCGAACCAAAGCATGGATACAAACAAACTCGACGACCTTGAGGCATCAGGTGCTAGACCACCCACCACACACTGGGTAGAGCCAGAACACAGGTTGCTAAACTGGCGCTAAACTCCGACGACAAAGCCTGAAGAAACCTGCCTCAACAGTCAACACACAGTCACGACGACCACTGACAATTGACCATCATCAGCACCTAACTGAAGCAAGGCACGCATGATCGTATGCACACATATGACCGCCTACATGCGTGCTGCGACGACTGACGTACGCCCTACATTATTCAGTGCACACGTGCCAAACCTGGAGTGGCACGTGCTACGACTAGCCTACACACACCTTCCTGCAGCTACTAGATATGCTACGGGGCACGTACGCACGCACGCATCAGATCTAGGAGGACCTGAACTTGGACTCGTCGATCTCGATGCCCTCCCGGGCGGCGCGCTCGCCGCCGGACTCCTCCTTGGTGCTCAGGCCGCCCTTCTTCCCCATCTCGCTGTAGCCTTCGTGACCCAGCTGCTCCTTGCGCGTCTGCCCGCCCTTGCTGCCCATCTCGCTGTACCCCTCGTGGCGCAGCTGCTCCTTGCGGGTCTCCCCGCCCTTGCTGCCCATCTCGACGTAGCCCTCGTGGCCCAGCTGCTCCTTGCGCGTCTGCCCGCCCTTGCTGCCCATCTCCTGGTAGCCCTCGTGGCCCAGCTGCTCCTTGCGGGTCTGCCCGCCGCGGCTGCGCCCTGCACGCACACATCAACAGAGGAACACAGTCGTTTCATTGGTCAGTTCTTGGCCATTTACGCAGTAAGTAGTAGTGGTCCTATAGTAGACTAGTCAAGCTAGAGAGATGATAAAAAAGGCTGGCCGGCCGCCCGGCCGTAGGTTACAAACCTTCGGCGAGGTGCTCCTGCGCCTCGAGAGACTTGCCGCCGGTGCCGCCGGGGACGACGGTCTGGCCCTCCTCGGCCATGCGCTCCAGCTCCTCCCTGCTTTCCTGACCGGACGCCATCGCCGTCCTCAAACTAACGAACAAAGCTCACGAGCTCGGTGTGGATTGTTGCTAGACGTACGCAGGACTGCTCTTAGGTTTTACTGTTAGCTACGTACTACTCGCTTGCTTGTGTGATATGGAGGATCAGATGGGGTCGCCATTTTATAGCCGTGCAAGGAAGGGCCGGCGCGTCGCGAGGCCAGGCAGGCCGGGCCCATCAGGGAGCCGACCGGGCTGGGGACGTGTGTGCCGACGCGGACGAAATGCAGGGTCCCTCGGCGCCCGTGCGGCGCGACGCGTGTGCTAGAAGGCCTTGCGAGGGCGACACGTACGTGCGTGTCGAGCGAGGAGGGCCTGCGCGCGCGCATGTGAGCGAGAGAACGCATGTCCCCGGGAAGAGATGCCATGCGTGCGCGTGCGCCGGCGCCGTAGACCGTAGTTATCCGACCGGGAGGCGGAGGATTGGAGGAAGCACGCACGACCGCGCCTGGAAGCTGGTAGCAGCACTACTGTAGCATGGGACGAGCTGGTGCTCCGGCCATGCTGCATTGCCGCCGCGTGTATGCATGCGCTCGGCACCCGAGACCGAGAGGCATGACAGACCGGACGAGACCACCAGGTGCCCGGCGAGACAGTGTACAGGGATGGCATGGACCGCCTGTTGCCCCACTTCGTCTTGGCATTTTTCTGTCTGAGAAGCTGTTGGTCCCTCACCATGGAGGCACACCGTGTATATATGACGCGTTTCGCCCATGTATTATATGTATATACATGTCTATAGTGGAGTGGGTTACAATTATATTCCCCTGAATTCAGCCACATAGCTCTAGGATATTCTATATAGCTCCAGACCGGACGACATGTTCGAATGTAAGTGGTGGAGATTTTTCTTCAAAGTCGAGCCAAAAAAGATGTATGGCAGTTGAAACTTCACACGGGATAAGAATGTTTTTTCTACAATCAACAAGCATTTACCGTGCCTATAAAAACCAGATAGGTTCTTTCTTAAAACACGAATGGTTTTACAAAGCTTGACCTCAATTTTAAGGGTCTAGTCGTCTAGATTATTCGTTTTTATATATAGCAGTCTCTCGACGACTATTCGTTTTAATACATAGCAGTCACAGAGAGACGGCTAATATTTTTCTGTTAGCTAGAATACTGCTCCTTTCCTTCGTTTCAAATTATAAATCGTTTTATATTTTTTAGATGTTATATATATATATATATATATATATATATATATATATATATATATATATATATATATATATATATATAGACATAGTATATATTTAAATTATATATTTAAGAAAGTTAAAATGACCTTGAAACGGAGGGCATATATTAGATGTATAATATATTAGCTAAGTTGTTCACATCTATTAGATCTAATAGTTATTTTAGATGAGAGTTAGCTTCAAATTTTTATTAGATGAGAAATTCAATTTGAACTACTAGGGCACTACCAACACTATAAGAATCATGTTAATCCATGATGGAAAATTTCCATCGCGGATCAGAAAACCATCACAATCTCAATACTATAAGAATCCTGTTAATCCATGATGAAAAATTTCCATCGCGGATTAAAAAACTCACAATGTAGCGTCTATGATAGTTTAGCTGCAAACAAAAACCTTTTTATAATTACTACAGAGGCGGAGCCACCTATATGGCGAGCTATGGCGGCTGCCCTACCTCCCCTCCGGCGAGTACCAGACCTAGGACCCCGACCTCCGGCAGGGCGTCGACGGCGTCCGCGGCAGCGCTGCCGAGCGGAAGAGAGGAGGCACGGACGGCCAAAGGTTGAAGATGGGCAGTCTGTGCGCTGCTGGGCCGTCTTGGCATTGGCAACCAGGCCCAATGGCCCATCCATCGCGCAGCCCAGCCAGGCCTTAGGTCAATCAATAGGTGCTCCGCTCTCGAATCGCTCTCGCTCGGCTGACTCGACCGCGCCCCGCCTCCGCCTCCGCGCACCACGCTCCCGCTCCGCGACTCCGCGTCTCTACACCGCGCGCCCGCGTCGCCCCGGTCAGCGCGACCGCGCCTCCAAGCCGGCTGCCGCTACCGACTGCCCCGCCGCACACCGACGCCGGGAATCGACCGGAGGCGACGGCCCAGCCGGCTGCCGCTGCGCCCAAGCCCCAAGCCGCGCCGAGCGCCACCGGCCGGCCCAGTCGCCCAGAGGCCGGACTTTTTTTTGCAGGTTGTTTATGCTTTTTTATCATTTGATGTATGGACATGGTTAATTGTTTGGACTATGGAACAAAAGTTCTGCTTATGTCTTTTTCATGTGAAAGGTAACCATGTTCCAACTAATCTTTCTGTGCCATTTATTTGCTGAATTACATATTAGAATATAATTGTTACGTGACACACCGACATATATACGATATACATACAGACCGATATATCGGTGAAGTTCTATTTATGTATCGCCCTAACTCATTTCTTCGGCCGGCTCCGCCACTGAATTACTACCGATGTGACCATCTGCCTGTGCAGCTTTGCTGGGGTCTGTAGAAAAGAATATCATCCCTTGTTCTTTTTTTTATAAGGATCTTTCTTTTTTCTCAAATACATAGAGGATTTACATATCATTATAATAAAGAATAAGAGTTTAACTATACAAACGATACGTTTTTTTTGAGCGCCTTAGATGGTATCATTATAATAAAGAAGAAGAGTTTAACCATACAAACGATACGTTTTTTTTATGAGCACCTTAGATGGTCCTAGATATGTGACTGAACCTTCCTCGTAGCCGTACCTTTTTAGTAGACTCTTTCAGGCTTCGATATCCCTTGTTCTTTGATACGTGATAGGATTCCGCCTATTTCACCTTTAAAGCCTCCTGCATCTCGTCCATCTTGTCCTGACGCTGTCGTCGTCCTCCCATACGGAGACAGACACGAGCAATGCCAAGAGTGCCATACTAGTCTTCTCATTTTCCTTTCCAACGTATACATAAAAGGAAATAGTTCGTCAAAACCTTCTTTGTTTTGGTCAGGAGTAGAATTTATTGAAAGGCCATGTAGAAATGGGTCAAATGACACTGCAATCATATCGGTATATGTTGTGATCCTGACTGTCTTAAAGATGAAAATTCTCCGTGATGCACTAATGCCCACGAGTGTAAAGTTCCAACACATAATGAATTCCCTTTCTTAAAACAATTTCATCCTGTTTTGTGTGTAGTAGTATTAGTACTATCAATCAAGAAAAGCCGACGACGTGGTGATACTGGTTCGCTGTTCTTGTTTATTTTGCTGTACTCCTTTATGTTTTAATATAATTTCAGTAGGGATCAGCCTCTGATCCCTCCTGTTCTCTCAAAAAACATGAGCAACCAGTGCAGAGCAGCAGATATGACGAGGAACCGCCAGACTAGATTTACATTACTGATTATGAGGAGCCATGGAACATGGAAACAAAGCGTAAACAGAGGACTATATGTATGCTCAAGCTCAACCACTTGACCAGGTGGACACGAGCGCCTAAGGAAACAAAAAAGCTAGCAAACTACAAAGCCTGAAGCGAACCTGCCACTTTGACGACCGCCAAGATTAGGAACTAACAACTGAACTTTGACGACTGACATGATTAGGAACTAACTGAAACCTTCTCGAAGCATGCATGATCATACATACAGGTACACATATGCATGATCGCCTACACGCATGCTGAGACATCCTACATTCAGCCTGTTCGTTTGGCTGTGGCTTGTCGTAAACGATCGTAAATTTTTATCCGAAATAGTATTTTTCTCTCACACAAACCAGCCAGTAGTTCTTTACAAACCAGCAACCGAACAGGCTGATTATTATTGTGCTACTTCTCCAAAGTACAGTACTAGCTACGGCCAAGGTACACTAACAGACAGCTACGAACGCTGCGTACATACGCACGCGTCTAGGACTGCTCGTTGGTCCTAAACTTGGACTCGTCGATGTCGACACCCTCCCTGGCGGCGCGCTCGCCGCCGGACTGCTCCGTGGTGCTCAGACCGCCCTTCTTCCCCATCTCACTGTACCGCTCATGCCCCAGCTGCTCCTTGCGAGTCTGCCCCCCGCGGCTGCGCCCTGCATGCAAACGTCGAGGGCAATCAAGCAACAATTCAGATCGGTATGGTGCTGGATGCCCACACTCCTGCAATTAAGCTAGCCAATCACAACAGGAAATCAATAAAGATGGCTGGCACTGGCAGTTGGTTATTATTACGTACCTTCGGCGAGGTGCTCCTGGGCCTCGACGCTCTTGCCGCCGGTCCCGCCGGGGACGACGGTCTCGCCCTCGCGGACCTTGCGGTCCAGCTCCTTCCTGCTCTCCTGACCGGACGCCATTGTCGTCTAACTAGCTATAGCTAGCTAGCTCACCAAGGTGCTTGGAGTCTTGGACTCTGCTGGAAACGTCAGCGGCGCTACTAGCTACCAGGTGAGTGTTGTCTGGGGTTGTCGTTGATGACGGTAAGGACCCGGCGCCGCCCTTTTATAACAGCTGATAGATGGGGCGGTGCGCCGCGAGGGCAGGCGGCCAGGCGCCGGCGCGTGTGCACCAACGCGGACGTACGCGACGCAGGGACAGCTCGCGAGGTCGGTACCACCGCGCCGCGCCGACGCGTGTGCGGCGAGACCTTTCCGGCGGGCGACACGCACCTACGAAGCGGTAGCGGAAGCGAGAGCGTCCGTGTCCGTGTGTGGCGTGCATAGCAGGTAGCAGTTATCCTATTCCTGGGCGAGGCGCAACTGGCATTGGTGTCGGCTTCGCCCCGTCCTGCATTTTCGACGCGCGTGCGTGCGTCGTCAGACCTACGAACGTCTCGCGAGGTGTGTAAGTGGGGGAGTCTTCAGCGCCCTTGTGCATGCCGTGACCGGCTGACCGCGGTCTAGCGTTCGCCAGATCGCGCGCACGGCGCCAGAGTGGCTCGATCCACTGGATTAGTTATACTAGCATCAACACATAACCAGACAACTCCTTTCAGCCTTGGAATAACTTATGCTATGAGATTGTTCTAAATTAAATGTTTTACACTTGAAGTATAATTTAATTTGTATGTGTTAAGTTTGGAAATGTGAAAAATGTACGAATAGATTCGTCTTAACAACCTTATGAATCTCCAAAAAAACTTGGAGTTTAATTTAATTTAGATCTACAGAAAATTCTGAGAAACAAATGAAAAAATTGAAAATAAGAGCCTTGTGAATCTGATTTGTACTTGTATAATTTGGCAGTTATAGTTCCGAACACAGAACCTTATAAATCAGGAAATAAATAACCTTGAAGGTAATAGTAAAGTCAGGACTGCAGCAAGCCAATTGCATTTGTCCCTATTCCACGCACTCTTTTTAGTATTTCGATCCATGCAATCCTGCATGATAGGATTTGAGGAAGACAACTGAATATTAATGAACTTGCATTTTCATATATAACTGCTCAGTTTTTTGAGGGAAAAAACTGAATTTGGCACATAAGGAAAAGAACCATGTGTACTCAGATTGTACCCACAATGTAATTAGCTTAATGTTTAGCCAAGAATTTGAAATCATACATGCTGTTGTTCAAGGCCCGAGACTTCGAACACCAGGTTGTCGCGCAAACGAAGTTTAAAATGGGATGAGACGAAAGGAAAAACACAAGCGAAGCAAGATGAACAATTTTATTGATCTTGTGCCTCTCTCTTTACATTCCTCCGACGGGGCTATTTATACACGCCTGTAGGCTTCTCGTGGGACAAAAATGCCCTTACAACTACTACACATTCGAAGAATATTCCACGCCGTCGTGGGCTTGTTCGCCATTCGGAGTCCCCGCCTGCCCTGGGTAGCGCCGACCAGAGGAGAGCCGACCAGCCTAGCCTCATGTCGCTTCCGTGACCGACTGAGTGGGCCCTTCTGTCGGCCACACAAAGGCGACTGACCCCCTCCACTGGCGAAACATGCAAAACCGACTAAACAAACCATTAACTACTATTTGCCCGAGTGAATAGCTCAAGTCGGCTCCATGCCTTGGCCACGCAAACTCAAGTGGGGTCGTTCTTTTCGCCAAGGCGAAAAGAGTTGAGCCCGGCGCGGGGTTCGGGCGAGCCCTCACCGTCGGATCCACCATTCTGCCTCGATGAAAAGGGAGTCAGGGCAGTGGTTACCATGAGTCATTTCGCTTTGATGAGATAAGAAGCACACCACACATGCTCTCTTTCTCCTGTGGTATTACACTTGTCATTTCGCCAGCGCGAAATGCTAGGTGCGCCGACGGGCCAAGATCGAAGCGCGAAATGCTAGGTGCGCCGACGGGCCAAGATCGCCCGTGCCCTTGATGTTCATCATTTCGCCGGTGCGAGACTCCATCTACGTCAGTAGGGTGTGAGTGGGGCGGTGGACGAGCCCTTTGGTGTGCCCAAAGGTGGGGCCTGCCCCCAACATTGGCCCCTCGACATCGCGCGAAGAGGCTCTCCATCTCTCTGCGGGTGCCATGCGCGTTCACGGGATCACTGCGCCAAGGGGCTCGCACGCTGTCCCCGGCAAAGGGTGGAGATCCACAACGATGGTTGTACTTCATGTGGCGATCGGTTTTTTTTAGGCGGCGACCATTTTCCATTTTTTCGGTTTTCGAGCTGTTATTGCCGTTTCATGGAATTCGAACCGTCGCGACGGTTATGCGAAGCGTCGGTTCCTCGAGGGTCGCGCTGCGCGCGGTGGGTGCCTATATAAGCCCCACCCATGCTGGGAGAGCCGTGCGCTCTCATCTTTCCTCCAGTCCCACTCAAGAAAGAAGCTTTCGCTTCTCGGCTTTTCGCTTGAGTTGGTCGGTAGCTCGCTCGTGCTCGCCTAGACGCCTAGACCACAGATTGGTTTTTGCTTTTTTCTATTCACTTTTTATTTCCTTATTGCGCACTTGTATTATTTTAGCGTTTTAGCTCTTTTTGCTTCTTTACTATTTTTGGTTTTTTGGGGTTTTCGTATGTAACTCGCTTGGATAGATGTCAAGTGAGTCGTCGTCTGGCGGCAATTCGTCTAGCGGGAGCTCATCTGACAGCTCTAGCTCGAGATCTCGCACCGAGTCACGAAGCGTGTCTGAGCAAGCGATGGCTCAGTCACTAAAAGCGCATGACAATAACTTGGCGCCGGAACGCCCTGCTGGAGGTGGCCTGGGCCCTTCTCATGATGATGCTGGCGGAGAAACCGATACTAATGTGGAGATCGTGGAGGAGGGTGAGGAGGGCGAAACTACGGGACCGGTGCCAGCCGCCGTAAGGGGCCAACTGGATTTGACTCCGATTACCTATCGGATAAGCCATTCGTGCGTTACGGAAGCTGATCTCGATAAACTGACAATTTCCACGAGTTTTGGTGAATCTATGTTTTTAGTAGGGTTTATCCAGAAAACCGTCAATGTGAATCAAAACGTCAAATAAAATTAGGCTTATCCGCAGCGAAATCAACTACAGAAGGTTCTAGAAGACACCAGAAGCCACGTCACTAAAGCAGACCTACAGAGGATGATAGAGGCTTACCGGCCCCTGGGGCCCACGTGTCAGCCCCCGCTTCGTATGTTGGTTCTCCACCACCTTAAGGATTGCATCTACGCCTTTTATTCAAGTCGGTTTGATCCGAAGGTCCAGAATTGATGCTCCGGCTTATATATACCAACCCCTACCCCTGCCCTGAGAGATCGGCCATACGTCAAGAGTAGACCAAAAATTAAGGTTTTCAGAGAGAAGAGAATAGAACTCCAATTCTTCAAAGTTCTAGTATAGGCTAGTTAGCAAGGTTCAAGTAGAGTTTGGGCTATTGCTCAGGATTCCGGATTCGTTGTCTAGAGGCTGGTAGATCCATTGTATCCCTCTTATTTTATGACTTTGTGCTACTTCAATATTATGTTGCTATTTATTATGTTCCTAGTTTGCTCTAGTTATATGCTTGATATAGTTATGATTGATGATGAATTTATGCATATGTTTGCAAAGCGCTTAGCTCAATACTCGAGTGAGTTAAGTGGTCAATATTATGTAAGCGTGGTGCTTAAATGTTGTTTACCTACGGATGCATTCTACACTCTGGGTCATGTGGTAGATCGTGGATGTGACACTCCCATTGAGTCCTTTGTAGCCCACTCCCCGTTTGTAGGGCAAGTAGAACCCGGTTGCGAAGGGAGTCAAGCTCTGTTCTTGATCTTCCTTAGTAATATTCCTTATGCATAGATACAAAGTTAATTATGTATAGATGAAAGTGTATATACTTGGGTGTACAAAAGACTTAGTAAATAAGAAATGACTTAGGAATCTTTTACTTCGTAATTAATCTCATGCCTAGCCATACTACATTTATGAGTATCTATTCCTATCTCTGAATTACTATCAATGCCTTACACTTACCATTTATTTATCATTTGACTTACCCATGCTATAGCATGTGAGTTAATGATCTTGTCATAAGTATGCATATTTGTTAATATCTCCAGCCACCCCATTGCTCCTCCCTGTGGATAAAATATAAATAACGATACCTGATATACTCCCAAGAGAAATGCTATAATGGTATATTATCTATGTGCTTGCGGATACTATATATATATATATATATATATATATATTTATAAGTGTTCTAAATAATTACCAACAACACATTTCTGGCATAATTGTTAGGGATGACAACTTAGTAAAGAAGTGATGCTAAGAAATATCAACAAGCATTTCTAACGCCGTTGTTGGGGAGAGGCACAAGGCTAAGAGAATTGATCAAATAAATACTTATTGATAAAATCATAACACCTCTGCCTTAGCAGGCTTACCCTTGTTTGTCTTTGTTCATATTTTATATAGGGTATTGCAGGATTGGTTCTAATTCATCAACAAGTTCCATCCATCAAAATCAAACCAATCAAGAGGAAGCTCAACACCAGTTTCTAAAGCTATGGCTGACAAGACTCTGCGTGAGTTCTCTACTCCAAGCACTGAGAACATCCGCACTAGACCAACACTCAAAACTAACAACCTTGAATTTGATCTCAAGGCAAGCCTCATCAACATGGTGCAAGCTACTCCATTTAGCGGAAAGACACATGAAGATGCTAGTGCTCATCTTTAAAATTTCCTAGAGATAAGCAACACAATCACCATCAAGGACGTTGCTCAAGATATCATACTACTCCGCCTGTTTCCATTCTCACTAGTGGAAAGGGCGAAGCAGTGGTTCTACACCAATAAAGATAACATCAACACATGGGCAAAATGTTCGAAGGCCTTTTTAGCGAAGTTTTTCCCTATAAGCAAAACCAATGCCTTAAGAGGAAAATTTTCCAATTTCCAGCAACAGAAAAGAGAGAGCATTCTAGAAGCATGGGAACATTTCCAAGAATACATTTTTAGATTGTCCTCATCATGGGATGGAAGATTGGTTGCTCATGCAAAGCTTTTACCATGGATTGACTAAGAAAGCTCATGAGCAACTTGATGCAACTGCTGGAGGATCATTCATGTCACTCACCCTTGGAAAAGCTAAAACTCTTATGGAGAAGAAAACCTCTAATCAAGGCTGGTCTCAATGCAATATTCAAGCATGCAATAAGAGTGAGGAAGTATCATAAGAGGTGTGTGCACTATCAACCAAGATGGACGTACTATTGAATTGGCTTGAACAACAAGCCAATCACAAGAAGGATCATCAGGCCATACAAGATGCTTTTAATTCCCAAAACATATGTGGAGAATATTTGGGGGTTGATTTCCTCGAATATCAAGAAGATGCAAATATTGTCAACTCTGCTCCACAACAACAGAAACAAGGATGGGGGCAACAACGACAATGGTCAAATTATCAAGGTAAGTACCTAGGTAATTACTATAACTCTTCTAATCCTAAACAACCGTCCTTGAAAGATGTGATCTTAGAACAAGCTAAGATTAACGAGAATATTTCTAAAAAGCTTGCTTTTAATGATAAGGTCCTAGAAAACATAAATACTAAAATAGATAGTTTTTCTTCTACCATAAAAGACCAACTTAGCTATAATAAAAAGATAGAATTACAATTAGCCCAGTTGGCTGCTGCCTTGCCTTTTGCCACTAATCTGGAGCAGGTTAATGCCATAACTAAAGAGGTGCCAAGTCTACTCGTGATCCGCCATATCCGACAAAGACAGGTAAGACACATGCATCAATACAAGAAGAGAAGAAGGATGATGAAGTTGAGCCACAAGCATAGGAAATGATGCAAGATTTTTCATGACTCCACCTTCCTACCGTTTCCACGCAGAAATCAAAAATCCAAAATGGATGAGCAGTTCGATAAGTTTGTAGAGGTAATTCAAAAGGTTTATATCAATATTCCTCTGCTAGATGCCATATAGGTACCAACCTATGCGAAGTACCTCAGAGACATTCTAAACAACAAAAGACTACTGCCCACCACTGAGGTAATCAAGTTAATGAAGGAGTGTAGTGCGGCCATCCTGAACACAACACCTGTCAAGAAGAAGGATCTAGGATGTCCCACTATTGATTGTTCGATCGGAAACCAAAACTTTGAGAATGCGCTATGCGATCTTGGAGCAAGTTTTAGTGTCATGCCCAAGAAGGTTTTTGATAAGCTCAACTATTCAACGCTCACGCCTACGTCGATGTGCCTGCAACTAGCCGACCAATCGGTTCGCTATTCTACAGGAATCGTCGAGAATATTTCGGTAAAAATATGAAATTTTTTTGTTCCACTAGATTTTGTAGTACTTGACATGCAGGAGGATATGAAGACACCCCTCATTCTTGGGAGACCCTTCTTGAGCACTACAAATGCACACATTGATGTCAGAGCCGGAGAAATCAAATTCCATATCAATTGCAAGGAAGAGCGATTTGGCTTCAAGCCATGACCAGAACAATGCTCTAATTTGGAGTGGCAAGAAAAGCCAGTACAACCATCAAGGTCTCCATCACTGAGACCAACTGATGCACCCGAGGAATAAATACAACTAGAAGAAGTCCGGTTTGGTGGACTTAAAATCCCGAAGCATCGTCGGGAGGTAAAATCGGTAGTTATCCATATTTACTTTTTCACATTGCATTAATCATTTTATCTTAGCATATTTACTTTTCAACACCTACATTATAAAATAAAAATTTTCATCATGGCATTATAAAATTTAAGCCCCATATAAATAATTTTTATGAATCGTAAAAAAACCATAAAAAATATTTATCGTGGAGGCATAAAAAATCAAAAATACCATTCTTAGATCTTCTTATATTTCATAGTTTTATAAAATATTTTTGCATTGCATATATATATATATGTATGTATACGGTAGAAATACAGACACATGGGACACACTCAACCACCACCCATCACTTCTATCTCCACCATCACCTCCATTTCCACCTCCATCTCCACTCTGCACCATCCAGAGTGCATTTCCACCGAAAGGAGCACTCACCTTGCTTAACCATGAAGTAAAGAAGCATTAGGAGGAAGAGGCCATTTGGCTACAATGTGGGGCCGGCCAGCCCCACCACTTGGCCGACTGGCCTGCTGCTGCGCCACCTATAAATACCACCCCTCCTGCTTGCTCTCGGCCACAACTACAACTGCAAACCAACTCTCCAAGTTCAAAATTCCAGTTCCCAATTTCGTAGTTTGAAAATTTGCTTAGTAGAAGTGATTTTTGAATTAGGAAAGAAGAGGAAGTTCTAGAGTAAAAGTGTTTGAGCAAGGGTGAGAGAAATTAAGAGTAGAAGTGAGAAGGTTTAAGAGTGGAAGTTGACACCGCTATACAAGATTTCGTGAGCTTCTAGGATTCCATGCTTAGTGTGTAGTGGATGTTGACACCGCTATACAAGATTTCGACAGGACAAAATTTTGGAGAGAAATATCTAAAGAACTTACTTGTTACCGTCCTCGTACAAATGAAATTCATCACCCTGCCCTGCGCTTTATGCATAAATGACTAGGATTTTCTTTATTTCCTAGAAATGATTTTTGCACTATAAGGAATGATGAACTTAAGCTGCTCTATGCCATGTTTAAGAGAAGAAAGGTTTCACCGGTCAAATTTATTTTGAAACAATGGATAGAAATTCTTGAACTTAAGGGAGATATTGAGTGTACTTCTCTGGTCACCCGCATAGCCAAAAATTTGGGTCTTTTGGAAAATGCTTCTGTTGCTTACATTGATGACATTTCCCGTTGGTATATCGACTATGAATATTTTGTCCAAGCACACATGTTAAAAAAGAATAAGGATGGGAAACTTGTCATGATGTACACGGATTATACAACCAAAATACCGTTACCAGACCAGAACCTCAGTTTATATGCAGTGGATTCTTTTGTCTTTGATTTACAGGTCAAGGAGGCAGCCCCTCGTAGGAGTGCCTCTGTAAGATTGACTCACAACCCACAACCCAAGTATCGTGGCGATGATCAAATTTCGGAGGGACTAGCTTTCACCAGCTATGCAGGCTGGGGTCAGCCAGGATCCACCCGCATGTATCAACCTAAGCATGCTGGTTGGGAGCAGCCTGCTCCTCAGCATTCTAAGAGCTCTTGGCTGCAGGGTGCAAGTGAGCAATGGCAGGATGACAACTTCAACTACTATTAGTAGCAGCAATATGAAGAAGTTTCAAGGGGCCACCAGGGTGGACATATGTCCTTCTCTGCCCGTGGCTACCATGATCAGCCTATGGGCTATCATGACCAGCAGATGGAGCATGCCCGCCTTGACACCAGGTTGATGGCCATAGAAGAGACGTAGCACGACATTCAGAACACGCTTCACTAGCACACCTAGTGGCAAGCAGAAATGGGAGACCGCATCACCAACATCCAACAACATCAACAGTAGGAGAATGAGAATTGGCACTACTTATTCAAGGGTCTCAACATTGATCCGCCATTCTGATCGACCGACTACAGCAACACCCAGCTTGGGGGAGGAGGATCCCCTGCTATCTAAGGTAAGTTTTCTTTTCTACTATTTTGTTTTCTTTAACTTTTATTTGTTTTCAAGTTTGTCTTTATTATATTTAAAAAAAGATGCATAACTAGGAAAACAAAATAAAAACGATTGCACCATGTTTTCGACACGATGGGCCTTTGCTACGCTAATCGGTCGGGCCCTTCGACCAGCCTTCCGGCTGATGACACTGCCCCCCGTGGTCGTGGGGCCCAAGGGTGAAGAGGTAGAGCACGGAAGGTAATGGTTGGACGTGGGACCAACACCGCTGCGATGGAATCCCACAAGCGAAAACTTAGTGGCTGAGGTTGTGGTCTCACGGAGCCTGTCGATGTCTGGATCAGAAGGGAGATTGCTGGAAAGGTGGGCAATAGCAAAAAGGTCATGATCAGACAAATTCACCGATTTGGGCAAGTCTAGACCAAAATGGTAGTGCTATATTTTCCTTATGAATTTTCCTGCTGTTGTTTTTGGCTGTGCCTTTCGCTTCTCGGTATATTCTGGCTTTGCCCACTCACTAACGCGATGCTGTTACTGGTGTTACAGGCCACCTCGAGCTTTGACAAAATGGTCGGCAAAGCAAAAGTTGCTGACATATACGACACCTTCGGGCTTGTGGATACCATGTCCGTTGGCGATGTTCTTGGGAAAAAACCTAAGAAGAATTCCCAGAAGTCCAGCTACCTCTCGAAGGAGACTGGCTTGAAAAAGGCAAGACTGACTTCTGTCGAAGAGGCAGCTTCTGCTCGCCCGACCCTTACTACCATGGCGTCTCCTGATGTTTTAGGCTCTCAACTACTGGGTAAGTCTAGATTTTACGTAGAGTATATTCGCTTAAGCGATAATTTGGTCCATGGTCAACTATTCGGTCACGGGGAGCTACGACTGAGTTCTTGGCCTGAGGATTATGGCGATATGCGGGTTTATTTAGGGTCGAGCTCTTCTGGTGAAATGAATTCCATGAAGGAGGAGACTTACTGGATTGCTCATTCTTTAGGGGCCGCATCGAACTCCCAGGTGATTGCTAACGTGGATCATCACACGATTGGTCTGCTTCCAAACTAGAGTGCGGCCAGTTTCGTCGACGTGTGCGCTAGCTCGTTCTCAGCTCCTGAAGTGAGAGGGACCTTTTGAAGGTCCCTAACTCATCTCTTATAGAGGTGGTAAACTTTCATGCTGCTAGTGTAAGTGGAATGGTATTTACTTGCATTCATTTTGTTGCACTCTTTTGCCTAGCGGAAGCCTCATGTAGCGTATTTGACTTTTGCAGGATATGCTCCTGGCTCGAGGGCTTCAACATCAAGGGCAAGCTTTTTGCTAGGGCCAAGAGAGAGATCTGGTGGCTAAGGATGAAAGGATCCAAGCCCTCAAAAAGGAGCTGGAGGTGGCTAAAAAGTTAGCCGAAGAGAATGAAGCCACCCACAAACCTACCGAGGAGTAGATCAAGAAGATGAGTCATGACTTTGAGGACTACCAGAAGCAAAAACGCAACGAGCGTAACAGGGTTGTCGCCGGTGCCCAGAGAGCAGCGAACATGTACAAGGAGCTCATTGAGAGTGTTGGCGAGGAGATGGAGGCGCCTAGCGATGCGCCTATTGTCGACTTCATGGAGTGGCTGGCGAATGAGCTAGCCACCGTGAGCGACTACATGACTGTTGGGTGGGAGTACACTTCTTTCATCTCACTCCATGCATTTGCTCAGGCTTTGGAAGAGTGCGGGTGCAACCATCTTGAGAAATTCAGGATCAAGGACCCGTAGTCATACTAGAATGCCTCAAGTCATGGTCATGATGCGGGGAAGATGTTCGTTGAAGGGTTCTGGCGCCTAGGAGGTAGGGATCTCACTCTCCTTAAGGCTACCATGAGCCATGCCAAGGTATGACTCTTTCTCAAAAGCCATTTCTTTTCACCTTGCTGGTCTTTCTATAACGACCTGCAATTTTTTTCTATATCTAAAAGAAACAAGAACTAAACAATAACCATTCCAAATCCTAACTTGTACTAACCCAACCTTTAAAAAAGGATATGAATTTCAAATAGGGTAGTACCAAATGATGGTTTACACAAGTGCACAAACACCTATGGTGTAGGGTGAGCAGATAGCGGATTATTTAACCATTCTAAACGCAAATTAATATGGTGATGTTTTAGTGTCAAAATTCAAAGTAAACTAGCGACCAAAAGCATTGGCATGAGGAAAATGGTGAGGAGCAATGTGAGAAATGTATCAGATCATATGGATTAGTGCCATATGGTGTTTCAATATCCGTGGAACATTTGAAAAAAAATTAGTCGTGACACATTGCACAACATGATATGATCGAGTATCCATTGCTCAAATAAAAAATATAATTTCTAAAAAGGGAAAGCTTAGTAAGAAACAATGTGTAAGCCTGTAAGGACAAACTCATAGTTGGCTAGTGCATCTTTGTCGCTCCCATTGAAGAACATTTTCATCCTCTGAAATGTGATCATTCAAACCATATACGTTGAATGTTTCCAACCTCTGAAATCTCTGCAAAAAATGATGAGATTTTCCTGTTAAAAAAAGCTTTTCATGACGGAGTGATCCAGGTCAAAAGTGGCAAGTAAATTTCCTGAAAGATTTCTTTTTTATTTAGGACGTCCATCAGCATCTACACAAGGCCATGCTTCTTTTTATTAAGGACGTCCATCGCCTTTATACTAAGCTTTCTTTTCTTCTCGTCAATTCCATCAGGGTACCCACTTGGAATAAATGTTAAACAATGGTTGTTTCAATAAAGCCACGTAGATAGATAGTGCTTGCAACATAACAAAAACAAAGCACACATGTCAAATGTTTAGACACCTATTAAGATGCAAGCAATATGTAGCCTTATTTGGTTCTACTCTAAGTACTTATGCCATCACAAAGCACCAGAGTTAGTCTCCAAGTAATACAATAGTCTTAATTCAAATAAGTTTGAATTTAGTAGCAATCAAGTATTCCAAGTTCCTAACACTAACAGAAGAGCATAATCCTCTTGTGGTCAATCAGAAGTTTCATTCTTCACTGCAAGAGGGAAATAGCTGCCATTTTTTGTATGTAGATGCCAATTTGTAGAATCTACTTTCAGAACTCATTATTGTCATCAATCCCTTCGAGGAACCTAACTCTTCCTCAAAATCCATCAATATCTCCTATAGTCCTAGGAACTGCAACACTTAATTTCTTTCCAGCTGAACTTGCAACACACAATCTCAATATCTACACTATTCTCTAAATTTTTGATTGCTATTAGCAGTTAGCAGTGGCACAGTCTCGTAGCAAATACACTGGGATACCGATCATCAAACAAGGAACTGATAGCAAAGTGGTAATGAAGAATTCGGATGACCCTCACCTCCTCCTGGTTTGGGTGAATGGCGAGGAGCGCGACGGTGCGGGAGTAGTTGTGCACGAGGCGGCGGAACCGTTTCGTGTCGAGGGTCGGCTAGGGCGCCGCTGTCGGGACCGCCAATGTGGAGGTTGCCACGGCACATCGAGATCGCCACCATCCTCCAGGATCCCTGCCCGTGCCACCCTCCTGTGCACCGCACCACCGGCAGTCGTCCCTCTGTCCGTGTTGCCTCGAGGGCGTGGCCCCTCCCGTGCATCGCGCTGCCAACCGCTACCCCTCCCATCGGCCAGATCCGCCGGTGGCCCTCCTGCACGTGGCTTACCTACGCCAGATCCGTTGTCGGTGCTCTCGCACGTGGCTGTTGGAGGGAGGGCGTGCGACGATACAGCATGCGACGACAGGAGGTGGAGATCCATCGAAGGATGGCCGTTGGACGTTGCAGAGTAAGGAGAGAGAATAAGTGATAGTAAATCATGTCCATATATTTTTAGGATGTTGTTTTTCTGGGTGCATAAGTTTGATAGACGTTGCGAAGGTTATGACTGTGGAGCAACTAATTATGGGGTGGATCTAGGATAATTCTAACCGGTGTATTATAAGGGTAGAGATAGAGATAGAGATAGAGATGTGTACATGTATAATAAATGATGATGATAACATTTACCATCGGAGTGTTCTAGAGTTTTCTTGATCTACGTAAGGTCTTCTTAAGCAGAATACTAGGTCTATCTAGCCACCATGGGTCGAGTTTTTTTTATCATCGGTCCTGTCAATTAGATGGTCGGTGTACTTTATAGCTCTCTCAAAAAAAATTGAACTTGTTTCAATGGCTATCTTATAATGCAAAAATTTATTCTCTATATATACTCGTACAGTCACTATTTTTCTTGCGGATTCCTGTTTATCCACCAGGATAACAATCGCTATAATTCTTTTTCAATTCTTGTTTATCTACTAGGAGAATCTGACTGATTCTTTACATCAAATTCAATGTATTCTTTTCAAGATTAAAGTTAAACTAAAACCTAGGGCCTCATGTATATATAAGCTTGACGACAATAATATTTGATACTTTGTTGAGTAATTAGGTAATTTTCAGATTTAAACCAGAATATAAATCATGACAATCTCATAAACCACTAACATACTAGTTAGATTATTGGACAACGTTAACAGTGACATAACAAAGATCATCATGATCAACACAGTAGGCAAACGACAGCAATTGATTGGATCCTATGGCGTGTACCTTTCGTTTACAAGGAAAGACGGTGTTACCGGTAATGGAGATGCAGAGGGAGATGTCATTGGTGGTGGTGGTGCAAAATCATCGATGAGCGGTGGAGGAAGAGCTCGGAGCAGCTGACGACGAATACGCCGAGACATACTGTTGCCTGTATTGGATGGAAGGTGACCCATCATGGAAGTTTGTAGTAGTCGCGCAAAGAGCGCTTTCCATTATTCGTCCTCTCCTGGTGCAAAGATCACAAGGATGAGGGTTTCGGAAACCTACTCTCCCGATTGCTGGTGCACGTAGGCAATCGGAATGGAGAGAGTATGACGGTAGCGCAGCAACGAGAAGAGGAAAATACTAATTGACTACCTTAGGATTTTTCAACTAAAACTTCCAATATTAGTTTTTGGTGTTTGTTTTTTAGGAGTATTGGTACATATATAGGGAGGAGAACCCCTACCTCCATATCAACTAGCAATAAGATACTGATTAATGTTGTACCTTCCACCTTTACTCATAGGCTTAAACATTAAAGCCCAATAGGGAACACAAGTATTGGGCCTTTGAGATTTATTAGAATTTCTGCATTTGGGCTTCAGGGAACTAGACCATATAAATTCCAACAATCCCCCACTAGATCTCAAATGTCCAGTATAGATATTTTCCTTCTCCCACTAGTTTTTATATACGAGTGTTTCAGCATAGACTGTTAAGTTAAACATCCACCTAGAGCTTCAAGTTACACCCATCCATAACTTGAACAATGGACTACGCCATGAATTGCAAGTTTTCTGTGAATGAGTTTCACTCAAAGTCAAACTAGTACCTGGTTGCTAGTAGCCTTCCCTGTGGGTGGTGCATATACGTTGTACTCTCTGGTGGAAGGTCCTTTTTTGGTTTTAGTAATTAAGTGACAACCTAGGTGGCCTAATTTGTGTTTATGTGAGATACATAGGTGAATAGTCCACAGGTGCACTAGTGTGAGCAACATATGCCATGGAGGTGAAAATTGCTTGGAGATGTTGCAAAGCTCACACATGTGATGAAGGAGATCATTGCATATGAGACATAACATGGAGTTATGTTGTTGGGGGTCATCGCTCACCCCACCGCGAGGCCCTTAGGAGTGCACTTAGCAACTCCTCTTCAGGATCTTTGCGTCGAGTTACACACACATACCCAATACAAGACATGCCGAACAACTCAATTACATACACACTCTAGTCTCCAACACACAGCTGAAATGTTATTGACCATAAAATAGATTCAAGATGGGAAACTACTATCAACACTAACCCTCTATTTAACTACTGCCATCATTCTAGGTTACATCTCATTCACTCTTTTACTCATCGGGTTACACGCAGCTCCTCTCTGAAAACAATCTTCCAAGGTCTACTAACCGTGGCACTCATCGGAGCTAGTCTCAGAGGAATGCCTTAACCTACAAAACAACTTATCAGCAACACCGTGAGTACATTTCGTACTCGTAGGGCTTAATTCCAACATATAGCATTTGGTGGATGCAAGAGGAATTATCAGGCATTTGTACGTCGCAGAAATGCAATGGTGTTTCTTAAATGATATGCTCATGATTCATTTTAAGGTGTTAGCATTAACCAGGTGTAGTATCCAAAAGAGTGATTAGCACATATAAGTTGCAACATCATCATGTTCCATCTTTACACTACCATGGGTATAGAAAGTAGGAACAACCGATTGGTTTCGTCCTGAAGGGCTTTAGGATTTCAAATTTTGCAGAGGTGTACAACTATACCCACACAAAAAATGGGACTAACCACCATACACTGGGTCCGGTAGTAAGGGTTGCCTCATGTTCTCCAACCTTTCCCTAATCCGGCCTGAGTGTCCGACGAAAGGTTAGACTGGTGCCCGGTCAATGTCCCAGACATTCCCGACCGACACCACCCCCTTGCTAGTTTCATGGATAAACTGGTTGCAATTAGTTACTTCACTTGTCGACCCCATCCACGACATGTGGTCTATATGGGTGGTTGCTCGAACTCATGTATCCCACTAAACGGTCCTTAACTGCTCCACGGGCTATGTCGCTTGAGATCCCACACTCACAATGACCTACCCCTCGCATGAGCTAAGTTACCAAGGTGGTATCCAAGTTTATAACCTTTAGTGATATTGTGCCTTAACTAGATTAGTAAGGTAAGTCAAGTTGTACCCTCATTGATTTTAGTAATCAATTATCCAAGTGTAGCATCCTACATGTGCAAGAATGAGTCCCCTTCTCGTGCTCGACTTCTACCATAGCTAAGTAACTAAGCAATAAGCAATTAAGTGTTTCCATTCCCAT
The DNA here is from genome assembly GCF_019320115.1 of Miscanthus floridulus. Classification (NCBI taxonomy): domain Eukaryota; kingdom Viridiplantae; phylum Streptophyta; class Magnoliopsida; order Poales; family Poaceae; genus Miscanthus; species Miscanthus floridulus. Next base: position 58,982,690 of record NC_089596.1, on the reverse strand, counting down.
TGTTTAAATGAGAGGCTTCTAACAGATTAAAGAGTGACTCTAAGTGTAGAGTGAACAAGTTTACTAACAAAAACTGCATGTAATGCATGACTCATAATAAAACTTGATAAGTATCCAAAATAGGGTTTATAGTAGTGGGGTCCCTGCCTGATTTCCTGTCGCTCTAACTCTCAAAGCTGATGATGATGACTTGTATAAGTACACGATCTATGCTCGAGGCATTCCTAAAATAATAGGGGAGACGTGACTTAGGAGATACATCGACGATCGAGATAATGAGAAAGGATATGGGTGCATAGGTCAATACTGGGAACTTGGGAAGGGACATCTACTATGGCTCTACTATTATGCTATTTGGTAAACTGGTGTTGTTGATCTCTTAGGTAAGCTTGCTAAACAATCTTCACAATCTCAGTGGGCTGGTGGACACTCCGTTCTTAATGACGGACACTCCGCTGTGTTGGATGCCGAGGTGGTTATCCTAGGGTTGGCTCTGTTCAGGTTGACAGACACTCCATGGAGGTCATGGGTACTCTAGTAGACTCAGGACCTAGTCACTTCTAGGGTTCACAGGCAACATCAAATGGTCCGACTAACTAACGGACGCTCCGGTATGAACTGAGTACTCTCGGGTTACTGGGTGACTTTTCTTTATAATTCAGTGGATGCTCTAACAAATGGCCAGACACTCTGCTATTCCCACTCGACAAGGGTATGGGTGTTTCTGTAGGGAAGTTTACTAAATTGGGAAGTCTTATCGGATGCTCCACTGCACTAGGTGGACTCTCCATGAGTTGGGCAACAGAACCTATGCTCTAGGTTTTGGGTTGGTTAGATTCCTAATTTGGGGTAGTAGACATCTATGCATGTGCACCAAGCTTCTACGATGACTCTCGGAATATGCTAGGCTAGAGCTAGATAGGTTTTAGGTTTTCACTAACTAGTGCATCTAGTGATTAGGGTTCTATCCCTTCCCATGAACCACTTGAGATTAAGGCTTGAGATTGAGCAAAAGGAACTTAACTCCAAGGTTAATAATCATAAGAGGCTATTGTTTACACCACAATTTGGGAAGAGAAGATCATGGGAACTCGAAGCTTCCAAGATTATATCATCAAGGGATCGATCATATGTGAATCGATATCAGCCGGTTTTGATGCAGTATCGCAAATCGGCTATTTCATAGATGACATCAGTAGATAACATCAACGGATTACGTACAGATGGCGTCGGGGGAGGAAAATATGTCGAACTCTACAAAAATGAAAGGATTAGAGTCCAAGTTATTTTAAATTAGGAATGTTTTCTTTTATTTCAAAGATTGTAATAAGTCGTGTTTGCGTAGGATTCATGTTTAAGTTCTGGGTATAAATATTGGACACCAACTATTGTAAGAGACATCTCTCAATCAATCGAAACAGTCTTTACTTTTTTGGCTTCACGCCAACCCTTAGGAGTAGGAGTAATGTAGATCTCGACGAGTTCTTGAACAAGCAGGGTTGCATCGATCCGGTTGACCTCCAGCTTATCTGTGAGTACCATCATGGCTTATACTTTTGTTTGTAAGGATACATCGGTCCGGCCAACCTCTTATGATCTCTAGTATAAGTTAGTTATCGATCCTTATCTAGTTCAAGTATGGCTGCATCGGTTAAGTTCGACCTCCACTGCTCGAATTAGATTAAGGTCAAGTTATCAGCTCTACCTAAGGGTGGCATCCTTTGGGTATATTCATTAAGTAACCGATCTTGCTGATGTTCTTGTTGTCATTAGTTTCAGCAATATCAACCTGCCCGATCGATATCAATCTAGATCGGCCTCACATCCTTTTAGTCCATCGTTTATTTTGTCACATTGCGAATGTTCTTACTTTAAACGACGGATTATGTTTTATGGGCCGTTCTACTTCGATCTTGATCGTGCATAGTATGCGGCTAAGGCATGTCTGATCTTGAGAAGGTTTACTAGCTAGTTGAATTTGGTCTATAGCCCGCTATTATGGCTGTAACGATCCGATCGATCCCCACTGTTAGCACTTTAAATTAGAGTATACTAGTTGGTAGATTTGCTTTTGACCAGGTGTGACCTTGGCTATTTGCTATGCCTGCATCGGCTAAATAGCTGATTGCTAGTACTTTTAACACTTATAGTGTGTCTTCATGATTCAGTTAAATGTGAATATATCTGTTTATTTTAAAGGTTTGATCTATTATCTTTATCATGGCTGCCATTGATCTGGTCAAACCCCAATGTTAAGGATAACATGCTAGATTTGATGAGTTTATAGATCTGTCCATATTAAACAGTCGATTGTTCACATACTATAATCCATTTTCTACCTAAATTGGCTATTTTAGCCGATTCGCCTGTGCTTTCACACATATAGCATGTTTTTCATGAACCTATCAATATATAGATAGTTTTATGGATTCTTTGGCTTTAGTTTGTTATCATTATCATAGCTGTATCGATCTGGTCGAACCTCACTATTGATGGTAACAAATTAGATTCAGGGCGTTTGTAGATTCATTTGTACTAGACAGCTAATTTGTTTGCATGTTATATCTCTTCTCGTTAAACTTATCGGCTTAATGCTTTACACTAGTTATATCCACCTAGCTGATGATGTTACTTATATCTAGGTGCATTGTACTTGTTATCATAAATCAGTCGTGACCCACGAACATCATAGTCCTTAACAGTCGATTTCTCCTTGTATCGGCTATTTAGTCGATTCTCCCATCTGGCTGCTCCTGAAGCGGCACACTTGGCACTGTTTAGGCAAACCATCATGTTCCACCTTAAACTACTAATAAGACTTTCTCTCCTTGTCAATTGTAGGTCAAATTGACTGGTATGCCTTCGGGATTCATAGGATTGGCTAGTCCTGTGTTGAAGCTAAGCAGATCTTTGGATCGTTCTGGCTTGCTGCGTGTCTACCCGGCGTGGCTCCCATGTTTTCGCACCGACACGCGTTCTGACATGCTCGGTGGGACCCCACAATCGTCATGGCAACTCACAACAACTAGGACATTCTTATGGTGCCTTATGAAGACTTACCTAATGAGGATAAAGATGTCATTAGTAAAGTTATAGAAGAATTTTAGAACAAGTGTTTGTTGTCCTACACCAAGACACGTGATAATAAAGTTGTTCAGAAATATCCACTACCAAGAGTTTATATACATGGGCAGTTAGATATAGATGAAGCTGATGATAGGCGTTTCTTTGTAGATGCTGTAAACAAATCTATTCATGATGCCATGTTGAACCATAATACAACTTTCTTGAACACATTCCATAATACCATAAAAGAGGTGTTTCATGGATGTCCAATTGATCAGGTTGGACTAGCTTATTACAATATTCCATATCCATCGACTTAGGGGACTAATCAAGTCGGTACTAGACATCAAGGAGCAACACTAACTAGTAATGATGATGTCCAGCCAACCCGGAGCTCATTTGAGCAAGTTCAAGGTACCACTACTAATCAAATACAAAATAATCCTAGATCATCAGTGCAGTATGTGCAACAGTCGACGGGGCAAGTTCAGAATCAAATGGTTAATTTTGGCACATCAGGCCAAATACCATCGTTGGCTCAAAAAATAGCGCCATCAGTTTAAAGGATTCGTAGAGATACAGATCCTAACATTTACAACTAGAGACTTCAAGCAACAAATCAGCAAAGGACCCAATAGATAGAGATTCCACAAGGATATCATTATGGAACATATTACAATACCCTTCATATGATTCCAAATCTAGGGTATCAAGGTACCCGAATTTTTAATCTGTAGATGGGTCAGCAGTTATAGAGAAATCCAGATTCAAATGCTGATGAGTTGTTGCTCAGAGTAATCGAAATGATGAAGAATCAATTCAGTTTAAAACCAAAAGGGCAGACCTTTTTGTACAAATGTCCATATCCAGAGTGGTATGATTTGGTTGCTCTTTCTACAAATTACAGGCTCCTAGAATTTGCTAAGTTCACTGGTCAAGATAGCATGAGCACAATAGAACATGTCAATCGGTATCTTACACAGTTGGGCGAAGCATCCATTGAAGAAGCTCATCAAGTTCATTTGTTCTCCTTGTCCCATCAGGACCAGCTTTTAATTGGTTTTCATTGTTGCTAGTTAATTCTATTGCCAATTGGATTGACCTAGCAAAGAAGTTTCATACGTATTTCTATACTAGGACATGAGAAAATAAAATCATAGATTTGACGACCATAAGGCATAGAACTAATAAATCGGGTGCCGAGTTTCTTTAGAGGTTCCGAGAGACCAAAAATTTATGCTTCTCATTGAATCTAACTGATGATCAACTAGCTGCTTTAGCTGTTCAAGGAGTGTTGCCAACATGGAGGGAGAAGCTGCTTGGGCAAGAGTTTGAAAATTTAAGTCAATTGGCTCAACGGGTGGCAACACTCACTACAAGAATTTTGGGATTGTATGACAAAGCGTAATCGTCATGTTAAGGGCAGATATTGTCATAAAAAGAAATTTGTGACAAAAAAGTGGTCGTCACGCCGTCGTCACAAAATGAACGACACAAAAAATACCGCGTGACGAAAAATGGAAGGCCGTCACAAAATGTCAAGACCTTTTGTGATGGTTGAACTTATTCATCACATATTCCTATAATTTGTGACGCCAGCTGTCGTCACATTAGAGTGGTCAACGCGTCATATAATACATGACCCGTCACAAATTGAAAGTAGCCAGTGTTGACTAGAGAACTTTTTGTGACGACTCCTGATCGTCATACATCATTATGTGACAATTTCCTCCGTCGTGTTAGGTATGGCTTCGGAGAAAATGAGGAGTTTTTTGTGACGTCATTTGTCATCATATAATATTATGTGACATTAAGGTTTTGTCATGTTTTGTACTCGTTTGATAAAGTGAAGCAGTCTTTTGTGACAAATAGAGGCGTCATATAGCATTATGTGATAGTTAACTTGTGTATTGCTTTGTATACATATATATCTAGCAGATCGTCATGAAATGTCCTTGCATTCAATGATGACTGCAGCACAGATCTCCATTATAGGTCACATACACACAGATATACATATACATCTCAGAGTCCGTCATCCACAAGATTGTATCAGTAGGCATCATCCATCACAGCCATCAGAACTCATAAGTCATATAGAACTGAGGCAAACCATCATACACACATTGCAACTGGAAATATAACAAGTGCTTGCAAGCAAGAGCAACACCAAAGTTTCTGGTTCCATCATTCCATCATACAAGTTCAAACTGTTCAACCACAACACACAGGTTCATACATAGTTCTGATAACATAGTTCACAAACATAGAAACATAGTCCTCAAAGTGGCAACAGAGAAAGTTTGTTGTTCAAGCAAGGTAGCAGAAGATAAGGCATAGGCATTGTGAACATGGAGTGCATCCAGACCTACCTCAATCTTTCTAGAGTTTCAGCACCGCTCGTAGCAGTGCATTAGTCTCATCAAACCTTGTACTCATCCCCTTCACCTCTTCTTGGGTCTGGCGCAACAAACTTTGGTGTTCTTCAAGAGAGGCCTGCTGAACTCGAAGCTGTTCCTGCAACTATTCCTGCTTCCTTGTAGCATCCTCTCTTTCTGCTTGGAGTGTTGCCTGAAATTGAGCTTGCAAGCAGGCTTCTACTATAGCTGTTGTGGACCGAGCAGCACTCTACGCTTTAGTGACACCAATGTTTGGGAGGAATGTTGAGGAACGGCTGATCTGGCTTTGACTATCAGCAATAATCTTTGATGGAGACTTTGGTGCTTCTCCTTCTTCTGGTTCTCTTGCTTTCTCTGCAACCATTTGTGCCTACATATAATGATTCCACTTGTTAACAAGGCCATACAACAGCGTTCAATTAGGCTTGAATTTGAGTACAGTACATGTATGCAATAATTATTGATAACTTACATATATGTCATCTGCAAGCTGAGTACGACCATTTTGTGGACTGTTCATACATTCCCCAAAGAATTCAACAGGATCTGGCTCCATGTTGTTGTACTTAGGCCTCTGCATCATGTAAAACACAATTTTCAATGATATCCAAGAAGGTAAAGTGAGGGGTGCAGAAACATGGGATTATTTGTACATGTCAATAGGAAGATGACCATAAATCCATCATTCAAAGACTAATACTGTAGCACATGCATGGTGCAAGCATAATTCATTCAAACTCAGTTTGTCTTCACATTATTTATCCATGCAGTTAAGCAGCAGCAGCAGCAGGCTAATCTTACCAATGCAAGCAGATATCATGTTAGAAAAGCATCATGCTCATCCTACCCATGCAAGCAGCAGCAGCAGGAGGCTAATCTTACAAAAACCAGTTTATGATTGAAAAGCATAGGTCACCACAGAAATAATCAGAGCATGTGCTAACTTGACAGTGCAAAAGCAATCAATAACTACTATGGTACAAATGTCCCATCTTTGAAGTTAATTGCGCAAAAGATATAGTTTTCATACCAGGCTGGATCGATGGGCAATATAGGACCTAGATCTAGTCCTTTGGTGAAGCTGCACTTGCCCTCGGTTTGCTTTATTCTTTTCACTTTTCTCCTGCACCACAAATGCAATACAAAGTTTTCATTCACATGCACATAGTTGAAATTGCATATTAACAAAAACAGATGATGCAGGGCATGGACCTGATTCTTTGGGTCACACCAGTAGTCTACCAGCTTGGTCCACTCTGCTTTCTTCATCTTCGATGGAGGTTGTTTGGCCAGTAGCTGTTCTCTTGTCAGTGATGAGTCGAAGTACCTCCTTTTGATGTGATACCTCTGCTGCTGTACTCCCCTCTTAACGATATCAGTGCATGCAGCCCTGCTTGGTCCCTCATGCTCAACTTGCACATCCAACCTTGTCTGCAGCCACACAAATGAGTTATTAGACACAATTTTGTACATGGAAGTAGATTAAGGAAAGAAAGTATTTGGAGTGAAATAGCTCTCACCACCACTTTGTTAAGCACTTTTTGTACTTGTGCAGGCCCCTCATCTCTTTCATAAAGCTTCCAAGATGTGAAGATAGGGAGCTGGTCTCTAAGGGCAATACCAGTCTCTGATGCCAGCTTTGCTGCCTGAAGTGGGACATCAGGTCTCTTCTTCCCTTCAACAACTTGAATAGGCATCCTGTTTCCTCTTTTTACTAGCCTCTCTAAGCCAAGACCAATGGTTTTCTTGTGGACTTGCTTTTGGGCCACTGCAATTGGCAAACAATAATAAAAATGTGTTCATATAGCAGTAACAAGTGTAGATATGCAATAGAGACAATAATGCTTGGAAATTTTGTTTACCTGGAACCAAGCCAGTGTGTCCCTCTCCTTGCTCTACATGGCCCTCTGAATTTGCAGCATCTAGTTGCTCACCGGACTCATTGATTTCATTGCTTTGCCTAGAGCTCCGTGCACCTAGCGAGGTGTCTGTAGGAACTGGTTGGGTGACACTAGTTGTGCGAGTAGGTTGCTAAGTCTGTGTAGGAGGAGTAGTATGGTCACTATTTGCAATAGGCTAAGACATGGCTGAACTGATCTGGTTGCCTCTAGGCGGAGACCTTAGCCAAGGGTTTGCACCAGTCATAGACCGGGCTGCAGTTAACCTGGTGTATTTTGTAGGACTAGGCACTTTCCCTAGATTAGGGGCAGACAAGGCTAGACTGGATGTGGTGCTTTTTGGAGTAGTAGGAACTATGGTAGTAGTTTCTGTGGTTTGAGTCTAGCTGCCGCTTGAACTTAGGTGGCCTTGTAGTTGGGTGGCACTAGAAATGGCATTAGGTTTGGGGTTGGCTTTGGTAGTGTTCTTAGGAGGCAAGGGATGTCTCTCCTTAGGTGGTGGACGCCCTCCTAGCAAAGGCATGGCTGCCTGTAGCCTAGTGACTCTTCCTGGCGTGCGTGGTGGCTACTGGCTGGCAGCCGTCATTGATGCCAGCTTTTGCTTCTTCTGCTGAGGCCTTGTTCCTAGAACCATCTCTTCTACCTGCCAAGATAAACATCCATATTATTAATGTAGAAACAAGTGACCTAGTAGATTAAATGATACAATGAGCTACATGTTTCAAATAGACAGACCTCATTAGTGAGGTCATCATCAGATTCATCATCGCTGTCAGATTCGTTATCAATTTCAGAGCATGGATCATAATCAATGTCAGAGCCCTATTTGTCAGTGACTACAGTCTTCGCTTTCCCCTTTTTCTTTTCTGAAAAAAACATCACTAACTGTCTGAGCTAAGACCTCAATACCCAGAGACTTAAAAACATCCCAAATATTCTGTACATTCTCATCCCTCTGTTGCTCATACTTGCTTTTCGTCATTTGTTGTATTACTTAGTACGAGCAATTGCAGAAAGATCAGAAACTGGAAATAGTTTCTGTAGAGGAGTTGAAAAGAAATACTCACATATCAGTATGATTTTAGAAAATGGTAGATAGAAGGCAAAATAACAATAAATGGTAGAAAGAAGGCAAAATAACAAATCCATATTGCATAACAAATCATTACTCAAAAGCCTACAAAAGCTACTCAGTTTCCCTAGTTATGTCAGCCAGCCAGTTCTCTTTCTGTAGTTTTGAAGGCACAAAATCAAGAATAACAAGCACTATAGATAGATCAGATTGGTCATGCAGCAACACGTTCTGGAGAAAACATCCCATGCCCAACTACAGCCATGCTTGAAAATCTATCCATGGTCCAACATCTATTAAGCATAGCTAGCATACGACTTTGTGCAAGTTCTGGCTTGGTGGTGGATCCGTGGCTCGGGGTCGATCCGTGGATGCCGGTGATGTGATCTACTGCTCTAGCCTCCGGCATTGGGTTGCACGTCGTCAGCGCTTGGCGCCGCTATGTTGCGGGGAGGGAGGACGAAATGGCCATGCTCGGCGGCGCTAGTGTTAGGGAGGAGGCGGCGCTAGGGTTAGGGAGAAGGCGGCGTGAGGGTTAGATGGTAGTGGAGGCAGTGGCGCTAGGGTTAGGGAGGATGCGACGCCATGGTCTACGTGGAGTACATGTAGTGGAGGCGGGTGTTTTGGTGGTGGTCGGTGCGGCAACGAGGGGTGGTGGCGGCGGTTGGCGGTGGAGTCGAGCGCACGAGATTGGGGATTTTTCCCCTAAGTCTGACCAGACAAGAGGATAAGGCGCTGGGGCTTGGGTGGCTTGAGCGAGAAGCGGGGTGGGCCCCATATGTCGGCGAGCGGGAGAGCGCGGGAGAGAGCGTCTGGTAGCAGCAAAAATTTTGGCCTGACGACTGGGCCCGATTTGTCGGTGGCCGGACCTAGGCTGGCCGATTTTTTTACTGGTGCAGAGGGTCCACTAGTCAGTGACCCTTTTGTTGTTATTAGGATTTGAAATGAATGTTTGGGGTATTAAACGATAGAAAATGGAAATAATGTCTGAAACAAAATTGTACAACTCGTCGAAATCTACAATGTTGGTTTTGGGTATTTTTTCATTTGACACTTTTTGATAGTTTCAAATTTGAATTTCAAAAAATTTGAGCTTGGAACTAAAATTAGGGGTACTAAATAATTTTAGATTTAAAAGTGATGAACACAAAGATTGCACATCTCATGAAGATGTACACTTCTTGTTTTGGGAGTTTGTTCACAGAAATCATATATCTCACTCAATGTTCATGAAACTATAAGAGTGAATGTAAAATTTGTGAACTACTTTTTTACCACTTTGTCAAATGGGAAAATGGCCAAGCTAACACTTGTTGGTCTTCATGAGTTGAACAACTTTCTTATTCATGAATTTTATAGCTGAAGTCATTTTGAGTTTCAAATTTTGGATTCAAATTGTATATTTTTATAAATTATACTTTTGAACTATTCAAAACATGATACCTGACTATATGGTATAAATCATCACAACACATTGATAGATCATGATTTTAGAAATTTTTAGGAGAAAAAAAATAGATTTGGAGATTGCATGTAGGAGAAAGACTTGTTATAAGATTTTGCCATGGATTAGAAAAACAAATTCGCCAACAATTCACAGGGAGCAAGAAATGCTGATGAACATCTTATGGCCCACATGTCATTGAAACACCGGGCCCACATGTCATATAAAGAAGGGGTATGTACACTTGCTCCCTAGCGCTCGGACCAGCTAACATGCTCAGTGGCCCGCTCGGCCACTGTCTCTGGCCTGCAGCCTCTCCCCGCCGCCCCGACCTGCAGCCTCGCCGGTGACGAGGACCTACAGGCCCATCGGCGATGAGCACCTGTAGGCCCGCCGACGACTAGCACTGCAGCTTCAGGCCCTCCCCTCCAGCCACACCCCTCACCTCACCTCCCCCACCTCAACGGCGACGAGCACCGGTAGGGCCGCCGGCGATGAGCAGCTGCAGGCCCTCTCCTCCAGCCGCACCGACCCTCACCTCCCCCGACTTCAACGGCGACAAGGACCTGCAGGCACCGTGGTGTAGCCTAGCTGTCCAAGCCATGGTGGAGCTTGACTGGTCCGATCTGCTCCCTCACCGTGCACTTGCAGCCACGACAACCACCCCCACAAGGTGAGCTACTACCGATCTGAAAAAACAAGGCTGAACTAACCTTTTCCTGATACTTCATCTCATAGGAAGAACCAGTGTTCAAATGAAATATTGTGTATTGCCTTGAAGAAAATAGTGAACCATTTTATGTTATCTTGGTCATGAAAATAAACAATGCTAATTACTGTCTTTTATTTATCTAGGTCGAGATGGACAGAAGTTGGATTTATAACAGTGAACCATTTTCGTTGGCATTTTTGTGTGGTGTTCAACAATTCATGGAACATGTTAGAGCTAGATTTAGTGCAGATGAGAAGATCAAGTGCCCATGCCGAAAATGCCTGAACCACATAGACAAAAGCCTAGATGATGTACACGAGGATATCGAACTCAATGGTATGTCTAGGTGCTATACTAGGTGGGTTTACTATGGAGAGGAAGAAACTAATGTTGGACAAGATGAAGATGGAGAACTTGTTGTTGTACCAGAAGATATGTCATGGGATGGAAATGACCAGGCACCACTTGATGAGGAAGGACAAGCTAAAGATGTCTTAGATGATGGTGCAAGGGGAGTTCAGGGGTTGATTCAAGATTTGCGCGACGCAGCAAGCCATGGCTTCGGTGGTAACTTATATAAAGAAATTATGGAAGAGGCAAAGCATGAACTTTATTTAGGTTGCACCGAGGAGTCTAGGCTATCTTTTATTATTAAACTGCTGCATATCAAAGTGTACAATCGGATAACAACATCTGGGTTTGATGCTATGCTTGAGTTGCTTTCTTCATCTTTGAAGAATGTGCCCAGACTTCCTAAGTCCTATAAAGAAATGAAAGCTTTGCTTCAGAAGCTTGGTTTTGGTTATGTTTCTATTGATGTGTGCAAGTTTGATTGTGCCTTATTTTGGAAGGACCATGAAGCTAATGATCATTGCCCAGTTTGTGGATTCACAAGATGGAAAGTGAACAAGGAGGGCAGAAAGAAAGTTGCTCACAAGGTCCTCCATTACTTTCCAATAATTCCTCGCCTTCAAAGGCTTTTCATGTCAAAGCAGCAAGCACAATATGCAAGATGGCACAAGGAAAAGAGGGTACCAGTTGAGAATGAAATGAGACATCCTGCTGATGGGGAAGCTTGGAAAGATTTTGATGACACTTTCAAGTCTTTTGCAGATGATCCCCGTAGTCTGAGGTTAGCCATTGCTACTGATGGATTTAACCCATTTGGTCAGATGAGCAATTCATATAGCATATGGCCAGTGATAGTGGTACCATACAATTTTCCACCATGGATGTGTATGGACCAATCCAATTATATGCTTGCTTTAATAATTCCAGGCAAAAAATCACCAGGCAAAGATTTCCATGTGTTCATGCAGCCTTTGATAGCAGACATGATAGAGCTTTGGAAGGGTGTGAAAACTTATGATGCAGTTGAAGGCAAAGACTTCAGCCTGTGTACAGCGATTCTGTGGGGAATCCATGACTACCCTACATTAGGCACCATGTCAGGTAGAACCACTAGGGGTTACTTCGCATGTGTGCACTGTGATGAGAATCCATGCTCCTGCGGTCTTAGAAACAAGATTGTTTTCTTAGACCATAGACATTTCCTCCCTAACGACCATACTTGGAGGAAAAAACAAATCTTTCAGTGGCAGGCATGAAAAAAGAGAGAAGCCAAGGACATTTAGTGCAGATGAGGTTATGGCAAGGTTGAATGAAGTTTGCTATGTTCCAGGCAAGAATCCAGATAAGCCAAAATCAAGAAAACGACGACGTAATGAAGATGAACCAGTATGGCATCTCAAGGTTAGCTTGTATGATTTGGAATACAGTACAACCTTGATGTTATGCACATAGAGAAAAACATATGTGAAAACATTTTGTCAACTCTACTTAATATTCCAAACAAGACAAAGGACACTGTCACTGCTAGACTAGATTTGGAGGATAGAGGTATAAGAAAGGAGCTTCATTTGCTAGATGACAGTGGTAGTTCATCATCAAAGCCAAGAGCTTGTTACGTTCTAAATACAGAAAATAGGAAGAAGTTCTTGCAATTTGTGAGCAATGTTAAGTTTCCAGATGGCTATGCCTCCAATATATCAAGATGTGTCAATATGGAGGGAGGAGGATCAATGCATGGGCTAAAAACACATGACTGCCATATAATGCTGTAGCGTATCTTACCAGCTACCCTTCATGGTTTGGTGCGCAAAGACATATATGAAGTGATTGCTGAATTGGGTAGGTTCTTTAGACAACTTTGCTCCAAAACTCTAAAGGTTGATGCACTACACCAGATGAAGGAAGATATTGTGCTTATCCTTTGCAAGCTAGAGAAAATTTATCCTCCAGCATTCTTCGATGTTATGGTTCACCTAGCAGTACACTTACCTGATGAGGCACTCCTTAGGGGACCGGTGCAGTATGGATGGATGTATCCCATTGAGAGAAGGTTGGGCACCTTTAAGCGTTTCGTCCGCAATCAAGCAAGACCTGAAGGATCTATTGCAGAGGCATACAGTGCCTATGAGTGTATGACCCAATGCTCAACATATTTCAGTGACATCATTAGTAGGTTCACTAGGCCTGAAAGAAACTTAGATGGAGAATAGAACATCTCACCCAATGGTTACTCTATTTTTGGTCATGGTACTAACCTGTTGGGTGCTTCAAAACTTCATTACGAAGACAAAGACTATGACTCCATGGTTTGGTTTGTTCTAAATAACTACGAAGAGGTTGATGAATACAAAGAGTGAGTAATTCAAGTCATTTCATTTCACCCATGTTTATTCAATACTAGTGTCACAAGATAACTAATTATTCTCTTCCTTTGCAGCATCTATAGGGCAGAATTACAACAACAAGGGGTCAACGATGTTGAAAAAATGATGTCAACACAATTCGCTGCATGGTTCGAGGATCATGTGTGTGCAACTTCTACAACATGACTTAATAATTTATGAAATAGTAAATTTTGAAACTCACTTATTCTGTATGTTTTCAACCTGCAGATTACCACATTGAAATACCAAGGCAGTACACATGTTGATGAAGACCTGTACTCACTAGCATGTCGGTTGGATCTACGAGTGCGTTCTTACACATCCTGTATAATCAATGGGGTACGGTACCACACTTTGGCTCATGACGAACATAGGAAGACATAGAACTCCACCATCAAAAGTGCAGGTACTCACGGTGATGACACAATTGACTTCTATGGGACAATCAAAGACATTATTGAGTTGAGTTACAATAAGAACAGCAAAGGCCAAAGAACGGTTGTCTTATTACGGTGTGAGTGGTACAATCTAGAGGGAAGGACATACCAGATGAAAGATGATGGTTACTTCAAGAGCATAAACATCCAAGGCCGATGGTATAAGGATGATCCTTTCATTATAGCCATAGATGCTTCACAAGCATTTCTCTTGGAAGATACAAAGTTAGGTCCAAGTTGGCGAGTGCTACAAGAATTTGGCCACCGACATATATTTGATGTCGAAGAGTCTGACACAAACCAAGCAATTCAAGAACAGCAACAAATTAGATGTCTGGAGGCATACCAAGAGGAGCACATTTCATCAAGAGAAGGTGCAGTGGGAGACATTCATCCTGATTTGGATTTGTTGCACATGGAGAATGAACTAGGCAACCCTATAAGTAGAGAGACCTTGTGGAGACCATCCGACGACAGCCACATACAGCTCAAGGTGATGAAGCAGATGATGGAAATGAAGATGAAGATGAAACCTATCTTAAGTACCATAGTCCAGAAGAAGGAGGGAATACTTCAGGAGAAGACAGTGATGATGACTGAACTTTGCATTTTTTAGAGATTTGTGAACCATGAACTTTTCTGTTTTTTATTATGTTGTATTTGAATTAGACTACTACATTTGCATCTAAATTTCATCCAACAGCAGTAATGCCCAAAACTATCATGTAATGTATAGAATTCTTCACAAAATGTATAGGCTACAAGTCATATATATAGATGCTGCCTAAATTTCATCCAACAATAGTAAATCATCATAAGCAAAAGGGATCTTTATTTCCAACATATAGCAGCAATGCATAACTTACACAAGAGATGTCCAAGAGCACAAAGGCCCACATTTCGTACCAAGTGCACAAACATACACCACAAGAGGTTCAGTACAACATGTCCCAGCCTACTTGATCATAAAATCCAAAAGCATTGCCTACTTCAACACTAAAGCTACAACCAACAAGATGGCCAACACCAGGAATATTGTTACATTCAAGCATCCACACACAAGACAAATGCAGCTTCCCATGCCTTCCCTGTTCTTGCCAACCATTTCCTTCACCTCGTTCAGATTTTTCTCCAAGCTATCAATTTTTCCCACTAGCTCAGGAACTTCACTAGTCGAAGCTGCTGCAATGGTTGAGGAAGGTGGAAGTAGATAACCATGATCTTCAAGGTACACCACATATTCTTCCTCGAACCAATACCTGGAACATGTCCCCTGCATCCAAATGACAAACACATGCATTTTAACACCAATAGTGCACGCACTAAATGCTAATAGCTAACAATATCATTCTCAGGGAAATGAATTCAAACAAGATTGAAATTTGAGGAATAGAACCACGGCACTGACATTGCTATAGTTCTTCCGGGGGCACTTGAAAAACCTCCTTTCAACGTTATACTGAGACTTCGTGGTAGTAGCAGCAAACAACCTCACATCCTTGCAATCAGGGCACATGATCAATGGCAACCCAGTCACATCGTCAAGGGGCACCTGCACATCGATAGCAGTGGGCGTTGGCACTGCAGGAACAACAGCAAGGGCTTCTGGTTGCTGGCCAAACCTAGCTGCACTTGACCACCAAGTTAGAGCGGCTGAGGACGATGCCTGTGACATGAGAACTGAAAGAGGGAAGGTGAGCAACAGTCAAAGGCAACAGATCGAGTGGGGGAAAGGGAGGGGCACAACCACCTAGCGCGATGGGGACCAGCCACCATCGAGACGTCCGCCGCCGACCACCGAGCATAGCCCAACCAAATCCCCTCCAAAGCTCTACCCACCCGCACGCCGTGCTCAGCCCGCCCACCGAGCTAACCCTGCCCAATGAGCTCCGCCCGCTGCAGTGTGCCACTCAACCTACCAGCCTACCGCGCGTGCTCTGCCACCCAACCTGACTCTGCTACGCCACCCAAACCATGCTCCGCTCCACCAGCAAACCGGCGCCCTAACCGAACAACGCCAGCACTAGCCTCCCACCGAGATCCGCCGCCAGCCACGTGCCACCAGGCCGCCCGCCAAGCTTTGCCGCCAAGCACGCCGTGCTACACCGCCCACTAGCCGCCGGTAGCCCCGAACCACGCTCCGCCGCCGCTCCGCTCGCCCGGACGAACCGGGCTCCACCGCCGCTCCACGCAGCCAAGACGCCGCCCACCACCGTGTGGGAGTGGGGGATTTTGGGGAATGATTCAAAATCGTCTCCCAGTCCATCTCCTTCTATTGGGCATATATTGATGATTTTTTATTTTTTTTAAACACCAATGCTGAATAATGACGTTGTGTAGCATCATGTTAGATTAAACAAACAGTGACACAAAAATAGGGTCACAAAAAACCAATTCATGTCGTCATAAAAGCATAACCGACGATTGGCTACTGGCGGTCGACATTTTGTGACGACGCTCGGCACATTTATGTGACACATTTGAGAGAGTTGTCATAAATAATTCTAGGGCTTCTGAAATTATGACGCCACTGATTTTGTTGTCATATAATGATATGATATATGACAATATTATGCCTCATCATGAAGACTTTTGTCATAAAATATCAAATTTCTTGTAGTGACTCAATAGCCAATTCCAGAATATGCGTAGAGATACCCGATTCTAGAAGAATGCCGTAATTGCTTAAGCTTATAATCCATATTCAGTTAATGATGGCGATGAGGACGATGAAGAAGAGATTGCTGTGGCTGAATGGAATTGGGGTAAGAAGACAGTAATGGTGCCAAATCCTTGAGGAAAACGAGTTGAGGAGAGCTATGATTTCAACATCACAAAATTAGACAAGCTCTTTGATTTCTTGCTTGAGAGAGGATAGATCAAATTGCCTACCAATCATGTTATGTTACTTCCTGATCAGTTAAAGAATATGAAGTTTTGCAAGTTTCATAACGCTACTTCTCATTCTACTAACGAGTGCAGAAGTTTTTTGGCAACATATACAGAGGGCTATTCAGTAAGGGAAGCTTAAATTTGATACACCTCGGAAGATGAAAGTTGATGATAATCCTTTCCCAAGAGATCAGAATATGGTCAATGTTAAGTTGCTCAAAGGAAAGACTAAAGTCCTAACATCAACAAGGGCAAAAGAAACCAGAACTGTCAATCCAAAGATGCAAATATTAGCTAATGAATATAGAGGGATTAAAAGGCGTCGTGACCAACTGAAGCACCAATATGTGCAGGGAGAGACATCAAGGAATGGGGTGATAAGGCCACATGTCACATCTCGAATTTTGTTGAATAAATGGCAACTACAGAAGGAAAAGGATTATCAGCGTTGGTAGAAGAGAAAGAATAGAAGCGTCAACAAGAAGAGGAGAGGTATGATAGAAAACAAGTTGAATCACATCAAAATTGTCCTTTTTTAGACATTGTTGGAATGAAGGTTTGAAATTGCCTACCAAAAATAATTGCCCAGGGTGTAGTGAACAATATTAGAAGTTTAGGTAATCTCAAGCCAACCGCCGGTCTGTTCGTGCTCAAAATGAGTATCATCATAATAATATGGATCAGTGCTTAAAAAATAGAAGTGTTCATGATCGGCTCAGGAAGCGAGTTGTTGATCAAAACTGGGCTGATTATGAAGAAGAGGGTGATGAGGAAGAATATGTTTGGCATGAAGAGCAATAGTGTCCAGGAGGTTTGATAAGAAGCCAGAAAAGAAGGGTACAACACCTAAGGAACAGAGAGCTAGAACAGGCTCAGGCATCTGGTAGACCTCAAGTGTGGCATACTAAACAAATAGCCGATAGGGGTCAACCATCGGCTAATATTTAAATGGCTTTTCTATTGCCGTCAAAATTTAGAGCTCCAGCAGACCAAGAAGCCTATTTAGATTTTGATGAATCAGAGTATGAGGAGATAGTTGCGAGGTTGACAGTTATACAACAAGCTATATTCGATAAGCCAGTCAAGCATTGGCACTTAAAAGCTTTATATGTAAAATGTTTCGTGGGTGGGAAGCCGATGAGAAAAATGTTGGTGGATGGAGGTGCTTCTGTTAATCTTATGCCTTATACTAGTTTTTGCAAGCTTGGCAAGGGACTAGGAGATTTGATTGAGACCGACATGATGCTTAAGGATTTTGGGGGTAATGCATCCAAGACAAGGGGGCAATAAACATTGAATTGACAATCAGAAGTAAGATTTTGCTCACCACATTCTTTGTCATTGATGGAAAAGGTTCATACAATTTACTCCTTGGTCATGATTGGATTCATGCAAATTGTTGTGTACCATCGACTATGCATCAATACTTGATTCAGTGGCATGGAGATGATGTTGAGCTGGTTCATGCTGATGATTCTGTGAGTATAGCAACAGCTGATCCAATGTATTGGGAACTAGAAGACTTCGAATGTTTTTCTGGCAAGCTATGAGAAGGTGGCTTCATTAAGATCAATGATGAAAGCCAACAGCCGATCCAAGCAATCAGCTCTGAGAGTTTGTTTTAATGGATAATCCAATAGATGGTATAGTTGGTAAACTAGGGCATAGCTTCACGTCGGCCGATGAAGTAGAGGAGATAGATATTGGTCCTAGAGACAGGCCTAGGCCAACGTATGTGAGTGCTAAGTTGGATCCTGAGTATAAGTAAGAGTTGATAGATTTATTAAAGAAATTTAAAGATTGTTTTGCTTGGGAATACTATGAGATGCCTGGTCTAGATCGACCAATTGTTGAACATCGGTTACTAATCAGACCTGGATATCGGCCGTTTAAACAAGCTCTGAGGAGATTTAACCCAAATGTTCTTGATGATGTCAAAAAGGAGACTGAAGGATTACTAGGAGCAAAATTTTTCTGACCGTGCCGATATACAGAGTGGATATCGAGTGTTGTTCCTGTGTATAAGAAAAATGAGAAGTTTAGAGTTTGCAACAATTTCAGAGATCTGTACAAGGCTACACCCATGGATGGTTATCCAATGCCGATAGCCAATATGTTGGTAAATGCAGTAGCCGAGCACAAGGTTATTAGTTTTTATGGGCAACAATGCAGAATATAATGGCTAAGGAAGACAACTTTCAGGTGCCCTAGCACAATCACCTTATTTGAATGGGTTGTAATGATCTTTGGTCTAAAGAGTTCTGGTGCAACCTATCAAGAAGCGATCAATTGAAAATGTCTAAAGGAATATTATCCTTGCATTTGGATTAATACTTGACAGCCGATTTGTTCAATCATCAGCTCTAATAGCCGGTACCAGAAGGGTATCGCCTTTATCTAAAAAATTACCCCAAAAGGGGGAAAAGCCGATACGATATGTATCGCCTGTAGAGCAAAAAACCAACATAGAAACTATTATGGTACACACAAGACATTATAGAAAGC
The DNA here is from genome assembly GCF_019320115.1 of Miscanthus floridulus. Lineage (NCBI taxonomy): Eukaryota > Viridiplantae > Streptophyta > Magnoliopsida > Poales > Poaceae > Miscanthus > Miscanthus floridulus. Next base: position 58,963,530 of record NC_089596.1, on the reverse strand, counting down.
ACACTGAGATGTGATCATAGAAAAACAAAAGACTATATTCATTGATTAGTTTGCCCTAAGTACAACTAGTCAAAGACATTATTTATCACATCCTGAGCGGATGTAATGTCCACGATGGCCTCCACTACATCGACAAAGTTCTCGATCAACTCCTTATGCTCCTCGGGGCCGGCGCCCATTGGGAAACTAGTCTCCATGGTATGGAGCTCGTACCTGATCTGAACCTGTGTCACAACCAGCACCACCGATGCGCCAGGACGGACGCCATGGAGGGCGATCTCCTAGATAAGGGCAGGGACATCATGGAGGTGGGCATTGATGAAGGGGCCCCAAGCATTGACGGTCGCCGTAGCTGTGTTTGCTACTAGCTGGAGGTTCTCTAACTGCACCGTCAGGGCTGGCGATCATAGAAATAAAGAAGATATCAAGGCAAAGATAGTGGAAATTAGAAGAAGAGTTTTCTTGGAGTTCATCTTACCCACCACCATGGCGTTAGACTCGGCCAGCCACGCCCGAGCAGCGCTGGGCTCTTCCTCAGTGGTGAGGAGGGTGGCTTGAGAAGCCCCAAGGCGGATCTCAAGCTAATTGTTCTCTTGAGTTTCCTCAAAATAATGGTCCTAGGCCACCCTCCACTCCAGGAGGAAACACCGGGCGTCATCACCATTGTAAGAATCGGAGGAGTCCGGCGTGGAGGTAGCATCAGATGCAACATTGGAGGGCTCGCTGGCCCTAGGAGGAAGTGGACAAAAGCTATCATTTAGGAGAAACCTATAAACAAGTTAGAGAGATCCAATGCCATGAGTAGAGGATGTCAATCTCACCTCATACGACGGAGACATTGGGTCACTGGTAGGTTCTCCTCTAGGACCTCTTCCGCTGTGCGCTTGCCCCAATTGTCCTCACCAGCCATGGGGTTTGGTTAGATCTACTAAGAGGAGGAAGAAAACCGCTACAAGGTTTGTGAAGGTGGAGAAGCAAAAAGAATAGAGGCAGTTGCATTTATAGATGTGTTTGAGGCCAGAGCCCTCGGTTGGTATTTATAGCTATGGAGATGGGATGGTAGATATCTCAAGACATGCGAAGAGTAACTGCAATTAATAGAAGGTGAAGCACCGCCTCACTAATACCAAAGAGAATGCGGCGTTGATAACTGATGACAGAAGATTGAAGAGTTTTCTTAATGAAGGCCATGTTTTCAGACTTAATTAGATTAAGGTCAGAGGTCTAGAATTGACTATTTTCCAATCGGCTCTTTAGCTAAGACAAGAAATACAATAGATCGGCGAGAAATATGGTTCTCATTAGTTTCACACGAGATATATGTATTACAAGTAGTGACATCATAAATTCAAAGCATCCCAGATTGCCTTCAAAGCTTTCTACTAAATAGCATTAACCTCTGCAATCTGTTGCTTGTCTCCTTCGGCTGAACTAGGAATGTTCTCAAGGCTGCTGCAGATGACTTTGCCTTCTTTGACCTTGGTCAGCATCTCTTGTTTCTTCTATTTGATGGTGTTGGGGATCTAAACCAAGTTTGACTCATGGGAATTGATGGCAGCCTTCACACTTTCTAGTTCTCTCTCAAGTTCAGCACACCTAGCTCTCAACTGATTCAACTCTTGTTCAATTCTGGAAGAGGAATTCTTTAGATTGTAATCCGTTGCACTAGCACCCTGACTTCTTGTTTATTGGAATACTTCTTGGCCATCAAAAAGCTTCATGGTCAGATAGATTCCTCCAAGCTTTTCTCACCTTTAGGGCTTGATCTTCGATGATGGATAAAGGAGTAAGAGCTTTGATGAGATTCGGGGACAAATTATCCCTGATAGCTAAGAAGATTCTTCGCATTGAATCTGCATCTAGGACCAAATCAACTATATCTTTCTCGAGCATTGGCAATATGTCCCTTAGCCAATTTCTGGTCTCTTCTGATAAAGTCTCTTGGAGAGAGGTGGCAGATGAACTGATCTCGCCTTCATCTATGTACTCTTCAAAATTGAAGGAGTAGCTCAGAGCTAGAGAACTACGTGCCTACATATGAGCAAAGGAAATCTTGTTAAAAGGATCAGATCAGTTGATGATGAGATAAATGGTGAAGTAGATACAATACCTTTTCTAGGGTAGCTTCTATCTAAGGAGAAGGAACAACTGATGATGCACTAATGGTATCTGGTTGAATCGGCTCTGAACTTTCAACATTGGTATCTGCAAACATCAAGGGAGATTTTTCAATTCATGATTGTTGTAGAAGGATAAATAGATATATGATTTTTCTTACCATCAATTGTTTGCTGGACTGGGGAATTGGCAGTCTAAGTATCAACGTCAATTAGCTCGCCTTCTACTGATGGACTATTCATATTCTGTTCTTGCGCGAATATTTCCTTAGGGAGTGAAGTGGAAGGGTTCTCATCTTCTACTATCGTGGAAGCATAAGTTGTTTCAACCGGAATCAGCTCCTTTTGAGGATCAGCCGATGAAGGTTTGGTTGATGCTGATTTAAATGCCTGGGACAATAGTTCAGCACCCAGAGCAGATTGGGATGCAATAGTTGATAACTGTGAGAAAAGAATCAGAATTAGAAGCTGAATATCATTTTGGGAAGAGGATAAATTGTTTTACTTGAGCAGTTGATGGTCTCGTTCTGCGAAGTCTTTTCCTAGTAGTGGTTTTCTAGGTTACCCCTCGGGCTGCCTTGCATTTTGAAGATTGATATGTTACGATTGTAGGAGCAGCCTGGGTTTTCATTAGCTTCTTTAGTGTAGGTGCAGTTGATCCTAGTCTTGAGGCTAGACACGACATATAGTACTCTATGGCATGCCCTTTTCTATCCATAATTAGGGGATTGAATTCAGCATCCTACAAGGGAGTTCTGTTAGATAAGTTGACAAAAAGTCTTTAGTAGATGATCTTTATGGAAGGAAAAGAGCTAGCTAGTTACCTCACTATCGAAAGCAAAATCTTCATCTAGAGCTGTGCAGCTAGGATGAACTAGCATGCAGAAGAGGTGGGAATACCACTCTTGCCACCAGGAGTCAAACAAGTTGGAAGAGAAGGCGACTCTTGTCCTATCATGCAAGCAAAAAGAGGGAAGATCCGATCCTAGTTGAAAGACTCTAGAAGCTTCCATTACTTCACTGATACCTTCTCTTGGCTTCAGTGTATTCTTGAAGAAGAGTTGAGGAGGCAGCTGACCAAGGCTGAATTGACGGGACATGAAGCAAGGATTGTAGAATTCATAAGTTGGAAGATTTTCTGGGAGAAAAGAACCAGTAGCCATTTTGCCATGGCCATAGTGAAATTTAGCAGGTAGTACACAAGGTTTAATGATGCAACTAACGATTGCTGCAACTATTTCATCTAAATAACCTGATTCAAACCAAAATTTGACTGGCAAAACCAGTTCATTATCTTCATCTTCATCTTCATCATAAGGCAGCCAAGTCAAGATGTTTACATCAAATCCTCTGTAGAATTTCTTGAAGAAATGGCCTACATCAACAGTGATTGTTATGGCTGATGCAGTTTCACCATAGTTCATGCACTGTCGAACTCTTCCTTCCTTCCCTTTGTAATCTTCAACAAAGTTGGAAAAAGGAAAGCTCATATTTCTAAGATTAGGTCTTACAATCCTATGCATATACAAGTTCAACCATAATTCTATCAACCACCAAGGGCCACTAATAGTATGCACTGGTTCATTCTTTAGCAACTAGACAGCTACCTGGTGCATAAGATGATAAGCAGATCCTAGCAGGTATTTTCCAAGGGGGATTTCATTGCTAGTTGCTAGATGCTCTGCCAAGTATTTTTAATTAAAAGTCAGACCACAAGATGACCCGTAGAAGATGAATCTTTCTAACCACATGTTCAGAAAAAGACACATGTTCTCTTTCGCTAACAGTCGATTCATTCCTAATGTGGTTCTGGATATAACTTGCCCATCTTGTGCAGTCCGATATTTTTACTAGTTTCTTCGACCCAGCACCTAAGAATTCATATGGCTACATTGGTCCTATTATTCTAAGGCTAGTCAACATATAAACATTGGCCAAAGTAATAGTCATCGGGCTGTGACCAAAGACGAAGGCATTCAAGGTGTTGGACCAAAAGTAAGAAGCGACAATTAGGAGTGAATCATTTCTCTCCATTCCGAACAGTGAAAGTGTCAGGTATTGGCTTAAATCATAAACTTCCCAGTCTCTGCCCTTTTTGTTTGACACTCTATGAAACCAATCTCTCCATCCCTTAGGTATTTTGGGCCAGTTTCTAAAGGGGGTTTTGGTGTTCCAAGAGAACAAATCTACTACAGATTGTTTGAAGGGGATTCGGTTGGTTTCTTGACTAATAAAATCAGATGGATCAGGGTCACCCGTAGGCCCAAGATAATAGACAGTGGGAGCAATAGCTGATGGAATCATGTTGGCACAAAAACAGGTCAACACGTAGCAAGCCGGAAGGATCTGCTTGATGGAGCAAGGCTGGAGATCCGCTTGGCTTTATCAAAAGACCAGTCAACCCTACAAATTTCCTGAGGGCGTGCCAGTCAATTTGACCTGCAATTGACAAGGAGAGAAAGCTTATCAGTAATTTAAGGTGAAACATGCCGGTTTGGCCTAGATAGTTCCAAGTGTGCCACTTCGGGAGCAGCCAGACGGGAAAATCGACTAAATAGCTGATACGAGAAGAAATCGACTGTTAAAGACTGCAATGCTCGTGGGTCATGATTGATTTTAAAATAATGAGCACAATGCACCCAGATATAAATAGCATCATCAGCTAGATAAGTATAACCGGTGTAAAGCATTGAGACGATAAGTTCAACGAGAAAGGATATAACATGTGAACAAAATCGATTGTCTAGTACAAATGGATCTACAAACGCTCTGAATCTAATCTGCTACCATCAGCAGTGAGGTTCGACCGGATCGATGCAGCTATGATGATGACAACAAACTAAAGCCAAAAAATCCATAAAACCATCTATACATTGATAGGTTTCTGAAAGACATGCTACATGTGTGAAAGCATAGGCGAATCGACTAAAATAGCCGATTTAGGTAGAAAAAAGATCATAGCATGTGAACAATCGACTATTCAATATGAGCAGACCTATAAACTCCTCAAATCTAGCCTATTATCTTTAACAGTGGGGTTTGACTAGATCGATGGCAGCCATAACAAAGATAATAGGTTAAACCTTTAAAGTAAGTAAATCTATTCACATTTAATAGGATCATCAAAACATACTATGGGCATTAAAGTATGGGCAATCAACTGTTTAGCAGATGCAGGCATAGCAAACAGCTAGGGTCATGCCTGGTCGAAAGCAAATCTACCAACTAGCATACTCCGATCTAAAGTACTAATAGTGGGATCAACCAGATCGTTACATCCATATTAGCGAGCTATAGATTAGATTCAACTAGCTAGCAAATCTTATCAAGATTAGACATGCCTTACTGCGTACTATGCATGATCAAGATCGAAGTAGAACGACCAATAAAACAAAATCCATCGTTTAAAGTAGGAAGCATCACATTGTGACAAAATAAATGATGGACCAAAAGGATGTGAGGCCAATCTAGATCGATCCTGATCAGGCAGGTTGATATTGCTGAAAACTAATGACAATAAGAACATCAGCAAAATCGATAACTTAATGAATCTACCCGAAGGATGCCACCCTTAGGTAGAGCCAATAACTTGACCTTAATCTAATTTGAGCAGTGAAGGTCTTACTTAACTGATGCAGTCGTACTTGAACTAGATAAGGATCGATAACTAGCTTATACTAGAGCTCGCAAGAGGTTGGCTGGACCGATGCAGCCTTACAAACAGAGGTATAAGCCATGACGGTACTTATAGACAAGTCGGAGGTCGGTCGGACCAATGCAACCCTACTTGTTGAAGAACTCGCCGAGATCTACACTACTCCTACTCCTAAGGGTTGGCATGAAGCCAAAAAAAGTAATTGGTATTAATTGATTTGATGTCCTTTTTACAATAGCCGGGGTCCAATATTTATACCCGTAACCTAAACATAAATCCTATTCAAACACGACTCATTACAACCTTTGGTATAAAAGAAGACATTCCTAACTTAAGATAACTTGGACCCTAATCTTTTCCTTTTTGTAGAGTCTGACATATCTTTCCCGATGCCAACTGTAGCTCATTGATGTTATCTACTGATGTCATCCGAAGAGAGCCGATTCTAGTTCCGCATCTGAATCAGCTGATATCGATCCTTATACAATCGATTCCTTGATGACACAATCTTGGAAGCTTTGAGTTCCCACGTTCTTCTTCCCAAATTTTGGTGTAAACACATGCCCCCCAATTTTGGGATAAAAATGATTTTATTCCAAAATTTCTATTTACCTCTTCACCATATCACAATCGTTTATTCCGAGATATATGCATAACTCTTGATATTCTCGGTCTGAATTTTATATAATACCCCAATAGTATTATTTCCAATTCATTCAGCCCATCTACTTTCCCCTTCTTCTTCGAGCGAGCCTCAACAACCAAAGCCGCTGCTACTAGAGCTCCAACCCTAGTAGTTGTCCCTCTGCTCGAGCTGCTCGTCAAGTCATTCCTCTGCAACCTTTTCTAGATTCAGATCTATTCCAACTAAAATGGCGACCAGTGACTACATTCCTAAGGTATGTCTCCAAATTTCTGCCCTTCAACTATCAGCCGCTGCTCTATATTTCTTCCTTAAGTTTATTTCATCTGGCTTTCTAGGGGATGGAAAATGAAATTATGATCCCATCGTCTATTGTCCCAAATGCCTATTACCTTGGACCCATGGGAGATGCTAATCCTTCGGATTTTATCAGTCAAGAAACCAATCAAATTCCTTTTAGGCAGTCCTTAGCAGATCTATCTTCTTAGAACACCAAAAACCCCTTTAGGAATTGGCCCAAAATGCCCATGGGATGGAGAGATTGGTTCCATAGAGTGTCAGACAAAAAGAGCGGAGACTGGGAAGTTAACGATTTAAACAAATGCCTGACCCTTTCACTGTCTAGAATGGAGAGAAATGATTCACTCCTAATTGCCACTTCTTACTTCTGGTCCAACACTTTGAATGCTTTCATCTTTGGTCATGGCCCAATGACTATTACCTTGGCCGATGTTTATATGTTGACTGGCCTTAGAATAATAGGACCAATGTAGCCATATAAACTCTTAGGTGCTGGGTCAAAGAAATTGGCCAAAATATCGTATTGCACAGTATGGGCAAGCTACATTCAGAACCACATCGGGAATGAATCGACTATTAACGAAAGAGAACATGTGGCTAGAAAGATTCATCTTGTGTGGGTCATCTTGTGGTCCGACTTATAATCATAAACTCATGACAGAGCATCTAGCAGTAGGCGTTGAGATTCCTCTTGGAAAGTATTTGTTGGGATCAGCTTACCATTTGATGCACTAGGTGGCCGCTCAGCTGCAGAAGAAAGAAGCAGTGCACACTATCAGTGGCCCTTGGTGGTTGATACAAATGTGGTTAAATTTGTATATGCATAAGATTGTAAAGCCAAATCTCCAGAATTTGAGCTTTCCCTCCTCCAACTTTGATGAGGAATACAGAGGCAAAGAAGGAAGAACCCGTCAGTGCATGAACTATGGTGAAGCTGCATCGGTCATAACAAATGTTGTCGATGTTGGCCATCTCTTCAAGAAGTTTTATAGAGGGTTTGATGCAGATATTCTGACTTGGCTCCCCTATGATGAGGATGAGAACAATGAGTTGGTCTTCCTGTTCAAATTTTGATTTGAATCAGGCTGCTCAGATGAAACGGCAGCTGCAATCTTCAATTCCTTCATCAAACCTTGCGTTCTTCTAGCCAAATTTCATTATGGCCGTGGCAAAATGTCTACAGGTTCCTTCCTTCTAGGCAACCATCCAACCTATGAGTTTTACAACCTTTCTTTCATAGCTCATCAGTTTGGTCTTGGTCAACTGCCCCAGGCTATTTTTCAAAGATATACTAAAACCGAGAGAAGGCATCAATGAGGCACTGGAAGCTTCTAAAGTTTTTCAGTTAGGATCAGATCTTCCTTCCCTCTATCTGCATGAATGGACTAGAGCCTCTTTCACTTTCCATTTATATGATCTTTGGTGGCAAGAATGGCACTCCCACCTCTTTTGCGGGCCAACTCATCCTAGCTACATAGCTCTAGATGTTTTTTTGTTTCTGACAGTGAGGTAACTAGCTAGCTCCTTTGCTTTCATAAAGATCATCTACCAAAGTCCCTCTATCAACTTATCTAACAAAACTCCCTTGTAGGATGCTAAATTCAATCCCCCAATTGTGGATAGAAAAGGGCATGCCATAGAGTATTATCCACCATGTCCAACCTCAAGACTGGGATCAACTGCACCTCCACTAAAGAAGCTAATGAAAACCCATGCTACTTCTACAATTGTAACATACCAATCTTCAAAACGCAAGGCAGCCCAAGGCACAACCCAGAAAACCATTACTAGGAAAAGGCTTTGAAGAACAAGACCATCAACTACTCAGGGAAAACAATTCATCCTCTTCCCAAAATGATATTCAATCTCTAATTCTGATTCTTTCCTTGTAGTTATCGACCATTGCATCCCAACCTGCTCTGGGTGCTGAACTTTTGTCCCGGGCGTTTAAATCAGCACCAACCCATCCTTTACCGGTCTATTCTGAAAAGGAGCCGATTTTGGCTGAAACAACCGATGCCTTTAGGACAGCAGAAGATGATACTTCACCCACTTCACTTCCTGATGTTGCCAAGGTATCACTCCCAAACTCTTAATTTTATTCAATTTTCACCCTTCATCTATCTATTTATTATGCCAGACACTCCTTGAGGAAACACCCATGCAAAAGCAGGAGTCTGACAGTCTACCCATGGGAAATGATCCTATTGTTGTTGTCACCCAGACTATCGATCCCCAGTTTAGCACACAACTGATGGTAAGAAAATCATATATCTATTTTATCCTTCTACAACAATCTTGAACTAAAAAAAATCTTCCTCGATGTTTGCAGATACCAATGTTGGAAGTTCAGAGCCGATTCAACCATATACCATTGGTGCATCATTAGCTTTTCCTTCTCCTCAGATAGAGGCTACCATAGAAAAAGGTACTGTATCCACTTCACCGTTTATCTTATTATAAACTGATTCAACCCTCCTAACAAGATTTTCTTGTATATAGATACTTAATTATCCAGCTCTGAGCTATTCTTTTAATCTTGAAGAGTATATAGATGAAGATGAACTCAGCTCATCAGCCACCTCTTCTAAAGAAGCTTTATCAGAAGAGACCAAAAATCGGCTAAGGGACATATTGCCAATGCTTTAGAACAAGATAGCTGATTTGGTCCAAGATGTAGATTCAATGCAAAGAGTCTTCTTAGCAATTAAGGATAATTTATCCCCAGATCTTATCAAAGTCTTGTCACCTTTATCCATCATTGAAGATCAAGCCCTAAAGGTGAAAAGGCTCAGAGGAACCTGTCTAATTGTGAAGCTTTATTGGCCAAGAAGAACTCCTACAGACAAGAGGCCAAAGGGCTGGCACAGCTGATCGACAATTTGAAGAACTCCCCCCTCAGGATCAAGCTAGAGCTGAACCAACTAGAAACCAAGCGTGCAGAACTTAAGAAGGAGCTGGAGAACGTGAAGGCTACCATCAATCGCCATAAGTCCAATCTGGCTCAAATACCCAATGCCATTAAGCAGAAGAAATAGGAACTGCTGACCAAGGTCAGAGAAGGCAAGGCCATCTGCAGTAGCCTTGAGAATATTCCTAGATCAGCCGAAGAAGACAAGCAACAAATCATAGAAGTTGATGCTATCTGGCTAGAAGCATTGAAAGCAATCCATGATGTTCTAAACTTGTAATCTGCATACCAATATGTATTTTGTGTGGAACCAATGATAACCATGTTTTCTATTAATCTATTGTCTTTCTTGTCTCAGATAAAGAGCCAATTTGAAAATGGCCAATTCTAGACCTCTGTCCTTAATACAATTAAGTCTGAAAACATGGCTTTCATTAAGAAAACTCCTCAATCTTCTGTCCTCAGTTATCAATGCTGCATTCTCTTTGGCATTAGTGAGGTGGTGCTTTGTCTTCTATTAATTGCGGTTGCCTTTTGCATGTCTCAAGATATATACCACCTCGCTTCATGGCTATAAATACCAGCCGAAGGCTCTGGCCTCGAACACATCTAAACTTGCAACTACTCCTATTCCTCTACACTTCTCTGCCTTCACAAACCCTATAGTTGTTTTCTTCCCCCATTTTTGTAGATCCAATCAAACCTTATGGTTGGCGAGGACAACCGGGGTTTGCACATGGCGGTGGAGGTTCCGAAAGAGAACCTGCCAATGAGCCAGCGCCTCTACCGTATGAGGTGAGATCGATATCTTCTGCTCATGGCAATGAACTTTTCTAACTTATTTATAGGTTTGTCTTGAATGATAGCCTTTGTCCTCTTCCTCCTAGGGCCGATGAGCCCTCCAATGCTGCATCTGATGCTGCCTCCACGCCAGACTCATCATCGGACTCCTCCGATTCCTACAACGGCGATGACACCTAGCGTTTCCTCCAGGAGTGGAGGGCAGCCTAGGACCATTATTCCACAACAACTTGGGAAAATGGTTAGCTTGAGATCCGCCTTGGGGCCTCTCAAGCCGCCCTCCTTGTTGCTGAGGAAGAGGCCAAAGTTGCTCGGGCGCGGCTGGCCGAATCTAACGCCATGGTGGTGGGTAAGATGAACTCTAAGAAAAGTCTTCTTCTAATTTCCACTGTCTTTATCTTGATAGTTCCTTTGTTTCTGTGATCACCAGCCCTGACGGTGCAGTTGGAGTCCCTCCGACTGGTGGTGAATGTGGCTATGGCGGCTGTCAATGCCTGGGGCCCCCTCATCAACGCCCTCCTCCATGATGTCCTAGCCTATGTCTGAGAGATCACCCTTCATGGCATCCATCATGGCGCATCGGTGGCGCTAGCCACAGTGTAGGTCTAGATCGGGTATGAGCTCCATACTATGGAGACCAGTTTCCTGATGGGCGATGGCCTCGAGCAGCATGAGGAGTTGATCGAGGACTTTATCGATGCAGCGGAGGCCATCATGGACGTCACATCCGCTCAGGATGTGATAAACAATGTCTTTGATTAGTTTGTATTTAGGGCAAACTAATCAATGAATAAAATCTCTATTTTTTTATGATTATGTCTCAGTGTATTCTCTGCAATGCCTTGTGTATACCATAATCATTTCTGTGTTGTTTTTTTCTCTACAGGCAATACATATCGTATCGACTTTTCCACCTTTTGGGGTAGTTTTTGAGCTAAAGGCGATACCCTTCTGGTACCGGCTATTAGAGCCGATGACTGAACAAATTGACTGTCAAGTATTCATCCAAACACTAGGATAATATCCTTTCAGACATTTTCCATTGATTGCTTCTTGATAGGTCACACTAGAACTCTTCAGACCAAAGATCAAACAATTGATCGATCTAGGCCAGACATCTCATTGTATTCCTAAGTAAAACAATCTTTAAATTCCTTTAATAAACCCATCAACTCTTGCATATACTCAGGATCCAACTTAGCATTCACATACGTCGGCCTAGGCCTATCTCTAGGACCAATTTCTATCTCCTCTAATTCATCGGCGGACATGAAGCCATGCCCTAACTTACCACCTGTACCATTTATTGGACTATCCCTTAAAACAAACTCTCAGAGCTGATTTCTTGGATTGGTTGTTGGCTTTCATCATTGATCTTAATGAAGCCTCCTTCCCATAGCTTGCTAGAAAAACACTCGAAGTCTTCTAGCTCCTAATACATTGGATCATCTGTTGCGACGCTCACAGAATCATCAGCATGAACTAGCTCAACATTGTCTCCATGCCACTGAATCAAGCATTGATGCATAGTCGATGGGACACAACAATTTGCATGAATCCAATCATGACCAAGGAGTAAACTATATGAACCTTTTCCATCAATGACGAAGAACGTGGTGAGCAAAGTTTTACTTCCGATTGTTAATTCGATGTTCATTGCCCCCCTGATCTTGGATGCATTACCCCCAAAATCCTTAAGCATCATGTCAATCTCAATTAGATCTCTTGGTCCCTTACCAAGTTTACAAAAAGTAGTATAAGGCATAAGATTGACAAAAGCACCTTCATCCACCAACATCTTGCTCATCGGCTTCCCATCAACGAAACCTTTTACATATAAAGCTTTTAAGTGCCGATGCTTAACTGGCTTATCAAATATAGCTTGATGTACAACTATCAACTTGGCAACTATCTCCTCATACTCTAATTCATCAAAATCTAAATAAACTTCCTAGTCTACTGGAGCTCTAAATTCTGACGGCAATAGAAAAGACATTTGAATATTAGTCGATGGTTGACCCCTATCGGCTGTTTGTTTAGCACGCCACACTTGAGGTCTACCAGATGCCTAAGCCTATTCTAGCTATCTGTTCCTTAGGCATTGCACCCTCCTTTTTTGGCTTATTGTCAAACCGCCTAGACACCATTGCCCTTTCTACCAAACATACTCTTCCTCGTTATCTTCTTCTTCATAATCAGCCCAATTTTGATCAACAACTCGCTTCCTGAGCCGATCGTGAACACTTTTATTTTTTAAGCGCTGATCCATATTATTATGATGATACTCATCTTGAGCATGGATAGACCGGTGGTTGGCTTGAGATTGCCTAAACTTCCAATATTGCTCACTGCACTCTGGGCAATTATTTCTAGTAGGCAATTTTAAACCTTCATTCCAACAATGTCTGAAGAAGGACAATTCCAATGTGACTTAGCTTGTTTTCTTTCATACCTCTCTTTCTCCTATTGATGCTGGTATTATTTCCGTTCTAACCAACACTGATAATCCTTTTCCTTTTGCTGTTGCCATTTATTCAACAAAATTCGAGATGTGACATGCGGCCTTATCACCCCGTCCCTTGACATCTCTCCCTGCTCATATCAGCTCTTCTATTGGTCACGACGCCTTCTAATCTCTCTATATTCATCAGCCGATATTTGCATCTTGGGATCGACTGTTCTAGTTTCTTTTGCTCTGGTTAATGTCAGGACCTTAGTCTTCCCTTTGTGCAACTACACATCGACCATATTCTGATCTCTTGGGAAAGGATTATCATCAACTTTTATCTTTCGAGGTGTATCAAATTTAAGCATCCCTTGTTGAATAGCCCTTTGTATATGTTGCCAAAAAATTCTACACTCGTTAGTAGAATGAGAAGTAGCATTATGAAACTTGCAGAACTTCTTATTCTTCAACTGATCAGGAGGTAACATAACATGATTGGTGGGCAATTTGATCTGTCCTCTTTCAAGCAAGAAATCGAAGAGCTTGTCTGATTTTGTGATGTCGAAATCATAGCTCTCTTCGACTCCTCTTTCCCAAGGATTTGGCACCATTACTGTCTTCTTACCCCAATTCCATTCAGCCGCAACAATCTCTTCTTCATCGTCCTCATTGCCGTTATCAACTAAATATGGATTATAGGTTTCGGCAATTGTGACACTCTTCTAGAATCAAGTATCTCTGCGCGTATTCTGGTATTAGCTATTGAGTGCTACCACCCGTTGAGCCAACTGACCTAAATTATCAAACTCTTGCCCCAACAGCTTCTCCCTCCATGTTGGCAACATTCCTTGAACAGCTAAAACAGCTAGCTGATCATCAGTTAGATTCAATGAGAAGAACAAATTTTTGGTCTCTCAGAACCTCTAAAGAAAATCGGTAGCCGATTCATTAGTTCTTTGCCTTATGGTCATCAAATCGGTAATTTTCTTCTCTCCTATGCCATTATAAAAATATGTATGAAACTTCTTCTCTAGGTTAGCTTAATTGTTCATGGAATTGAGTGGTAATGACAAAAACCAAGTGAAGGTTGGTTCTGACAGGGACAAGGAGAAGAAACGAACTCGATGGGCCGCTTTAATGGAGGCTTCATCCAATTGTGTAAGATATTGACTGACATGTTCTATTGTACTTGTGCTATCTTGACCAGTGAACTTAGCAAACTCTGGGAGCCTATAACTTGTAGGGAGAGCGACCAAATCATACCACTCTGGATATGGATGTTTGTACGAAAAGGTCTACCCCTTTGGCTTCAAACTGAACTGATTCTTCATCATCTCGGTCACTCTGAGCAACAACTCATTAGCATTTGAATCTAGATTTCTTTGTAATTGCTGACCCATCTGCAGATTAAAATTTTGGGTACCTTGATACCCTAGATTTGGAATCATATGAAGGGTATTGTAATCTGTACCATAATGATATCCTTATGGAATCTCTATCTGTTGGGTCGTTTACTGATTTGTTGCTAGAAGTCTCTGGTTGTAGATGCTAGGATCCATGTCTCTATGAATCTTTTGAACTGATGACGCTATCTTTTGAGCCGCTGACGACATTTGGCCTAATGTGCCAAAATTAACCATTTGTTTCTAAACTTGCCCCGTCGGCTGTTGCACATACAACACTGCTGATCTAGGATTATTTTGTATTTGATTAGTAGTGGTGCCTTGAACTTGCTTAGATGAGCTATGAACTGCCTGGACATCATCATTACTAATTAGTGCTGCTTCTTGATGGCTAGTACCAGCTTGATTAGTCCCTTGAGTCGATGAATGTGGAATGTTGTAATAAGCCAGGCCAACTTGATCAATTGGAAATCCATGAAACACCTCTTTCATGGTATTGTGGAATGTGTTCAAGAAAGCTGTATTATGGTGCAACATGGCATCATGAACACATTTATTTACAACATGTATGAAGAAATGTCTATCATCAGCTTCATCTGTATCTGACTGTCCATGCAACAAAACTCTTGGTAGTGGATATTTCTAAACAACTTTATTGTCACGTGTCTTAGTGTAGGACAACAAACACTTGTTCTAAAATTCTTCTATAGCCTTACTAATGACATCTTTATCCTCATCAGGTAAGTCTTCATAAGGCACCATAAGGATGTCACTATTGTTGTGAGTTACCATGATGATTGTGGTGTCCCACTAGGCATGCCAGAACACATGTCGGTATAAAAAATGTTTCAACCCACAACAAGCCAGAAGGATCTATTTGATGGAGCAAGGCTAGAGATCCGCTTGGCTTCAACGCAGGACCAGTCGACCCTATGAATTTCCTGAGGGTGTGCCAGTCAATTTGACCTGCAATTAACAAGAAGATAAAGTTTATCAGTAATTTAAGGTGGAACATGCCAGTTTTGCCCAGACAGTTCCAAGTGTGCCGCTTTGGGGGTAGCAAGACGGGAAAATCAACTAAATAGCTGATACGAGAAGAAATTGACTGTTAAAGACTATAAAGCTCATGGGTCATGATTGATTTTACAGTAACAAGCACAATGCACCCAGATATAAATAACATCATTAGCTACATAAGTATAACTGGTGTAAAGCATTGAGCCGATAAGTTCAACGAGAAAGGATATAGCATGCGAACAAAATCGACTGTCTAGTACAAATGGATCTACAAACGCTCTGAATCTAATATGCTACCATCAGCAGTGAGGTTCAACTGGATTAATGCAGCTATGATGATGACAACAAACTAAAGCCAAAGAATCCACAAAACCATCTATACGTTGATAGGTTTCTGAAAGCCATGCTACATATGTGAAAGCATAGGTGAATCGGCTAAAATAGCCGATTCAAGTAGAAAAAGGATCATAGCATGTGAACAATCGACTATTCAATACGAGCAGACCTATAAACTCCTCAACTCTAGCCTATTATCTTTAATAGTGGGGTTCGACCGGATCGATGGTAGCCATAATAAAGATAACATGTTAAACCTTTAAAGTAAACAGATCTATTCACATTTAACAGGATCATGAAAATATACTATGGACGTTAAAGTATGGGCAATTAGCTGTTTAGCCGATGTAGGCATAGCAAACAGCCAGGGTCATGCCTGGTCGAAAGCAAATCTACCAACTGACATACTCCGATCTAAAGTACTAATAGTGGGGATCAACCAGATCGTTACATCCATATTAGCAAGCTATAGATCAGATTCAACTTGCTAGTAAACCTTTTCAAGATTAGACATGCCTTAACCGCGTACTATGCACGATCAAGATCAAAGTAGAACGGCCGATAAAACATAATCCGTCGTTTAAAGTAGGAAGCATCGCATTGTGACAGAATAAACGATGGACCAAAAGGATGTGAGGCCAATCTAGATCGATCCCGATCGGGTAGGTTGATATTGCTGAAAACTAATGACAATAAGAACATCAGCAAAATCGGTAACTTAATGAATCTACCCGAAGGATGCCACCCTTAGGTAGAGCCGATACCTTGACCTTAATCTAATTCGAGCAGTGGAGGTCAAACTTAACCGATGCAGACATACTTGAACTAGATAAGGATCAATAACTAGCTTATTCTAGAGCTCACAAGAGATCGGCCGAACCGATGCAGCCTTACAAACAGAGGTATAAGCCATGACGGTACTTATAGACAAGCTGGAGGTCGGCTAGACCGATGCAACCCTACTTGTTGAAGAACTCATCGAGATCTACACTACTCCTACTCCTAAGGGTTGGCGTGAAGCCAAAAAAAGTAATTGGTATTGATTGATTTGATGTCCTTTTTACAATAGCTGGGGTCCAATATTTATACCCATAACCTAAACATAAATCCTATTCAAACACGACTCATTACGATCTTTGGAATAAAAGAAGACATTCCTAACTTAAGATAACTTGGACCCTAATCTTTCCCTTTTTGTAGAGTCTGACATATCTTTCCCAACGCCAACTGTAGCTCGTTGACGTTATCTGCTGATGTCATCCGAAGAGAGCCAATTCCAGTTCCACATCTGAATCAACTGATATCGATCCTTATGCAATCGATTCCTTGATGACACAACTTGGAAGCTTTGAGTTCCCACGTTCTTCTTCCCAAATTTTGGTGTAAACAAATCAAAATCTTGTTCCTCATCTCCTAGAAACTAGATAAAATAGATTTGAGAAGAAAGGAAACGTAGGGTAATAGCTGATACTTGGAAGATGGGAAACTTGAAAGCATACCTTAGGGACGTGGTCGCTGGTCGCCATTGCAGCCAGGATGGATCCGAATCTGAGGAAGGTTACTTGAATAAAAGCTTGATAGAGTAGAGGATTTGCTAGGGTTAAGGCCTTGGCGATGGCGGCTTTGGTTGTTGAGGCTTGCTCGAGAAAGAAGAGGAAAGCAAATGGGCCAAGTAAGATGGAAATGATACTGTTGAGGTATTATACAAAATTTGGACCGAGAAATCAGGAGTCACGCGTATATTTAGGAATGAACGGTTGCAAAACGGTGAGCAGGTAAATAGAAATTTTGGAATAAAATCATTTTTATCCCAAAATTGGGGGCATGTGTTTACACCAAAATTTGGGAAGAGAAGAACGCGGGAACTCAAAGCTTCCAAGATTGTATCATCAAGGGATCGATCAGATGTGAATCGATATCAGCCGGTTTTGATGCGGTATTGGAAATAAGCTATTTCATAGATGACATCAGCAGATAACATCAACATATTACGTACAGATGGCGTCGGGGGAGGAAAATATGTTGGACTCTACAAAAAGGAAAGGATTAGGGTCCAAGTTATCTTAAATTAGGAATGTTTTCTTTTATTTCAAAGATTGTTATAAGTCGTGTTTGAGTAGGATTCATGTTTAAGTTCCGGGTATAAATATTGGACCCCGGCTATTGTAAGAGACATCTCTCAATCAATCAAAATAGTCTTTACTTTTTCAGCTTTATGCCAATCCTTAGGAGTAGGAGTAATGTAGATCTCGATGAGTTCTTCAACAAGCAGGGCTGCATCGATCCGGTCAACCTCTAGCTTATCTGTGAGTACTGTTATGGCTGATACTTTCGTTTGTAAGGCTACATCGGTCCGACCAACCTCTTACAAGCTCTAGTATAAGTTAGTTATTGATCCTTATCTAGTTCAAGTACGACTGCATCGGTTAAGTTCGACCTCAAATGCTCGAATTAGACTAAGGTCAAGTTATTGGCTCTACTTAAGGGTGGCATCCTTGGGGTAGATTCATTAAGTTACCGGTCTTGCTGATGTTCTTGTTGTCATTAGTTTTAGCAATATCAACATGCCCGATCGAGATCGCTCTAGATCGGCCTCACATCCTTTTTGTCCATCATTTATTTTGTCACATTGCTATGGTTCTTACTTTAAATGACGGATCATGTTTTACTGGCCGTTCTACTTGGATCTTGATCATGCATAGTATGTGGCTAAGGCATGTCTGATCTTGAGAAGGTTTACTAGCTAGTTGAATCTGGTCTATAGCCCGCTATTATGGCTGTAACGATCCGGTCGATCCCCACTGTTAGCACTTTAAATCAGAGTATGCTAGTTGGTAAATTTTCTTTTGACCAGGCATGACCTTGGCTGTTTTAATATGCCTGCATTAGCTAAATAGCCGATTGCTAGTACTTTTAACGCTTATAGTGTGTCTTCATGATTCTGTTAAATGTGAATAGATCTATTTATTTTAAAGGTTTGATTTGTTATCTTTATCATGGCTATCATCGATCCAGTCGAACCCCACTGTTAAGGATAACATGTTAGATTTGATGAGTTTATAGATCTGTCCATATTAAACAGTCAATTGTTCACATGCTATAATCCCTTTTCTACCTGAATCGGCTATTTTAGCCGATTCGCCTGTGCTTTCACACATATAGCATGTTTTTCATGAACCTATATAGATGGTTTTATGGATTCTTTGGCTTTAGTTTGTTATCATTATCATAGCTATATTTTTCTAGTTGAACCTCACTATTGATGGTAACAAATTAGATTCAGGGCGTTTGTGGATTCATTTGTACTAGACAGTCGATTTGTTCGCATGTTATATCTCTTCTCGTTAAACTTATCGGCTCAATGCTTTACACTAGTTATATCTACCTAGCTGATGATGTTACTTATATCTTGGTGCATTGTACTTGTTATCATAAATCAGTCATGACCCATGAACATCATAGTCCTTAACAGTCGATTTCTCCTTGTATCGGCTATTTAGTCGATTCTCCTATCTGGCTACTCCCGAAGCGGCACACTTGGAACTGTCTGGGCAAACCGACATGTTCTGCCTTAAACTACTGATAAGACTTTCTCTCCTTGTCAATTGTAGGTCAAATTGACATTTCACGCCTTCTGGATTCACAAGATTGGCTGATCCTATGTTGAAGCCAAGCAGATCTCTGGATTGTTTTGGCTTGATGCATGTCCACCCTGCCGTGGCTACCATGTTTTCATGCCAATAGCTATGATCCATGCTAAGAGATTGAGCGCACCTTGCTTTCCATCCTTGAAGAGAAATATCAACATCCTTACAAGAATCCATAGAAATGCATGAGAATGACAATGAGAGGGATTCCTTGCGATTGTTCATGCATAGGGCCTTGATCTTACCTTTGTGATGAATGAGATGTCACAACATTCCATGATCCATACATGCATGAAAGATTGAGATTAGGGTTTGAGAAATTTCCAACTAATTGAGATGAGAGCTCATGAGCTAACCTTGATCATGAGATGAGGATGAGTTGAGCTTGATGAGATGATGATCTTGGATTGCATGCCTTCACTCCATCTTCCACCTTCATCTCCAATCTCCATTTTCTCTCTCTAGTTCTTCCTTGTTCTTGCTCTTTTAGAGAGAGAGGAAGGTGAGAAATGGGAGAATGGGTTGAGTTGGGAATTGCTTCAGCTTGTGACCCCATCTTCTATTTCATGCATATGACATGTGGGGCCAAGGGTTGAGTGGAGGACAGCTCAATCCCCACTCACTACATGCAGTTCACATACTGATGGATGGTTTGGTGTGATGTTGGACTATCCGGTATTTTTTGTTGGTTGAGAGATCAATCCAAAGTCTTAGGATTTGGCATTGAGGCCAATTAACTATGTTCCAAGGGTCAATAACCTGACCTCTAACAATCTTAGCCAATGTGGTACATCTTTCAGTCACTAGGTTTAACCGTTGCGGATGCTTTACTCTTTCAGATTGTGAGTCGCCTTGCAGGGTAGGAAAGCAATGTATTCACAGTTTCTACTGTGTCCAAATGCTTGCAGGGCTCATCTAGGAGCTTCATTGGTGATCGAAATCGAGAACCTAGGTTGTAGCGAACTCAAGTCATTACACATGTGACTAGGTGGATAAGATCAAGATGAGGCTTGGCTTGATGGACCGGTTGCAGCATGAAGGGCAAGTTAGAGGATTTGAAGTGATAAACCGCATGGCGGGAACGCTTGAGCAAAGACTTGGTGCCGATGGACCGAAGCAATGGTGAAGAGCAGGTGAGGTCAGGATCGATGAACTAATAAGGTCATGTGATGATATGAAGTGGATCATATCATTTGTGATGGTTGTTGGTGCATGTGTTGCATCAACATTAGAGGAGATGGAATGGAATATATGCGAAAGGCAAAGGTATAACCTATAGGGCATTTCATTTCATTGGTCAAAGGTTGTGTAGAGAAGTGCATGACCGGATTTAGGATATATATGGCCATACTATCAAGAGGGGCAAACTTATTTGCATATCGGTCATCTAGTGCCACTCGAGTGATCTAACATTGCATGCGTTGCTAGGATTGAGTGGCATGATAAGAAGAGTGCTAATCTTTTGAAAAATATTTATAAAAATGCTAACACACTTGCACATGGTGGTGTAGACTTGATGGTGTTAGCACATTTGCAAAGGAGAAGTAATTGGAAGTGAGGAGAAGCCTCTTAGGGGCTCTGGACCCTAGCGGGGGTGGAGTACGGACCATGGCGCATGGGTCTAGTACTTAACCCTAGCCCTAGGCTATGGCCAGACTAGCTCCAGACCCTACGTGGCAAGGCATCCGAACCATTGGTCATGGGTCCAGTTGATGACCCTAGCTAGCATGGCTCTAGAGCGCGGTCCGGACCCTATGAATAGGGTGGTCCAGACCGTAGTGTATGTGTCCGGTTGTGCCACATGGCGCAATGACGTGCAATGGCACTAGGTCCAGACGCTGAGTGTTGGTCCGAACCAGTGATCCGGACTAGGTCTAGAGTAGTTTGGAGTTCTCAGGAGCTCTTTGAGCAGCTCTAGACCCGAGCGGTCATTGGTCCGAACGCTTGGTCTGGTTGCACAATCCTAAGGTGGCGTGAGCATAGGAAGTGACCATTATGCAGCAACAATCATCTTCAAAGGGTCATGGACATGTGGCAGGATCCTGTGGTCCCAACCCTGGTGGAGCATGGTCTAGAGCCATGGTCTAGACCCTAGGTCTAGAGCTACATGGTTGAGTCTTGAGCAACAACTCTATTTGGCCATTTGGGTATAAATAGAAGGGGTGCTGGGGATTGGCTAAGGTTAAGCACCTTGGGGGACTTAGTGTCCATGCTTGAGTGTGCTTGGTAGCCCTCTAACTCACTTGTGCTTGCAAGAGTGTGAATCGATTGTGAGTGAGTGATTCTAGTGCACTGCATTGCATGATTGCATCGAGTGGCACTAGGTGATCGAGTTGTAAGCCAATGGTGCTTGTTACTCTTAGAGGTTGCCACCTCCTAGATGGCTTGGTGGTGTGGTCTCCATCGAAGCACGAAGAAGATTGTGTGATGCTCCAGATAAGTGATTATGAGGGGTATTGTGCTCGGCCCATGGGAGCCGTGAAGAGCAACTCTCGTAGAGTGTGTCGTTGAGTGCCCTCATCTTGTGTAGGTATTTATGGTGCCTTAGTGTAGGGCTAGGCTTGTGAATGCCAATGGGTGCATGAACCACCAAGTGAATTGGCCGACACAACGGGGACTAGCTTGTTGGTAAACAAGTGAACATCAGGATAAAAATCACCATGTCAACATTGTTCTTCCCATTGGTTTGCAATCCCCTTACACAAGCTTGTATTTATTCATTTATATATATTGTGCTTGTGTAGTTGCTCTTGTGACAAGTTAGCTTGAGTTGCTTGCTAATTTCCTTCCTTGCTTTTGTAGCATAGAAGTAGCTCCCTTTGCGTAACTAGGTAGCTTGGGTAGCCTTGCTAGTTATATTGCTTAGTTTGTGTAGCTAAGTAATTTGAGCTCTATAATTTGGCTTGTGTAGCCTTGTTATTGAGCATTGCTAGTGAGCTTAGGCTTTGTGCTTTTGTATACTAGCTTGTGTAGGAGCTCCTCGGTTGCTTGAGTACTAGTTGCATAGGTTTGTGTGACCTTGCTAACTAGAATTACTTAGGTGAGCTCTAACTAGCCCGGCACCTTAGTTGCTTAATTAGAATTCTTTTTAAGGTGCTTGAGAATATAGATAGAGTGGTGTAGTCTTGGCTAGATTGATAGTTTTAATTCCGCATTTGTTTTGGTTAGCCAGCGTGATTAAATTTTAGAAAGGACTATTCACCCCCCTCTAGTCCACCATCTTGACCCTACACCTAGTCTCTTCATGAGCTTACTAGAGATCACCCAAGTCTCATAGACTGTGATGCTTTACATTTAGGCTCATATAGGTATGTTCTTTTATGAATGCTCTGCAGGACAACATCTTCGCTTGGTAAAGCCAATAAAATAGAACACATTAAGGCATTTGCCAACCTGCCATACAACGCCTCATCGCTCTGAGATTATTGCATCTTCACTTAGAGAGGTTTTAGATTACTCTCCTCAGTTTACCAATAGCTTGTTCTTCCTAGGTCCTTAGTCATGGGATCTCTGATAAAAAAGGTTAGGTTACTACTACTGTAACTCACATGGGTCTCATACCCATCTCTCTTGATGCATTTTCTATCACATTCTGTGTTAGCCCTTTTCTAAAGTGATCTACCAGGTTTTGGTCTATTTGGACATAAGCCACAGCTATTACTCTAGAGTTTTTCAATTTCCTAAGATACTGCAAACATCTTTTAACATGTTTTGTTGACTTTGCATTATCCTTAGCATGGTTCACCTTAGTAATCACCGTTTGATTATCACAGTTCATAAGGATAACCGGTATTGGTTCTACAACCATCAGAAAGTCCAACAAGAGCTCACACAAACATTCTGCCTCCATAGAAGCTACATCTAAAGCAATAAGTTCTGCTTTCATGGTTGACTTTGTGTTTACACCAAAATTTGGAAGAAGAACGTGGGAAAACCCAAAGCTTCCAAGATTGCATCAAGGAATCGATCGCGTAAGGGTCGATATCAGCTGATTTAGATGCAGTACTGGGATCGGCTCTCTTTGGATGACATCGGCAGATATCGCCAATGAGCTATGGTTGGCGTCAGAAAGACATGTCGGACTCTACAAAAAGGGAAAGATTAGGGTCCAAGTTATCTTAAGTTAGGAATGCTTTCTTTTATACCAAAGATTGTAATGAGTCATACTTAAGTAGGATTCATGCTTAGGCTTCGGGTATAAATATTAGACCCTGGCTATTGTAAGAAGGACATCTAATCAATCAATACAAATTACTTTTTTGGCTTTACGCCAACCCTTAGGAGTAGGAGTAGTGTAGATCTCGGTGAGTTCTTCAACAAGCAGGGCTGCATTGGTCTAGCCGACCTTCGGCTTGTCTATAAGTACCATCATGGCTTATACTTCTATTTGTAAGGCTGCATCGGTTAAGTTTCGACCTCCACTGCAAGCTCTAGTATAAGCTAGTTATCGATCCTTATCTAGTTCAAGTATGGCTGCATCGGTTAAGTTTGACCTCCACTGCTCGAATTAGATTAAGGTCAAGTTATTGGCTCTACCTAAGGGTGGCATCCTTTGGGTAGATTCATTAAGTTATCGATCTTGCTGATGTTCTTACTGTCATTAGTTTTCAGCAATATCAACTTGCCCTGATCGAGATCGATCTAGATCGGCCTCACATCATTTTAGTCCATCATTTACTTTGTTACAATATGATGTTTCTTACTTTAAGCGATGTGTTATGTTTCATCGGCTGTTCTACTTCGATCTTGATCATGCATAGTATGCGGTCAAGGCATGTCTGATCTTGAGGAGGTTTGCTGGTTAGTTAAATCTGGTCTATAGTTCGCTATTATGGCTGTAACAATCCGGTTGATCCCCACTGATGGCACTTTAGATCAGAGGATGCTAGTTGGTAGATTTGTTTTCGATCAGGGGTGACCTTTACTGTTTGCTATGCCTGCATTGGCTAAATAGCTAATCGCTCGCACTTTAACGTTCATAGCATGTTTTCATGACCCTGTTAAATGTGAATAGATCTGCTTTTTTAAAGGTTTAATATGTTATCTTTATTATGGCTGCCATCGATCCAGTCGAACCCCACTATTAAAGATAATATGTTAGATTTGAGGAATTTATAGGTCTGCTTGTATTGAATAGTTGTTTGTTCATATGCTATGACCCTTTTTCTACTTGGTTGGCTATTTCAGCCGATTCGCCTATGCTTTCATAGATATAGCATGTCTTTAAGAAAACCTATCAATGTATAGACAATTTTATGGATTCTTCGGTTTTAGTTTGTTATTATCATCAAAGCTACCATCGATCCGGTCGAACCTTACTGTTGAAGCTAACAGATTAGATTTAGAACTTTTGTAGATCCATTTGTACTAGACAGTCGATTTGTTCACATGTTATATCCTTTCTCGTTAGATTCATCGGCTCAATGCTTCACACTGGTAATATCCACCTAGCTGATGATTTTACTTACATCTACGTGCATTGTACTTGTCAACATAAAATCAATCATGACTTATGAGTTTTATAGTCCGTAACAGCCGATTTTCTTCTCGTATCGGTTATTTAGTCGATTTTCCCATCTGGCTGCTCCTGAAGCGGCACACTTGGAACTATGTGGGCAAGACCGGCATGTTCCACCTTAAATTACTGATAAACTTTCTATCCTTATCAATTACAGGTCAAATTGACTGGCACGCCCTTAGGAGGAATTCACAGGGTTGACGGGTCCTGCGATTCAAGCCAAGCAGATCTCTGGGCTCATCCTAAGCAGATCCTTTCGGCTTGCTGTGTGCTAGGCGCATCGACATGTTTTTGCGCTAACACACATTCTGGCACACCTGGTGGGACCCAAGAATCATCATGGCAACTCACAACAACAATGACATCCTTATGGTATCTTATGAAAACCTACCTGATGAAGATAAAAATGTCATCAGCAAATGCTATAGAAGAATTTCAGAACAAGTGTTTGTTGTCCTACACCAAGACACATGACAATAAAGTTGTTCAAAAATATCCACTACCAAGAGTTTGTTGCATGGGCAGTTAGATACAGACGAAGCTGAAGATAGGCATTTCTTCATAGAGGCTGTAAACAAATCTGTTCATAATACCATATTGAACCATAATATAGTTTTTTGAACACATTCCACAACACCATGAAAGAGGTATTTCATGGATATCCAATTGATCAGGTTAGACTAGTTTACTACAATATTCCACATCCATCGACTCAGGGGACTAATGAAGCCAGTACTAGCCATCAAGAAGAAGCACCAGCTGGTAATAATGATGTCCAGGCAGTTCAGAGCTCATCTGAGCAAGTTTAGGGTGCTACTACTAATCAGATGCAGTATAATCCTGGATTGTCAATGCAACATATGCAACAGTCGATGGAGCAAGTTTAGAATCAAATGGTCAATTTGGGCACATCAGGCCAAATACCATCGCCGGCTCAAAAAATAGCACCATCAGTCCAAAGGATTTGTAGAGATACAGATCCTAGCATCTACAACCAGAGACTTCAGGTAGCAAACTAGCAAAGTACCCAGTAGATAGAGATTCCATAAGGATATCATTATGGCATAGATTATAATACCCTTCAAATGATTCCAAATTTGGGGTATCAAGGTACCCAAAATTTTAATCCACAGATGGGTCAGTAATTGCAGAGAAATCTAAATTCAAATGCTGATGAGTTGTTGCTTAGAGTGACCGAGATGATGAAGAATCAGTTCAGTTTGAAGCCAAAAGGGAGACCTTTCAGTACAAACGTCCATATCTAGAGTGGTATGATTTGGTCGCTCTTCCTATAAATTACAGGCTCCCAGAGTTTGCTAAGTTCACTGGCCAAGATAGCACAAGCACAATAGAACATGTCAGTCGGTATCTTACATAGTTGGGCTAAGCATCCACTGAAGAGGCCCATCGAGTTTGTTTCTTCTCCTTATCCCTATCAGGACCAGCCTTCACTTGGTTTTCATCGACTGCCAGTTAACTCCATTGCCAATTGGGCTGACCTAGAGAAGAAGTTTCATACATATTTTTACACTAGGAAAGGAGAAAAGAAAATTACCGATTTGACGACTATAAGGCAGAGAACTAATGAATCGGGCATCCGAGTTTCTTCAGAGGTTCCGAGAGACTAGAAATTTGTGCTTCTCATTGAACTTGACTAATGATCAGCTAGCTGCATTGGCTGTTCAAGGAATGTTGCCAATGTGGAGAGAGAGGCTATTGGGATAAGAGTTTGACAATTTAGGTCAATTGGCTCAACAAGTGGCAGCACTCAATAGCCAATTCGAGAATATGCGCAGAGATACCCGATTTCAAAAGAGTGTTGCAATTGCCGAAGCCTATAATCCATATTCAGTTGATGACAGCTATGAGGACGAAGAAGAAGAAGAAGAAATTACTGTGGCCAAATAGAATTGAGGTAAGAAGACAGTGATGTTGCCAAGTCCTAGGGGAAAAGGAGTTGAAGAAAGCTATGATTTCAATGTCACAAAATCAGATAAGCTCTTTGATTTCTTGCTTGAGAAGGGACAAATCAAGTTGCCCAACAATCATGTTATGTTGCCTCCTAATCAGTTGAAGAATAAGAAGTTCTATAAATTTCACAATGCTACTTCTCATTCTACTAATGAGTGTAGAGTTTTCTAACAACATATACATAGGGCTATTCAGCAAGGGAGGCTCAAATTTGATACACCTCGAAAGAAGAAAGTTGATGATAATCCTTTCCCAAGAGATCAGAACATGGTTGATGCTAGGTTGCTCAAAGGGAAGACTAAAGTCCTAACATCAACTAGGGCCAAAGAAGCTGGAACCATCGACCCGAAGATGCAAATATCAGCTGATGAATATAGAGAGATTAAAAGGCATCGTGACCAACAGAAGAGCCGATATGAATAGGGAGAGACATCAAGGGATGGGGCGACAAGGCCGCGTGTTACATCTCAAATTTTGTTGAATAAATGGCAGTGACAGAAGGAAAAGGATTATCAGCGTTGGCTAGAAGAGAAAGAATACCAAGCATCAACAGGAGAAAGAGAGGTATGAAAGAAAGCAAGCTAAATCACATTGGAATTATCCTTTCTTCAGACATTGTTGGAATGAAGGTTTGAAAGTTGCCTACTAGAAATAATTGCCCTGAGTGCAGTGAGCAATATTGGGAGTTTAGGCAATCTCAAGCCAACCTGCCAGGTCTATCCATGCTCGAGATGAGTATCATAATAATAATATGGATAGATGCTTAAAAAATAAAAGTGTTCATGATCGGCTTGGGAAGCGAGTTGTCGATCAAAATTAGGCTGATTATGAAGAAGAAAGATAATGAGGAGGAAGTATGTTTGGCAGGAAGGGCAATGGTGTCCAGGAGGTTTAACAAGAAGCCAGAAAAGAAGGGTACAACTGCCTAAGGAACAGAGAGCTAGAATAGGCTCAGGCATCTAGTAGACCTTAAGGTGTGGCGTGCTAAACAAACAGGCGATAGGGGTCAACCATCGACTAATATTCAAATGGCTTTTCTGTTGCCGTTAGAATTGAGAGCTCCAGCAAATCCAAGAAGTCTATTCAGATTTTGACTGAATCAGAAGTATGAGGAGATAGTTGCCAAGTTGGTAGTTGATACAACAAGCTATATTCGATAAGCCAGTCAAGCATTGGTACTTAAAAGGCTTTATATGTAAAAGGTTTTGTTGATGGAAGCCGATGAGCAAGATGTTGGTGGATGGAGGAGCTTCTGTCAATCTTATGCCTTACACCACCTTTTGCATAACTTGGCAAGGGACTAGGAAGATTTGATTGAGATAGACATGATGCTTAAGGATTTTGGAGGTAATGCATCTAGGACCAGGGGGGCAATGAACATCGAATTGACAATCGGAAGTAAGACATTTGCTCACCACATTCTTCATCATCGATGGAAAAGGTTCATACAGTTTACTCCTTGGTCATGACTGGATTCATGCAAATTGTTGTGTACCATCAACCATGCATCAATGTTTGATTCAGTGGCATGGAGATGATGTTGAGCTGGTTCACGCTGATGAATCTGTGAGTATCACAACAGCTGATCCAATGTATCGAGAGCTAGAAGACTTCGAGTGTTTTTCTAGCAAGCTATGGGAAGGAGGCTTCATTAAAGTCAATGGTGAAAGCCAACAGCCGATCCAAGCAGTCCGGCTCTAAGAGTTTGTTTTAATGGATAATCCGATAGATGGTATGGATGGTAAACTAGGACAGGGCTTTACGTCGGCCGATGAATTAGAAGAGATAGATATTGATTCTGGAGATAGGCCTAGGCCTGACGTATGTAAGTGCTAAGTTGGATCCTGAGTATAAGCAAGAGTTGGTGGATTTATTGAAGGAATTTAGAGATTGCTTTGCTTGGGAATACTATGAGATGCCTGGTCTAGATCGATCAATAGTTGAACATCGGTTGCCAATCAAACCTAGATATTGGCTAGTTTAAACAAGCCCTAAGGAGGTTTAACCCAAATGTTCTTGATGATATCAAAAAGGAGACTGAAAGATTACTAGAAGCAAAATTTATCTGACCGTGCCGATATGCAGAGTGGATATCGAATGTTGTTCCTATGTATAAGAAAAATGGGAAGTTGAGAGTTTGCATCGACTTCAGAGATCTGAACAAGGATACACCCATGGATGGTTATCCGATGCCGATAGCCGATATGTTGGTAGATACAGCAGTCGGGCACAAGGTTATTAGTTTATGGACGGCAATGCAGGATATAATCAAATTTTTATGGCTAAGGAAGACGTAGCAAAAACAACTTTTAGGTGCCCTGGCGCAATTGGTTTATTTGAATGGGTTGTGATGACCTTTGGTTTGAAGAATGCTGGTGCAACTTATCAGAGGGCGATGAATTATATTTTTCATAAGTTGATCGGCAGGATTGTTGAAATCTACATTGATGATGTGATGGTAAAATCTAAGGGTACAAGGAACATCTAGCTGATTTGCGGGAGACTTTGGAGTGCACAAGAAAACATGGTTTAAATATGAATCCCAATAAGTGTGCCTTTGGAGTATCAGCTGGGCAATTTTTGGGTTTTATGGTCCACGAGAGAGGAATCGAAAGTTGGTCAAAAAAGTATGAAAGCAATTGATGAGGCAGTGCCCCCGACTACTAAAACAGAGTTACAATCTTTACTTGGTAAGATTAATTTTATCAGGAGGTTTATTTCAAACTTGTTAGAAAAGGTTTTGCCATTTTCTCCCTTGTTGAAGTTGAAAAATGATCAAGAATTTAAATGGGAGATGTACAACAAAAGGCGTTTGAGGAAATAAAAGAATATATGAAATGTCCACCCATGCTAGTCCCTCCTCAACAAGGTAAACCTTTTAAGTTGTACATGTCGGTCGATGACCAAATGAATGGATCGACCTTAATGCAAGAGTTTGAAGGAAAAGAACGAGTTGTTTTCTATCTAAGTAGAAGGCTTTTGGATCTAGAGACAAGATATGCTCCTATTGAAAAGTTATGCTTGTGCTTATATTTCTCTTGCACTAAGTTGCGACATTACTTGTTATCGACTGAGTGTACAGTTGTTTCTAAGGCTGATTCGATCAAGCACATGCTGTCAATGCCAATATTAAATGGGAGAATAGGAAGTGGATTCTTGCATTGTTTGAATTTGATTTAAGGTATGAACCAGCTTAAAGCAGTCAAAGGGCAAGTAATAGCTGATTTTGTCACCCAGCATCATAAGCCAAGTATTGGCTATGTAGAGCTGATACCTTGGATGTTGTTCTTTGATGGATCATCATGCAAGCAAGGTTGTGGCATTGGTATTGTTATTATTTCACCTCAGGGGGCAAGTTTTGAGTTTGCTTTTTCAACTGAACCAATGACTACCAACAATCAAGCAGAATACAAAGCTATTCTCAAGGGGCTTCAACTTCTTCATGAAGTAAAGGCTAAGGCAATTGAAGTATTTGGAGATTCATAGTTAATTATCAATCAGTTGATCAGCCTATACGAACGTAAAGACGATATTATGAGGGGATACTATGATGAATGCTAGAGGTTACTCAAGGGGTTTCCTCATATTTCTCTTCAGCATATTCCAAGAGCATAGAATCAAGAGGCTAATCGTTTAGCTCAAAGTGTGTCAGGCTATCGAGTGTTTCAAGAGATCTTAAGTAGTGAAACCTTGACTAATGATTGGAGAGTTGAGATAGCCGATTATCTTAAGAATCCATCATAGAAGGTTGCTAAAAAGCTAAGGTATAAATTGACTAAGTATGTTTTGCTAGATGATCAGCTATATTACAAGACAGTCGATGGGGTGTTGCTTAAATGCTTGAATCAAGAAGAAGCTAAGGTGTTGATGGGTGAAGTACATGAAGGGATATGTGGAGCTCATCAATCAGCTTATAAGATGAAATGGATTATTCGTAGGACTGGATATTTCTGGCCAACAATACTAGAAGATTGTTTTGAATATTATAAGGGGTGTCAGAATTGTCAACGTTTTGGTAATATTTCAGAAATCGCCACATCGGCTATGAATCCAATAATCAAACCATGGCCGTTTCGAGGTTGGGGAATTGATTTAATTGGCTAGATTTTTCTGCCTTCAAGTAAAGGACATAAGTTCATATTGGTAGCAACAGATTACTTCACTAAGTGGGTTGAGGCAATTCCTTTGAAGACGGTAACCTCAAAGAACATGATTGATTTTGTCAAGGAACATATTGTGTATCATTTTGGGATTCCTCAAACTATTACTACTGATCAGGGGACAATGTTCACATCAGAAGAGTTCAGAGATTTTGCTGCTAGTATGGGAATTAAGTTATTAAATTCTTCTCCTTACTATGCTTAGGCTAATGGCCAGGCAGAGGCGTCCAATCAAATTATGATTAAGCTGATCAAGAAAAAGATTCGAAGAGCAGCCGAGGAAGTGGTATTCAACGCTTAATGAGGCATTATGGGCCTATAGGATGGCCTGTCATGGATCGATTAAAGTGTCACCTTATGAACTTGTGTATGGTCATAATGCAGTCCTTCCTTGGGAGATTCAAACTGGATCAAGGCATGTCACATTGCAAAATGATTTGTCAGCCAAAGTCTACAAGAATCTTATGATAGACGACTTAGAGGATTTGAGTTGCCATTGGCTACGTGCTCTTGAGAATATCGAAGCCAATAAGCTAAGGATTGTGAAGTATTACAATAAAAAGGTCAAGAGCAAACAATTTTCTAAAGGAGACTTAGTCTGGAAGGTGAAATTGTCGATCGGGTCAAAAGACAGCAAGTTCGGCAAATGGTCACCTAATTGGGAAGGACCTTATCGGATTAAATGTTGTGCTCTGGCAATGCTTATATTTTGGAAACACTAGGAGGAGAAGAGGAGTTTGACAGAGCAATCAATGGAAAATATCTAAAGAAATATTATCCCAGCATTTGGATTAATACTTGATAGCCGATTTGTTCGATCATCGGCTCTAATAGCCGGTACCAGAAGGGTGTCGCCTCTAGTTCAAAAATAGACCCGAAGGGGTAAAAGCCGATACGATATGTACTGCCTATAGAGCAAAAACAAACACAGACAAATTGGTACATGGAACATGATTATAGGGCAAAAGAGAAGTCACTTAAAACTAAGAGATTGTTTGCTAGCTTCTCCTATTACAAACTAAAGGCCAGGGAACACTTTGTTCACTATGTCTTTGGCCTAGGAAGCAAGGGCTACTGGAGTTGGTGGCATTGAAGAAGTCCTTGACCAGGCGCTCATGATTGTCAGGGTGTTCGGTGGCTAGGAAACCATAGGGAAGAAGTTGAAGCTTGTGGCCAGAGCGAGCTTGCGCAATAGCCAATGCCACGGCAGCACCATGATGCACACCATGAAGGGCAACCTCTATTATGCGGTTTAGGACATCATACAAGCGAACCACTGGCATGGCACCCCTGGCATTGACAAATCCTACCACATACTCTGTAGCTGATTGAAGGCTTTCCAACTGGGCCGATAGATCTAGAAAGATTCAAGGGAGGGATAATCAAGATCTTGAAGACAAAACTAAGAAAAAACAGAAAATTGTGGTGGGCATCTCACCAATGATTCTGGCCTGGGCCTCGGCTAGCCTCTCCCACACCTGTTCGGCGAATTTGCCCCTTAGGGCATCTTGATGGATGGTGGCCGCAACCCCTAGAGTTTCCTGATCGGCCTCCGATAGATCAAAATCAGAGGATGGTCGGTGCTGACCCAAAGTGGTCAGAGCCGATTCCGCAATGGAGAGGTAGTCGGCAAGCTTCTGGCCAACCTAATCGATGGATGCGATTAGATTATCATTGTTGATCTACTTCCTTGGGTAGCGGGGGAGCAGGCGATGAATTGTTGATGAAGATGACCTCAAAGGTTGAGTGGAGTTGGCCCAATGTTCCAAGACGATGGGAGCGTCCTGCAGCGCATTCAGATGAAGGTCCATCCACCCAAGATCACAGGTTGCATCCTCCTGATGACGAAGACGCTGGCGTGGTGACACAGACCCATCAAAGGCCTCTTCGACAGACCTCTTGCCGTTCTCCATGCCTTCGAGCCTATTGAAAAGCAAATCGTGCCAAAGACACAGAAGGTTTTGGACGAAGCAGGTTGTTTTTCGATCCACAGCCATGGCCCATATATATAGCCCGGGAGGTGAGAAGATAGGCTTCATCGGGGTTATGGAATTAAAGTTAGTTATGGAAACGGATTGACACTCTAGAAATTTAGGGGACGGATCATGAAGAAACAACAGATTTAGACTTATTGCTTCCCATAATTATAAGATACCGTGGGATTGATACAAAAGGTTTATATTAATTAACAACCAACCCACTAAGACTTCTTTGGATTGAAGGGAGTCTGGATCCCCACAAGGCCAAAGGTTATCATGAACCGAGTCACATCGGCCCATAGATAGAAGTGGTATTAGGGGAGAGAAAAGGCCACCTGCTAAAAAGATGCCCATATATCCAATCGATTTCTCGATGGCTGGGAAACTGTGGAAAAGAAGTCTATGGTTTCCCCGATGAGCATTTGATATAGTTAACAAGGGAAAGGTGTCCACGCATTTTAACCCTTGCAAACACTAGAACAGCTCTACGATCATGGTGAGAAAACTTAGGTGATGTCGCAATAATTCTTCTAACCGCAGCAGCTGATTCTCTTGCTCGACAAGGCACTGAAATGAGCGACACAATCACCCTATGCACAAGAATTCTTCTAACCGCTCAAGACCCTCATAGCAAAGAATTAGACCATGGGGGTCTGGCAGAGCCAAGGGCACTCAAGGAGGCAAGCAGAAGAGAAACATAACTGAATTGTTGGGTTGCTCTCGCTAGAGTCAGACAAACATTTATAGTCAATCTAGAAGAATGAATCCAAGCACCCGTGAAGAAATAATGCTCTCATGAAACTTTTGAGGTATGGGCTCATGAGCAGGCAAGGACATTGGTGAAGGTGAAGGATAATAGGCCCTAGATTAAGATTCTCTACCCGTGACTGCGGACCCATTAGAGGAACATATGTGGTAATTTTGGAATAAAATTATTTTTATCCCAAAATTGAGGGGCATGTATTTACACTAAAATTTGGAAGAAGAACACGGGAAAACTCGAAGCTTCCAAGATTGCGTCATCAAGGAATCGATCGCGTAAGGGTCGATATCAGTTGATTTAGATGCAGTGCTGGGATCGGCTCTCTTCGGATGACATCGGCAGATAGCGCCAATGAGCTATGGTTAGCGTCAGAAAGACATGTCGGACTCTACAAAAAGAGAAAGATTAGGGTCCAAGTTATCTTAAGTTAGAAATGTTTTCTTTTATACCAAAGATTGTAATGAGTCATACTTAAGTAGGATTCATGCTTAGGTTTCGGGTATAAATATTGGACCTCAGCTATTGTAAGAAGGACATCCAATCAATCAATACAAATTACTTTTTTTAGATTTACGCCAACCCTTAGGAGTAGGAGTAGTGTAGATCTCGGCGAGTTCTTCAACAAGTAGGGCTGCATCGGTCCGGCTGACCTCCGGTTTGTCTATAAGTACCGTCATGACTTATATTTCTATTTATAAGGCTGCATCGGTTAAGTTCGACCTCCACTACGAGCTTTAGTATAAGCTAGTTATCGATCCTTATCTAGTTCAAGTACGACTGCATCGGTTAAGTTCAACCTCCACTGCTCGAATTATATTAAGGTCAAGTTATCAGCTCTGCTAAAGGGTGGCATCCTTTGGGTAGATTCATTAAGTTACCAATCTTGCTGATGTTCTTACTGTCATTAGTTTTCAGCAATATCAACCTGCCCGATCGAGATCGATCTAGATCGGCCTCACATCCTTTTAATCCATCATTTACTTTGTTACAATACGATGTTTCTTACTTTAAGCGATGGGTTATGTTTCATCGGCTATTCTACTTCGATCTTGATCATGCATAGTACACGGTTAAGGCATGTTTGATCTTGAGGAGGTTTGATGGCTAGTTAAATCTGGTCTATAGTTCGCTATTATGGCTGTAACAATCCAGTCGATCCCCACTGATGGCACTTTAGATCAGAGGATGCTAGTTGGTAGATTTGTTTTCGATCAGGCGTGACCTTGATTGTTTTGCTATGCCTGCATCGGCTAAATAGCCGATCACCTACACTTTAACGTTCATAGCATGTTTTTATGACCCTGTTAAATGTGAATAAACATGTTTTCTTTAAAAGTTTAATCTGTTATCTTTATTATGGCTACGATTGATCCGGTTGAACCCCACTGTTAAAGATAATATGTTAGATTTGAGGAGTTTATAGGTCTGCTCGTATTGAATAGTGGTTTGTTCATATGCTATGACCTTTTTTCTACTTGGGTCGGCTATTTTAGCCGATTCACCTATGCTTTCATAGATATAGTATGTCTTTCTGAAAACCTATCAATGTATATATGGTTTTATTGATTCTTCAGTTTTAGTTTATTGTTATCATCATAGCTGCCATTGATCCGGTCGAACCTCACTGTTGATAGTAACAGATTAGATTCAGAGCATTTGTAGATCCATTTGTACTAGACAGTCGATTTTTTCATATGCTATATCCTTTCTCGTTAGATTCATTGGCTCAATGCTTTATATTGGTAATACCCACTTAGCTGATGATTTTACTTATATCTACATGTATTATACTTGTCAACATAAAATCAATCGAAACCCACAAGGTTTATAGTCCGTAACAGCCGATTTCTTCGCGTATCGGCTATTTTATCAATTTTCCCATCTAGCTGCCCCCGAAGTGGCACACTTGTAACTGTCTAGGCAAGACTGGCATGTTCCACCTTAAATTACCATTGAACTTTCTCTCCTTGTCAATTGCAGGTCAAATTGACTAGCATGCCCTCAGGAGGAATTCATAGGGTCGATGGGTCCTACGATTGAAGCTAAGCGGATCTCTAGGCTCATCCTAAGCAGATCCTTTCGGCTTGCTGTGTGCCAGGCACATCAACACGTTTTTGTGCCGGCACTTTATTAAAATGGTCTGCTTGCATA
Organism: Miscanthus floridulus; assembly: GCF_019320115.1. Classification (NCBI taxonomy): domain Eukaryota; kingdom Viridiplantae; phylum Streptophyta; class Magnoliopsida; order Poales; family Poaceae; genus Miscanthus; species Miscanthus floridulus. The sequence continues at coordinate 58,927,712 of NC_089596.1, read as the reverse complement.
CATTGCGCCACCTCCAAGAGTAAACACATACCCACTTGTGGCATAGATCTCATCAATACTAGATATCCAGTTTGAATCACTATATCCCTCAAGCACAACTAGGTGCCTAGAATAGTGAATCTCATAGCTCATTGTACCTTTAAGATAACGCAAGACCGTTTCAAGTGCATGCCAATGATCATCACCCGGGTTGGACATGAACCTACTCAACTTGCTCATAGAAAAAAGATATCTGGTCTTGTTGCACTAGTTTATTACATGAGTGAACAAATGATCTAAGAGTACCTCAGGGTCTCTAGCCATCTTTGCCTCACCATCTAGTTTGTATCTTGCACACCTCCATCGATTCATCTACTACCATGGACATACCCCTTGGTAGACTGTCGACCATATTTCATCGATAGTGGCACGCCAGGTAGGGGGGGTGGGCTCCATGGTCCTTCTCGAGCCAGGCCAGTCGTTCATGATTGGATCTATGACCTAGGTGCACTACTACACTAGGACCTTTCACAGCCACGTCATAACCCCCATCGCAGTCGCATTTTGTCCTTGGTGGTAAGCTATTGACAATGATGGTCATAGCCTTTACCGTCAGCATCTGGGACCGACTGCGGTGTACACTAACACCACTGTTTTGCTTATGATCCGTCCATGATTAGGTCCTTACTTCCGTCGCATTGGAGCATGACCCGGCTGTGGATGTACACTAAGTCTGCCGTATTGGCAAATGATCTGCCTATGTCGAGGCTATGAAAACCATCATGTGGGCACATCAACCGCCTATGTAGTGGTCACCAGCACCGTCGCCTTGTACTTTGACCTGACTATTAGCAGTGTGGGTTCATTACCGCTTTGATGGCCAAGACACCTTTCTAGAGGTTAACACCATCATCACTTCAACGTATGATCCTCTAGTACAAAGGTCATAGTCACTGTCGCCTTGTACCACGATCCGCCTTATGATCGTTTAGTCGATGTCGGGTTACTAAAGGATTTGGCGGTGATATACTTTTGATCCCTGCTGCATCATACGTATAGCGATGGTGGTGATAACAAAACAATGAAGACGCTTACATCCGATGATGACAGAATTTCATTCGGTTTGCACAATAGTTGCTAATTCAGCTGGGCCCTTAATAGCTTCATGAACACAAAGGCATACATATATATAATCATTATATCCATAAATCATGTTCACAAACAAGAGTACATTTTACAATAATAATGGACACTACCATAACATCTTTCTTAACTGATGTCCTAACACAAGCGATACATAGAGCATACTAAAGGTACTGATCTATATAGACTTACATAACAAAATGACGTAGTTGTGCTCCTTCTATGAGGCACTCCTGCTTGCAGGGCAAAATGAATATAATTAGTGCATCCTTCGAATTGGTAGCTAATGCACCATGGAACCCCTCTTATTCCTCTTTGATCCACAACCTGAACAAAGCAACAGAACTAATAATATTGAACATACCATTCCTTTAGTTAACAAGCCAAAATTGGCCTATACATACATAGAATGAAAACAACTCCCTACCTGAACAAAGACTGTCGTGACGATGAAATGCAGGAAATGCACCTTTACTACTCTACTAATGGCTCCATGAACAAGGCATGTTCATATCGAAATGCTCTCTTGATCTACAAAAGTGGATGACACGGGCATGGATGACATGAACCTTTCTGTGGTCCATGTCATATGCAATCAATGTTCTATCCTTCCCAACAAGAAAAATGAAATTCCATTCTGGATGAACTGTAATCACTCTATACTCCTTATCGCAAAGCTCAGAACCAACTTTAATATTCATGTGTCCAAATAGTTCTTCTATGTCCACAACATGCTTCAAACAACAGTTATTAGTACCATAGTCTTCAAGTATCCACACTAAAAGCCAAGACCTATTGTGAAAATTAGCACAACACACATAGGTGACACTGAGCTTGATAGATGGACATTTCAGCACCACCTAGTTTACAAATTGTCCTCCATTTCTTTCCCTCCATATCCATAGCAACTATCATAGAGTACTCAAGCATGTGTATAAAACCATTAAGAAAAACACTTCTCGATTTTGAACGTAGAACAATACTACCGTCGCCCCATTCAGATTCCTTAAAGATCCATACTGTAGTTTTAGATGAGTAGATCTCCACACCTACGCTTGCACCCTCCACCTCAACAAATTCAATCACATGGAAGCGTGAGGATGTTGGGTCAAAACCTAAGCGATGTAGCAGCCGGTTTTAAGAATAAAACCAGATACACACCATATGTCAGCCCAGGAAGTCAAATATCACATATAGCTACAAATAAGGGTAATATCAATAGACAATGCTCAATATATAATGTACTTAGTATAAAGAATATAACCTTAGAGAGCAAACAGTGGAAAGACAACTCCGATCTTTAGGTGAAGATTCTAATTCCACAGGGACAACTGACTAGTTGATCACAAGCCTAATTCCTCCAAACTCTAGCAATCTGGTACCCATCTGGGTTTTTTCCAAAGATTTAAAAAGTAAAGCAAGCGTAAGTACATGTCGTACTCAACAAATATAACATGGGGTTCATGAGGCTCAAAAGGCTGACACTGCTTTAACTACGATTTGCTTTTAATTGTCACAATTTTAGCATAGGAGTAGCAACAAGTTTATCACAAGCCCATATAAACACATGATCAGGTAAACATGAATAATGAATAGCATAAATAGTAATCATTAATGAGCATCTTCATCATCCGTATCATTAGTGTTCATCATCTATTAACCATTATTGATCATCTATTCTGTAAATGTTCCAAGGCCGCTCGTGACCGTGAGCACGGCTGATATACTAGTTTTACACTCTGTAGAGGTTGTACACTTTCACTGTGAGTCGTGATTTACCCTTTCGCCCGAGGTAGCTAATCTCTTGACCCACTTCAAAGGAAGGTCGACAGGGTTCACTATGAAGCCTTTCAAAGGTTCGTCTAACAAGTTAGGGCCATTAGATTCACTCAGCAAATAGATGTAGGAACCCCCCTTCCTGATGGCACAATGACACGTAGCCTATGCATAAGGGGACAGAGGCTGTCCTATACCCAATTCGTTAAGCCATTCTTATGCCAATAAAGGTAACCTCTAACAAGCTAGAAAAAGGTCCTCATACTAAGCTAAAGCCAGAGCCATGTAGCCCTCATAGCTGTACTGTAAGTCCCGGATGATCACTTATAGATAAATCCTTAGGGAGAGGAATCTAGAGCACCATAAAAACTGCCCAATGCTCTAACCCCCTAGTTCCATGTTACTAAAAAGCATCTTTTAATGTTTATTGCATAATCCATTAGTCAAGTTACAAGATCATGGCTTTAGTTGAGCACTAGCATCATACTACCCAATGCAATACCCCATAGGTATCAAGGAATCCAGGATATCAAATAGCAAGGAATATTACTACGGTTGCCAAGGTAGACACATGCAGTATCAGTATGAATTAAATGATTAAAGGCGTATAGGACAACAAGGAAGATCCCATGCTATACTTGCCTTAAACTTAGATCCTTCTTCTATTGAATTGTAACCACCAAAGGACTTCTTCTGGATCACCAACTTCTTTTATATCACCAACGCAAAGCTCACTGACTGTACATGATCATAAAGCACCACATAAGCATCCATGCAATCATACACAAAGCAAACAATAGATCTAAATTAGAACAATACACCAAACATAATAAACAACAAGTAAAAAGGTTTTAAAGATGTTCTACACGTTACTACGAACACACAGACATGAAAAACACTCAAATCGGAGCTATAACGAAAAAGTTATGAATTAAACAAGATTTCCTTTAATAAAATAATAGATTAAACCTAACCTTGAATTTCAAAAGTTGAAAATATATTTAACAGTAGGATGAACATGTAGATTACTCAATTATGAATCTAACACAACTTAAATGGATCAAAATGGAGTTAAAACAAAGATTTTATGGCCTAAATAAACTATAAATAGATGAAAGTGTATTTTAAATCTAACCGAAGAAACTACGTTTTCAAAAAGAAGAAAACCTATTTTGAATCTAACAGAGGGATTTTACGCTTTCTAAAAGAGAAAACTTAGTCTGAATCTACTCGAAAGAAACTACGCTTTCAGAATAAGAAAACATATTCTAGAAGTGTGCCAAGGACTGCGGGTTATATTACACAAAACTATAGGGGCTTTTTTACAAATAAACCTAGTGAAGGGGTACGAGTGATCTTGGACCATTGGATTGAATCTGGACGGCCTAGATTAGAAAGGTGGGGTAGAGAGAGTCATCGGTCAGAGAAGAAAACCGGCGTGGCAGAGCTCCATTACCGATGGCGAGAAGCTCCCGGAGTGCTTGGTTTGGGCCCTAGAGGCCATAGTTTGATGAGCCAAGAGCATAGGGAATAAGAGGAGAAGATGACAAACTCACCTAGGGCCTTCATGTGATCGACGGCAGGTCTACGACATCGGGTAGTGTGGCGGCGACGGCGACGGCGAGAGAAGGTGGAGAAAAATCTAATTTACTACACGAGGTATTTCCTAAACTAGGGGCTCTCCTTACGGTAGTTTTGGTGTACTTTTCCCAAGGGGTTGGTACATTTTTATAGAGAGAAAAACTCCCCACATCTACATCAACTAGCAATATGGTACTAATTGATGTTGCACCCTCCACATTTACTAATGAACCTAAATAATCATTAAAGCCCATTAGTAAATAAATGCATGGGCCTTTGAGATTTATTAGGATTATTGCACATGGGCTTTTAGAGTTGGAAAATGAGATATATTATTTATTTTTGGAATTAATTAATTTCGCGAATAAAATAATTCTAGAAAAATCCAGAATTGATATTTATGCCATGAAAAATACTCCGAGACCTCTGAAAATTTGGAGAAAATTCCCAGAGACACTTTAGAACATGATGAACCCAAATAAAGTATTTGGAGCTCATGAAAAGATTGTTGGGAACTAGGAATATAAAGATTAAGATGAAGGAGGTAGGAATTAAATTCCAGAAAGAAGCTAGAAAATTCCTAGAGATAGATATTCGTCTCCTAAACATTTTAAAAAACACATTTTGCACATAGAAACACAAGGTGCGACCAGCATGAATGCAACAAACACATTTCTATCTAATGAAAATTTATTATTTCCCCATGTTTTCATGAGCATAAAATATACAAAATTAAATCATTTTAGCTCTGTTTCAAGGGAAGCAAAATTTAGGGTGTTACAAGCGAGCCTGACCAACAGAACAGATGCTACGCGGTAGTGCATGCCATTTGTGGGTTGCTGAATTGCAGACAACATAGCGACATAATCCATTAGGCCTAGCACACCAGCAAAGGACGAGGCCGCTGCAACAATCTGAGACTAGGACTTTTTGAAGGTGGAAGGGCAAGAAGGCCGTTCACCGGTGATGCTAGTGAAGTGGCGATTTCCCTTCCACCAGTTGCCATAGAAGAATCCAACAACAATCTATGAAAGCTTCTTATGTTGATAGGAGTTAGAGATGACACGCTTCCAGGAGCGATAGACACACTTGCAGCAGAATAAGGACCGAGCAGGGAGGAAGCAGAAGATATCGGCAAGCACATCATCTAAGAGGCTGTCCACTGTGTTCCTCATGTTGGGGGCCTCCTTCATCTAGAAGGACACCACCAGCCAAAGAGATGAGGCTGCCCAGTCGTGGAATTGCATCAATAAACATTAGTAAGGAGATGAGTTTCGAGGAGAAGTGACGGCGATTCAAGTAAGGCCTTATTACACTTGCCTTTGGATCTAGCGGTGGTGAGCATGAGTGGCAACACCAGTGACAGCATCAACTTGTTCACCAGTGGATCTGTGCGGGCAATCTAGCGATGTGCACTGGCATGGAGCAAGAGCTGAGCAGTGCTAATGAGCAGGAGCAGCGATGACTAACAGCAGCAATGAGGAAAAGAAAAGCTTTATGTGTGGGGGGAGGGAGGGTGACGGCGGGGTGGGGGTGTGGGGGTGTTAGGGGGGATGTTAGAGTAGGGCTTGTTTGCTCTCTACATAACTTTTATGGCATGCGAGAATCGAAGTTTCATCAGTTCCACGTGAGAGGGTTCAAACGTGGGATTGGAAATTTTGCAACTAAGCGGCGGTGAGTGCATAGTACCATCACCGATGGCTAGGTCCTATTACCACCCGAAGACCTCCGTATGATACGGTGATTGTTGGTATTTTTAAATACACACAGATAAATCCGCAAGCGCATGGATACCGCTGTAGCTTTCACCTAGGAGTATTTCAGACTATCGTATTTATCCATAGGAAAATAATGGTTAAAGAAGTTGATAATTCACCATCATATATCTACTAACTAGTATACCCACTAAACTAAAGTGGGGGGTAAGTGTTGATAATGATAAGAGTTATGAATAACAACACACACATAGGAGAGTCCTATGGTAAAATAAATGAGCAGTCGAGCTAAATTGAGAGGATAACGGGTGAGTTCAAGGTTCCTAAATACTTCTCTATTACTTTGGTTGTATAGGGTAAAACATGGGTACATATAGTGATCACATGCAATAAAACTTTGGAGCAACAGGACCTTTCCAACTCTCGAGGGGGATGAGAAAGCGTAGTTGGGGGAAGGCTACCTAAAGCTCTACAAACACCAATCCGAACATAGTGGATTACAATGGCCTAACAGAGCTGTCACCTCTGGGGCTACCACAACTAACCATAGGATTGGGCGCAATCTCTAGTAACCTATAGTCTAGACACCATGTCTACACTATTGATTACTACTCTAGTCACATATAATAACTAAAGCACTCAATGTGAGCGGAGATCTCATGATAAGGTATGATAACTATACTAACCATACACATGAAAAGGCATAAAAGTAAATAGAGAAGATAACTATATTAAAACATAAGTCTTACAAAGGTGAGATACAAAGATATAACCAACCTCCAAAGATTTCTCTAGAACCTGAGCATGGCTGAACTCTCCCTAACTCTCAACTAGAGCTATTCTACTTCTACATCTTGAGAGCTTTGTGGAGATTTCTCTCTTGTGATGTTTCTTGATCTGAATTGAGATATGGCCTCCTAGAGGGGGTAGGGGGCACCTTATAGAGGGGAGATGGAGTAGGGGACAAGGCATTGCCACATCATCGATCCGCATCAACTCCCTCGATCACCGTAGGATGAACCAACCTTGAGCAACGGCAGAGATGGACTCTCAAAGGCGATGGGAAATCGATGTAGAAAGAAGAGGGTGACATGTGGACCCCATAGGTCGGTTGGCCTACAGGTGGGGCTAGTTGGCCTATCTCTATGATAGGTGGGCCCCTCCCTCTGGTGGAAGCTTTTAAAATCCATCTTGAGTTGTTTTCCGTACGCTTCACTTGTTGATGTCGGTTTACCTATTTGGAGTGTATGACAGTGGTCCCGAGGCTGTTTTCTAGATAAATTCTCTTGCATACAAATATTCACCAAAACTTGTAGAATCCATTAGTTTAAACCCCTAGACCTATGTTTGGTGTTGGAAATAAGCATATATGTAGGATATGTTGATGGTTTATGATTGACATTAACAACCATCAACAAGTTCCCCCAAGCTTAGCCTTTGCTAGTCCCTGAGCAAAGTTCAACTTGAACAATGGATCAGGAGTTGCTACAATGCTTTCACGCCTTAAAAGTACACATGCATGCAATAAAAAATTCTCCTCCGGATTAAAATAAACTGACTTAACTTTCAAACTCACCCATATTACCTTCAACCATGGGGCTTCTTAGCCTTCACTTGGGTCTTGAGTAATTGAAAGACAGAACGATCAAGTCAAGCACTATGTTTCAAGTTCTTTGTTCTACCATTGTTCTAGAGTTTTTTTTAAATTTTCAAAATAAAACTCTAAGATTCCATTGTATGACACTCTTAGATCCCTCTATATGTGGTATTTTTGGATCCTCACTCTCTAAACTCTCTTTTATATGTGGTATTTGTGGATCCTCTCCAAGGTGTATCTTATTGTTGCCTTTTCTTCCTAAAGCCTTTGTGGAGTTCATAGGTAGGGATAAATATAGGGAGCATACTTGCAATGCATATATTGTAAGGTCAAATAATGGATCCAAAGAGAAAAATGTCATACAATCAAATCAAGTGTGCATGTGTGTGGAATATTTGGCGGATATATATGGTGGCTAACCTAATTCTACTATGCTCCTTGACACATATCTCTCTCTTGAAACTTGGAAATATGTTGCAAGAGAACAGGGGCAATCTTTATTCATCTTTCTATTTTTTCTTCTCTTTTTTTTAGGCAGGCATCTAAGTACCCATTGTTTTAAATACTCCAGACATCTTTGTGTCAATTTTTTCTCTTTCTTTTTTTCCTTTTTACTTTGCATAGCCCCATGTCTCTTTGCCGCAACAAAACTTTTGAGAGAAATATCAACAAGAACTTGAAGCATTTATTTTGAGTGGAAACCTAACAAGCATATTTTTGTGTTTTCCCCCAGTGTAGTTGTAGAATATTTTTGGGTGGATCTAAATGGAAGACATGTTTCTGTGCCTATCCCAGTATAGGAGTAGTGCATATTTGGGTGGAGTGTACGTGATCTTGATTTTAAAAGCATGACAAGCTTCTCATAAGGGTCAACAAAGCTTGACAAAACTCAACACATATACAAGCAGCATATAAGTGGAAGGTTTTCCTAATGTAGATATATATGGCATTGGTAGGAATTTGAGCATTGTCATACAGGAACTCATCATCATTGATTTTTCATTTTTCAAAAGAACATACTCTAAAACTTAGTTTCACTTTGGAACTAGATAAATAGCAGCTCAGACCATCTCATATCATATCCATCAACCACCTAGACTTAGATCAAGCATTCGCTACCCATGAGTATCAAGTTCAAAGTAAGTTCTTATATCAAATCAATTCTATCCAATACTCGAGAGAATTTCGGACTAAAAACTAGGTACTTAAAGGAATTACAATAGAGCAACTATTCATCATGTCCATCAAAAGTTTATTGCGGAGAAAGTATTAAATTCCCAACTATATTAGTTCTATTGGTACTAAGCATACACACTTTTTTTATCTTGTTGCTAGAAATGCCTAAAAATGAAGTGAAAAGATACTTACCTAGATAATTGGAGATGCACCTCCCCCAAGCTAGTTTATTCATGGGGATGTATCTCCCCTTGGTTGGCTTTTGACTTATTTTGTTTTTATAAGTTTTATGATTTTTTATTTATTGCCACCACAATGAACATTCATTTGGGTTATTACAGGCCACAAGGTTGCTCATATGGGGCCTTAAGATTTTCTTGAGGCAAAACTTAGAATGAAACTAAACTAAGTCTATTATGCAGAGTTACAACCTTTTATTTTCTTTTTTATATATGCCATGCATATAGGTTTTCTAAATGCAATGTAGAATTAAACTTGCTAAAAATTATAAGTTATGTATCTAATTTATATGAATATGCAATAATTATTTTTATCATTTTTTGAATGCAAGACATGAATGAAAATGCTAAATAAATAAACATGGATAACTACCGTGTTACCTTTCGGCGAGGGTTCAGTGTTTTAAGTCCTTCGAAAGAGACTCCTCCTTGCGAAGTTCATTGATCAAGTACCTTGGTTCGCTCTTGAGGATGAGGATTATCGTGGTGGTGCCTCCACTAGTGGCGCTTCCAATGGTGGTGCCACCTTCCTCTTTCTTTTGTGAATCTTGGCACTTTGTTTGGACCTTGTGCTCCTCTCATTGTTGTATTCCTGCAAAAGGTTAGTGGACAACACATACTCGAAGGAGTATATACAAATAATTCAAAGCAAGGATAATGTTGTCATAGAGCTAAAGGTCAACTTCTATGCTATAGAAAAAAGTTGGTTTTTAACATTTTAGTTCGCATAGAATCTTTATCCCATGTTCATCGTTTTAAATAATGTGCCTTTATTGTGCACCACTACTTCAAACTTTCTATCAGGTTAAGGCAAAGATGTGTAAAATTGTTTTGAAGAATACCTCAAACCTTGATTTGTTTCTATGAATAATCTCAAAACTTCCCAACAAAATTTGAATATTTTCCTAAAGGAATCTTGTCCCATTTACCTATTAGTGAGGGCTTCATGGATTTAGGTCCATTGAGCAGGACCTCACCTTTTCTATGTACCATTTGGACAGTTGCTTGTTCTTCTCCTGTCAACCCTTCTCTAATTTTTGTTGATTCCAAGTTTGACGAGTTGGTGTTCTTTGGGGATGCAAACTCAAGTTCCTCCTTGATTGTCTTTGTCCACTAACAGCGTGGTGGAGAGTTGTTCTTTTTTGTTTGTTAGCGATACACCAGCCATCTTAATGATTAAAGAAGGAACCTCATTGGTACTCATATGGAAGCTTCATCTTCAATGACTTAGGGGTGTCTTTGTGCGACCATGGTTGTGACCTTATGAGATACCATTGGTAGACCATTGATCAATGATGTATGTTGGCATGAGAATGTATGCTGCGATGTGGTGGCGTTCCATCATCTTTGTCCTTGTTGCTGATGTGCGAGCTGGTCTTTTGAAGATGATGAAAGCAGCCATATTCTGGCTAATACGAGGTGGGTTGCATCCTGCTTCTCATCAGCATCTTAGCTTGAGTCTTGGGAAGGCTCAATGCTACGTTGTCTTTAATGTTGCTCATAGCCTCTCAATGTTTTTTGTCCACTTCCATAGCTATAGTGGTGATTTCTAGATTTACAAGTTCATACCAAACCTTGAATAGACATAGTTTATATTCATTCTTTCCTACAAAATGTTAATAAACACATACCCGAGGGAATATAATGAATTTAAAACACAGGTTGTTGTCCATAATTTTTGTGATTTTCCTCTACGCTAATTAAAGCATGTTTTTAAGAATTATCTTAGCATAGATTTTGTTTATCATGTTCTTATGGGAATTTTTATGTGTTTGCTGCATTCTAGCATGGTTCAAGGCAAAAATAACTTGCAACAAAAGATAAGTGAATAAACCTTGATACTCATAGTTCTTCCTTCCATGAAAAATGAGCTAGGTCTCGTTTGCGCAAAGTTCTTGGAGTTCATCACATGCCTTGATTCATCTTTTGATGTGAATTCATCTCTTGACTTACCGAGATTGAATTTGAGTGTTTTCTATAGGAGTTAGTCCAACAAAATATCCCATGTCTACACAAGCATTTTTAGTTCAATAACTAAACTATTCTCTATGTCTAATTTTGATTAAGGAAGGCATTTCAACCTAAGCACCATGCTTAATTTAATAAACCTATGGAAGTATGTCGAGTACTTTCAAACCAAAGCATACTATAGCAAACAAAGGTAGCATGAAAGCGCTATAGAGATTTATTCAAATAGAGATGAAAGAGCATGATCATGGTGAGCTTTTTTTACTAAGCACGAGCCTTCATGTGCTCATATTTTTTTTGTTTAATAAAGATGCAAATGGGATAAATATATTCATGGAACTAAATATGTTGTGGATTTAACATAAGAAAATCCAAGCTAAATGGTGTGGATGCATGGATTATTCAAAGTAAACATGCAATGGAATGCGAAAAGTTAAAAGATAACTACTCATCAAGTTTATAGTCCATGAGCAAGACTATCTCACCTTTTTTATCATACTTACCATGACTCACATGGAATTTGTGAGTTGTGCAACGTCTGTATTTGTGACTTGAGATGTGATTTGAATTCTTGTGACATCGACCTTTCTCTCCAATCTACACATGGTTTGAATAATATATATGTGTATGCAAACCTGTGAGATGGTAGGGTTCCAATGTTAATGGATCTTGAATGTTTAGGCACTCTAAGTTCTTCAATGTTTCTTCTTCTTTTCTTGTGGAAACTCGCCAAAAGGTCAAATCGACATCTGTTGTCCTGTCTATTCCACAATTCAACAGAATAGGGGTAATCCCACAAAAGCTAGTCATAACTAGATTAGCAGATATCAAGCTAGTATCAAAATCTTTATGCCAATTGTTCTCCAACAACGGCGCTAGAGAGCTTGTTGGTATTTTTAAATGCACACAGATAAATCCACAAGCACACGGATACCGTTGTAGCTTTCTCCCCGGAGTATTCCAGAGTATCGTATTTATCCATAGGGAAACAATGGTTAAAGAAGTTAATAATTCACCATCATGTATCTACTAACTGGTGTATTAACTAAACTAAAGTGGGGGTAATGTTGATCATGATAGGAGTTATGAATAATAACACACATAAGAGAACTCCATAATAAATGAGCAGTCAAGCTAAGTTGAGAGGACGATGGGTGAGTTCAAGGTTCCTAAATACTTCTCTATTACTTTGGTTCTATAGGGTATAACTAATTCATGTGTAGATATAGCGATCACACACAATAACACTTTGGAGCAATAGTACCTTTCCAACTCTTGAGGGGGTGAGAAGTGTAGTTGGGGGAAGGCTGCCTAAAGCTCTATGAACACCAATCCTAACGTGGTGGATTACAATGCCCTGACAGAGCTGTCACCCCTAGGGATACCACAACTAACCGTAAGATTGAGCGTAATCTCAGGTAACCTATAGTCTAGACACCATGTCTAAACTTTGGATTACTACTCTACTCACATATGCTAACTAAAGCACTTGATGCGAGCGGAGATCCCAAGCTAAGGTATGATAACTATACTAACCATACACATGAAAGGCATAAAAGTAGATAGAGAAGATAACTATATTAAAGCATAAGTCTTGGAAAGGTGAGATACAGAGATATACCTGACCTCCGAAGATTTCTCCAAAACCTGAGCATGACTCAACTCTCCCTAACTCTCAACTAGAGCTATTCTACTTCTACATCTTAAGAGCTTTGTGGAGATTGCTCTCTTGTGGTGCTTCTTGATCTAAATTGAGAGATGGCCTCCTAGAGGGGCTAGGGGGCGTCTTATATAGAGGAGATAGAGTAGGGGGAAAGGCATTGCCATGTCATTGATCTGCATCAACTCCCTCGATCACCGTTGGATGAACCGACCTTGAGCAATGGTGGAGATGGACTCTCAAAGGTGATGGGAAACCAACATTGAAAGAGAGGGTGACATGTGGACCCCATAGGCTAGCCAGCCTATAGGTTGGGCCGACTGGCCTGTCTCTATGATAGGTGGGCCCCTCCCTTCGATGGAAGCTTTTGGAATCTATCTTGAGTTGTTTTCCATAGGTTTCGTGAGTCGATTCACTTGTTGATGTCGGTTTACCTATTTGGAGTGTATGACGGTGGTCCCGGGGCTATTTTGTGGTAAATTCTCCTGCATACAAATATTCACCAAAACCTGTGGAATCCATTAGTTTAAACCCCTAGACCTTTTTTGTTTGGTGATGGAATTAAGCATATATGTAGGATATGTTGATGGTTTATGATCATTAACAACTATTAATAGTGATGAACACTAAGGCATACAATCTTAATGTTTGGCACTGAAACAAAGCAAAACTATGCACTTAGAAAACTAAGAAAAACACAATTCTAGTACTCAGATTGAAAGGTAGCCAACTTGAGTTCGATGGTGAATAATAAGGCACACATATTTACATTGAAAGAAAGCTAAAACACGCACTTAGAAAACATAAGGAAAGCACAATGCCAGTACTCTTGGATTGAAAGGAATCCAACTTGAGTTCCATACATTCATACTGAATAAGTAGGTGGACACTACAAAGCTAACAAGCATGCCAAAAGCTAAAATGCAGATACTAATTAGCCCGACACTATGCAAAAGTTAAAAGGCCTTCATATGTACATCATTGGTTGCATAATTAATCTTTCTCCATGCATATCCTACTCAACCTCCATGGGATCATTGTGAATCTCCATAAGATCCTATAGATCATTGTTGACCTCCATGGGATCGTTGTCAATCTCCATGTCATCCCAAGCCTTGACCACTACAACCCTATCCACATCCATTGGTATATTTTCATTTAGCTCATTGACTTTGTTCACAAAGCACTGATTTAGTGAACTAATACTGAGTACAATAAGGCTCATAAGCCACACTCCATGGATATACAAGGCCACAAACTCTAGAATGAGAAGATGCATTTTCATCCATAGATTCAACAAAATTACTATAGCTAGGTTGGAGGTGAAGGAGCAGAGAGCACGAGAGAGCAATACAAAGGAATATAGAATCCGGTGAAGGAGCAGATCCAGTGTAGTTACCTTGGATCCGGATGGAGCATAGAAGCAGGGATGTCATGCTAAAGATTTGTGCGTCGGTGAGGTTGATGGTGAAAGAGCAGTGAGCATGCGAGAGGCTGCCTTTCGTCTGACGCTAGTAGGGTGAAATAGAGCAAGGGAGCAGAGTGGCGAATGATGGGAGGAAGGCTTGGTAGGACCATAGGAGAGTGTATATACAGTTAATTAAATTGGTTGCCCCTATACCAGGGCCCAATGTCTAGGGAAGTAGGATGCCTCCAACACATCAATTGATACTTGGATCTACTATCATTTATAGTTCAATAAATTGAACACCTGGTTAATCACCTTGTATTTAGTTCCACAATAGTTGTACAAAAGTGATAGATTTCAGTTCGACACATCAATTGATACTTGGATCTACTATCATTTACAGTTCAATAAATTGAACACCTAGTTAATCACCTTGCATTTTGTTCAACAATATTTGTACAAAAGTGACAGATTTCAGTCCAATACATAAATTGATACTTGAATCTACTATGGTGAACTAAGCAACTTGCCAATGAACATACCAAGAACTAAGGTAAGTACAAAATAGGTGAAACAAGAATAAGAAGCACATTTCTTTCTCAAAGGTATGAAATCTTCCATCATCTTTGTTGGAACCCTATCTATTTCTTCAATCTGTGGCAAAATCTCTTGCTCCTCCTGCAAATGTTCTTCATTTATTATAACATTGGCCTCCACCTTCAGCTCCCAAATCTTGTTACGTAAATCCAAAATCAAAGTCCTTAGAAATTTTCCATATGGGGGATCATGCCACTTAAAGAACCCGCAATCTAAGTCGGGCTATGAAAAAACCAAATTACCATAAGTATAATAGGATTTCAACATTTGCATTGTGAAAACCAAATGAACAAGAAACAAATCGAGTTACATTATTTTCCCTACAGCATTTGTGGTACCAACGTCCTGGGTCTCCATCACTCCACAAAATCCACTGAGGCATCTTCAAGCCACAGTGATTGTTGGTGGTCCTTATCAATCAAATTTGACCACCAAATAAGATACAAAAAAGAGAACTAGCATGACTTACACACATATGTTATTCATATTGACATATTTCCACATGTATTGGAAGATCAATGTTTTGTAGGACATAAACAAGAATACGGTGGAATTATAGTCAAAATATGCTATCAGAGAAAGCGTAGCACAGATCTACTCAAACCAAATACAAAGAAGGCCCATCCAACTGATCCAACCAGGCCAAGCACCAATGTGGCAATGACCTAGGCCTAGCCAGGAGCCCACCTATGCAAGGTGGTGGTGAGGCAGGCTAGCAGGGGTGTGGCCACACCGCCCCTAGTGTGGCTCGGCCCTAGCTTGCTTTGGCGGTTGTATGGCGGCATGCAAATATGGTGTAGGGCGGTTTCCTAATTTATCTACACCCAAACCAACCTTTCTCATGTATAAATATAGGGGTGGAGTTCTCTCTCCCACACACACCACAACACAAGAGCCTCTCTCCCTCCACTTGTATTCTTTTTACTATTTTTAGTAGTTGGTGGTAGGAGAAGCTACATTGGAGAGCTTGAGCAACTTGAGCCTTTTGGTATGAATAATATCAAGAGTTTCCTTTTGTAGTTGCTCTCATTTTATCAATATAGCTATGCTTATGAATTAGAGCTAAGTTCTTATGTTATTAGTTTAGCATATAGAACTTTATGCTTAATCTTTCATACAACATACATGTTTAGACTAAGACCTAAATTGAGGTAGTGAGTTCTACTTTAAGTTAGTTTTGATCATTGTTTTCTTGTGGGTTCGTCGTCCGTCCCCATGATGGATGCTCTAGTAGAGGACTCCTAATAAAGATGGATGTTCCTGGCCAACGCTAGAGTAGTAACCAATAGCAAAGACGTGGTGTCTAAGCTAGAAGTTACCTTTGTTTGCCTCGTGCCCCACGGTTGAGGGGTAGGTGACAGGTGGTGATAGCCCTATCCATCCCTCGTAATCCCCCACGTTCGGGTTCGACATAGAGCCATAGGCCAGTATTGCTTGGCAGACCAAGTGTACGCCGATGCCCGAAGTAAGTTTATAATGACCAAAGCTATCTTAACTTAGGATCTCTACCCTTAGAAACTCATGTATTTGTGTGACTATCTGCTCATCTTAGCATAGCAATACAAGATAAGCCTGCTCCAGGTTAGGTATATTCTTTTATTTTTTTATTCTTTCTTTTATCTTTATCCTTGAGATTGGCTTGAGTGTGTGTGTCACACTATCCAATATTTATCCTGGCTTACCCTTGTTAGGAACTTTGGTCTATTATACTATCATGTTATTTGGACTATATCCCTACTAGAGACTTTTACACCATGCATTCCTTTGGGAAAATATAAATGAATGATAACTGAATACTTCTAGGTGAAATGCTACAATGATATATCCATGCGCTTGCAGATTCCTTCTACATTCATTCAGAAATATTGTCATGGCGCTTCTACTGCCATTGCTAGGAAACACAAACACCAGTGGTGATGCTAAGAAATGCCAATAGCGACACAAAAGTGTTGGCTAGTATGCGTGGGGTGGTTCTCGACATGGCATGGGATGGGCGGCCCCCTCCTATTGTAGCCTCCTCCACTAGAAGCCAGTGTTCTTCTCACGACGGTGCCCTAGGATGGTGCCGACCACTGGGAGGTGTTGGAGCTAAATGCAACCATGGAGCAGTCAGGGTTCAAAGTGTTGCACACTCTAAGTGAAGACGTCGGCCTAGGTCTTTTGTCTACGTTTTGCCTCCCACTAAGGTGCCTAAACATCCTTCAAGACCCTCGCTCTCCCACCAAGATGAAATGTTGTGTCACCAGTGGTTCAGGGTGTGACAGAACCACCCAATTTATACAAGATAAAGTACGGCTATCCCCGCTAACACGTTGACATGCACATACTTTCACTTATATAAACCCGATAGTCCACCGAGTGTCCTAAAAGACCTCGGTAAATCAACATCACAACCAAGATCACGTGATTAAGCAAATACGCATCACATACGCAGGGTTGCAGCAGAAATAATATTACAAATGGGTTCACAAATAATAGTACAAGTTTGGGTTTCAAAACCGATTAGTGAAAACAACATAGCTTTCAAAAGATTACATTAATATATGTTTCAAATACATTGCTAGCATTAGTGACATCCTCAGACAAAAGCATATAGATGAGAAGTAAATATAGAATCACCGAGCCCACCGACGGTTAGCCACCATCTTCAATAGGCCAAGAACTTCACCTACAACATGGTGGGATAAACCCTGAGTACTTGAATGTACTCAGCTAGACTTACCTGTCATAAACCAAAAATAAAGTGACACCAAGGATTATGCAAGGCTTTATCAGTGGATCTTGCTGGACAACCTCTTTGCATAAAAGCTTCAGAAATCATTAGCATTATTAACCTATACTAGCAGTGACTTTTAGCCATTTCCTACCATCTATATTAGCACCTGTACTAATCAATCACTTGATTAAGTTGCAAACAATAATAACCATATCAGGTATTTCATGGCTCATTATCATTATCATCATCATCATTTAACCATATCTTTAAATTTAGTGAATCTACGTTGCCGCTGCTCAGTCAAGTTCTCACTATCTGGGAGAGACAGCGATTTGAATCAATTCCTATCTAGCTAGAGGGGTATTCCTAACACAAACCCTGCTTCCCCCGTCAGGGTCGCAAACAAGTCACCTTCGGTATAATTCAGGAGTCACGGGTACGATCAGTGCCGCAAAACCAGAGAACCACTCTGCCATGAGTGCTCGGTGACTTAACCCACCCTTGGGCTTACGCCAATGGTTCTCCACACATCCTTACTGCCATCCAGATTGCAACCAACTGGTCATGCTCCCGGCCTGAATCGATCTACTAGCCTTCGCGGTCGGAACGACTTATCTGGCCAGCTAAGTGTTAGGCTGCGTTCAACATGACATGAGGACATACAGCGTATCAGTCCTTAAACGACACAGACGGGGATGGATTCACACCCAAGACCTCCATGCCTTGTTGCTGCACTACCATCATCCTGTCCGATATCTTTTCATTATTAACACTTGGTTCTTTCCCACGATAGCAAATATAGCCATCCGTGACCAGAGCTCATCCTACATCTCGCAGGTGATAGGAAATCACTCGACTTCTACCGGTCTAAGCATAGCTAAGCATCATTCGATCCTACACTTAATTAGGATCCATAGGATTTTATCTGGACAAGGTAAGGATATAATGCAACGATTGGTTCCAACCAATTCCTGTACTTAATGCATCATCAACAATAAAAGATACTCAAGATATTTGTAAAAACATGGGAGACTTAGAATGCTCCGGGGCTTGCCTGGAATCCAACACTAGGTTAGTGTTTGTTAGACGACGCTCGCTCGGTGAGCATCTCCCATCCTAGCACTTGTCCAGTCCTTCCATCTTCGGGATAGGTCCACCATACACCGTCTTTGGGTTTGGCTCCAACATCACGTCCTTCATGTGGTTCATCTAGCGTACCTAGATGAGAAGCAAGATGCAAGTGCATGAATAAAAGAACGGCAATACAAGATGCATCACATAATCTATTATAGAAAGATTGTGAGCATATCAAGCATGGTACACCAGATAACTTGAGTTAAGCTATTCCATTGAAAACATCTATCACAATTTAAGATCTCAGGTAACTTAATTTAACACCATGAAAGGCATGAGTTACACTTAGCAACACATAAGGCAATGCAAGGTGAAAGCAATCAACTTATAAAGCACAACACAAAATTTGGACAGCAGCACAGATAACACTTGTTTCACCCATAACTGGAGATCCAAACATCCAAAGAAGGTGATCATAGACTTTCTAGAAAGATAATGAAATTTCCTACAACATTGTTATTATCACCAAAAGCTTATCCCAAAGCCAACTAGGTCAAACATGCTAATGTTTCAGATCTGCACTGAACTAGGACAGAAAAGTAGTAGTAGTTTCAAAATGGCATAACTAGAGTTACAGACATCAAACAAGCATGAACCTTAGCTTTATACAAAGCTTATTAAATTATCTAAAACATGTTTACTATCATCACAAGGTGATTCCATCATTAATAAGGTCAATCAAGCACAATTGAGCACCTCTATCCAGACTTGGACACATTCTGCCATGCAACTTCACAAGCTTATAACTAGAGTTGTACTAATCCAAAAGATATGCATCAAGACAATATGGAAAACTTATGAAATTGTCTACAATTCATATTTAATCATCCTAGCATGATTCCCAAGTTAAAAGGGCCAAACAGTCACATTTATCAATTCTGATCCAGAAATTCCAAAGAACTACAATTTCTGAAGACCAACTTAGAACAGTCATAACTCACAAAATATTTGGCCAAATTCCATGAACATTTAACACAAGGTTTTTAAGTGAGTTATCTACAACTTTCTTATTATCATCTTAAGATGATTATACAGATAACAAGGCCAATTAATAAAAAAAAATGCATCTCTGTCTAAAACATGGACAGAAACTGATATGCCAATTTAAACAGCTATAAATGGAGTTATACATGTCCAATAAATGTGGTTCTAGACTTTTTATAAATCCTAGAAAATTCTAAACAACTTTGTTGTAAACACCTAAAGCTAATTCTACTATTAAGAAGGCCCCATAATAAGAACAAGGAAACCCTCTCTGGGTTTGGGCAGAAACAGCCACAGAGATTTAAGCAAGTATAACTCAAGATCTACTTAACCAAAAATCATGATATTTAGCTTTTTGAAAATATTAATAAAATCACAACAACTCATGTAATATCATAAAGTCATGATTCATAACTTAACTAATCCAATTAATTCAAACATGCAGGACTATTCAGAATATGAGCAAAGCAATATAGGTAATTTCTTATTTTTATAGATCTTAAACTATCAAGCCTAAAATACTGAAATTTTTACCGGACATCAATAATAACCATAGTAGCACTCTACAAAAATTTCACAATTATTTGAGTACAACAACTGCAGTTATAGAAAAAACAAGACACAACTAGTATTAAGAACCTAACTGCATAAATCTCTTTTTACAGCAAAATATTTAAACTAAAACATGCCATATTATAGATCTACTTCATAGATAATTTCACAAGGATTCCAAAAAGACCTCATTTACTATTTTACGATTTTTCTACTAATTACTATGAGTTTTCAAAGTTGATCATTCAAATCTGCAAAATCAAAGAAAAAGGACTGTAAATCTTGCATCGGGGTCCTACAGAAAACTGAAATCAAAGATCAGCGATCGACCCTTCTCGTCACTATTCACCAGAGTCACGGTTCCTTCACTTAACCCCCTCCCTTCTTCCTTATTCAAACCCGTGGTCCTTCATCTCCTTCCTCACGACGGTAGAGCAGGGAGCCTGGTCGGCTCGCGGCTCCAGCGGCCATGGCGGCCGTGCTCTGGCATGCGCGCGCGCATGGCACTAAGAGCGAGAGAGCGCCGAGGGAGGGTAGAGGAAGTGAGGGCGAGTGGGAGAGGTGCTCGACGAGCGCTCTAGTGCTCCCACATCGATGAGTAGGCTCAGGGGCATGTGGCAGCAGGGCAAGCAATGGTGGGGCGTGAACTGCTGCATGGCGACCATGTCGGTGTTCCGTCGAACAGGTGGTAGGCGCCGGAGTGGGCGAGGTGGACGTCCAAGTTGGGCCTGCTATGGGCCGATTTAGTCCATGGGCCTAAAACAAAGTTTGTTCAACTCTGATTACTCTCCAACTTTGATTAAGGCTGCATGGTCATTAGAGCTCTTCATCAGCAGGTAATTAAGCCACAAACTGCTAGTGTCAGCGTATTGTCAGCGACAAGAAACATTCAAATTGATGGTGAAAATGAGGTCAAACTGGTACCATCTTTTGACATGCTCTTTTCCATGAACTTAGCTTCAACTTTTATTTTGGGGTCAAGTCAAGTTGCTTAACGAAATTTGGAGAACGCGGAATGCCAATGTCGACGACGAGTCGATGATGAATTCCAGACTTAGAAAAATTCTAAGTACCGAAAATAGCTGCCGATTCAACGTTTGAGCCTCGATTCGCCTTAGTTCCAAGTTGATCTAGCTCTTGGTCCAAAAACAAAGTTTGTTCTATGCTACTCAAGCTTCAACTTTTATTTAAGTGCAACTCCATGCAAACACTGTAAGTGATTGGTCAACACAGGTCAAAGTAGCATCACGGTAAAGCTTAAATCCAAGTTTTAGGCCGATTGAGGTATTTTCTTGTCCTCCGCTCAACATGAACCCTTCATGACTTTTGTTGTAGAGTTCAATTAGAGTCATTTGGGCAAGGTTTCAAGGTTTGGTTGACGATCTAGAATTCCATTCACTTTATAAAACAATTTAGGCAAGGACATAACTTATCATTTCATGTGACTTCTTGATTCCAAACTTCATGAAACTTTTCCATGGATAAATATAGATGGATATTGATGCGAGACACATGAAAGGGGCACCTTCAACATCAATCAAGCATACATTTGAAAAAGGGTCTATATGTAAGCAAAGGTGCATTATCCAAGTTCAAGTTGGGGCTCATTCTTATAGATTTGATCCTGACACCTTCATCACCACTTAACATGTCATGTTTGAGCTTAAACCCATTGCTTAACTAGTGACAAACACCTAGGGTGTTATAGCCCTCCCCCCTTAAAGGAATCACGTCCCAAGATTCAGGATGAAAGACTTTTATGGAAGAGAGACATGTTATCAGTTTCCAACATCACCGATAGCCTTAGGCTACTTAACTTCGGAGTATTAGAGAGGCTAATTTGGTCTAGACACTTTCTGATACTTGCTCTTTGTAGTAAGTTTTGTTTGAAGAATTTCCTTCGCTGGCTTCTATGAAGCATTGTTACTTTGGGAGGAATCCAAGACAGCATAGTACTTCATTCTCGGAATCCGGAGAGTACTATGGAGCATAAACTAATTACCCATAATCTCTATTTCCCTAGTGAATATAGCATGGACCATGTGAACTTTGCACTAGACTGCAAGCTTCTGAAAGCTACTCATTACAATGGTTCCATGTTCATTCACAAAGTTCAAAAAGCAGTTCTCTACCAAAGTAGTTGGAGTACAACCTTTCATAAGGGATGAGATCACAGACGTGGTAAGCATCCTTCAAGGTTGTGAGAAACCGAGTAACCAATAGACAATATCTATGCCGGTCGTAACCATTCAATCAATCAGATGCCAACCGATGGAAAACTACATAATGTTCCATGTGTATAGTTCTCTTTCTCTAATGATAACACTATATTACCTGAGTCCATTGAGTGAGCGGTGAATGTGATAACTGACTCTGTTGACTCAGCGTTTTCGACGCTCATTATTTAAGGGAATCCTCGTATCCAAGCGGCCATAGTTATCTGAGTTGTATCTGAGGCAACCTCTTGGGTAAAACACATGGAAGGTACCAAAGAACAAGTCCGCCTTGGAAATCCTTGCTGAAGAAGGATGTTAGCAAGGCCTGGAGGTCAATGAAAGTTGCAAGTATACACTGACTAGAAAAATAGTACACTACTAAGTAGGTTGAGTATAATTTGCCTTCATGGTGCAGTTGCTCAGTACGTTGAGCTGACTTGCACTATATCAAAACTATCTTTGTGGAACTACTTTTGACATTGGGACTTCATTTCTAATGTCAGTCAATATCTCCAAATCACAATTAGAAATCTGTTGTTTGACATCTTTCAAATTGAATCTGATTTGCAAGGGTATAAATTGACTCATAGAACACCTCGATTGCTCGAACATTGTTGATAGAAGAGGCCAAGAACAAGGTGCAAAGGGGTCCAAGGAGTCTTGTTTAGGGCATCTAAAGGATTATCTAGCAACAATTATTGACCGCATTACATACCTTGGCATCAATTGCAAACACAACTTTCGAATGCGAAGGATGATCGCAGTCACAAAGAAATTACAGATTCTGTACTCTTTGGTTTTCTATTCATATTTCACAAACTAGTGCTCCATTGTGCATGAATTTTGGTAGGAATATAGATCCATGAGTCCCCTAACTGCTTGTGACAGAACTGCCCAATTTATACAAGATCAAGTACGGTTGTCCCCGCTAACACGTTGACACACCCATACTTTCACTCATATAAACCCGGTAGTCTGCCGAGTGTCCCGAAAGACCTCGGTAAATCAACATCACAACCAAGATCGCGTGATTAAGCAAATACACATCACATACATCGGGTTGCAGCGGAAATAATATTACAAAGGGGTTAACAAATAATAGTACAAGTTTGGGTTTCAAAACTGATTAGTAAAAACAACACATTAATATAAGTTCCAAATATATGGCTAGCATAGTGACATCATCCGACAAAAGCATATAAATGAGAAATAAGTATAGAATCACCGAGCCCACCGGCGGTTAGCCACCATCATCAATAGGTCGATAACATCACCTGCAACAAGGTGGGATAAACCCTGAGTACTCAAATGTACTCAGCCAGACTTACCCATCGGAAACCAAAACAAATGACACCAAGGATCATGCAAGGCTTTCTTTAGTGGGCTAGCTGACTTGTTTGCGAAAAGCATAAGCTATCATGAAGAAACCATTTTAAGTACTTTGCATCATCTTTATTATGACCTATCCATCTAGGTAAGCACCTGTACTATAGCAATCACTTGATTAACCAATAACATCCAATTACCAATTTAGATTTAGCATATCACATACCATCCAGATAACCATCATTGTTCCATAATAATTACTACAATGCAGTAACTCGAGTCAAGTGCTCACTATCCAGGAGCGATGGCGATTCGAATCGATTCCTAACCAGCTGGTGATTTATTCCTTACACAAACCTCACTCACCCGCTAAAGTGAGATATTGATCACCGAGTCAACTTTCCAGGAATCTTGAGTTTGCCAGGAACCACATGTACCCGGGGGCCGACCAACTGCACTTTGGTCTTATCATCTCGCCCCCGTGTCCTACCACACCTGCTCTGGCACAGTGCGCTGCGGGCAATCTACTCGGCCCGAAAAATCTCCTAGCTTCGCGGTCGGAAGGTACTTTATCCGGCCAGCTAAATGTAAGGCATGCGTTCAACATGACTCGAGGCCCAACAACGGTCGGTCCTTAATCGACACAGACGGAAACTAACAGCACCCCAGAACCCTGTCTGGTTGCCTCCAAATTTTTCTGTCTGGTCTCCAATTATCCATCACACATGGTTAATTCCAGGATATCGTTCTTTCCATAGCTAAATTCTTCCAGTAACCACCTATAATGTAGGTGACCGGATATCTCCGATCGCTACCGGTCTAAGCAAGGCTAAGCAGTTATTCGATCTTGACCTAACAGGGTAAAAAGGTAATAAGGTAGGCAAGGATAGTAATGAATGCATCAACGGTTTCAATCAACTCCTACAACTTAATGCAACAATATATAACTCGTATATAGAAAGAATTGCTTTTATAAAGTAGGAGACTTAGAATGCTCTGGGGCTTGCCTGGGATCCGTCACAAGTCAGTTCAGTTAGCTTGCACCGTCCTGGTGACATCACAGGTCCTAACACTTGCTTAGTCCTTCCATCTTCGGGATAGATCCTCCATACACCGTCTTCGGGTTCGGCTCCAACATCATGTTCTTCACGTGGGTCATCTAGCGCACCTAGATGAGATGCAAGATGCGTGTGTATGAATGTGATGAATTGTAACACAAGATGCATCACATAAACATTCAAGACAAACACAAGATTATGCAAGACATAGACATCAATAGCTATTTATCTAACCTCACACCACTAACTATAGAGAGCAAGCCACTCACATAAACTCATATCAAGCAAACAAGTTATTCACAGAAATCACAGAGTCAAGGCTGCAACAGCAGCAGCTAATTTTACTCATAACAGGAGTTGTACTAAACCAAAATACATGCAACAAGACAATCTGGAAAGCTTATGGAATTTTCTACAATTCATCTTTAATCATCTTATCATGATTCTCAAGTTAACTAAGTCAATTATATACATTTACAGAAACTGGTCCACAATTGACAGAAAGCAGCCATTTCTGAAACCCAACTTTAAACAGGCATAACTCACAAACCACAAGGCCAAATACCACCAAATTTTAACAGCAGCTAGATACATAAATTATCTACAACTTTTGTATAAACAAGTTTCACAACAAAGCACATTATCATAAAGAACTTTGCTAGGTTCCCAGATCTGTCCAAAACCACATTTGCAAGAAAATAAATATTAACTTCTGTTGCAAACACATAATCAGGCAAAACCAACTTCACCAACATGTCACATATGACTAAAGAACACCAGAAAACCTAGTGTCCATGACCAAATAAATTCTTTTAATGCATTTCTTAATTTATTTTAGATAACAAGGTGACTTAATGAACATATATCAAAAGTATACAATAAATTCTACAAAAATTACAGTGGCTCACATATCCTCTCAATAGTATACTATACAAATTTCACTCCATTTGAATATGTATAGCAACCTCTATGAAAAAGAGAAGTTGCTAAAGCAAGAAATCATGTGAGAGCAAGATAAACCAATAACTCACTCATACTTCATCCAATACTCATGAAATTTTTACCACACATCAACTATCACATGAGTAGCATGCCACAAAAATTTCACTTCATTTGGAGCCCTAGATCTACAGTTATGAAAAATAACAAATTCAACTAGCATCACAACCTTACTGCACAAATCTATTTTTACCGCAAAATATTTAAACTAAAACATGCCATATTATAGATCCACTGCATAGACAATTTCACAAGGATTCCAAAAAGTCCACATTTACTATTTTACGAATTTTCTACGATTTACTATGAATTTCCAAAGTTCCTACAAAATAATTACAAACCAGTCCTTACGGCACTATTCATATGAGTCACTGACTTCGTAGTTAGGCCCCTTCACTTTGTCGAATTGTCGCGCAAGGTCCTCGACGTAGCTTTGCACAGGGAGATTGCCGGGGTCTCCCTGCTCCGGCCGGAGGAGGCCATGCCGTCGGCGGCTGAGGGGCGGGGGAGAACCAGGGGGGCCTTACGCACCCACTGGTGGTTGGAGGCGGCCAGGAGAGGGCTCATGGCGGCCCAGCCACGTGAGGTCACGGCGTCAAGGTGACTGCGCCGGCGGCTGCTGCTCTCCGGCGGAATTCAGTCGCGACAAGCGCACACGAGGGAGAAGGAGATGCGAGGCGGAGATGGTGGCGCACGCGGCTGCGGTGACTTGGAGCGGCGAGAACGGCAGCGGTGGCCTGAGCTTCGCGACGGCGTCCATGGTGGCTCCGTTTTCCGTGGCTTAGAGCGAGGCGAGGGACTGGCAAAGGAAGTGAGGGAGGAAGCAGAGAAGCTCGGGCGCCTACTTTGGAGGTGGTCGGGGCGCGGAGACACGCGTCCAGCGAGATGGGGGCGCAGCTCGCGCATGGCCGCCACGCACAGGGCGCGTGTCGTCCGTTGGGGCGTTTTCGCGAACAGGTGGCGGGCGACGGCGGGATCAGCGTGGGACGCGATTTTGGGCTGTTTCCAGGCCGAATCAGGACCTGGGCCGAATACGAAGATCGAAGCCCACACGAAGCTCTACGTTTTTCATTAAGGGGGTTCAGCCATTAGCAAAACATATTAGAAGATAAATGTATGTCAAAATAGCAGTGTCAACACCTTGACGGTAGTCACGGAAACTCGCTTTCGGTGGTCAAAACTTCTTCAAACTGAATCCAACTTTTGTATGCTCTTCACCAAGGTGTAAACTCCAACTTTTGTTTTTGTACCAAATCAAGTTGCTTAACAAAATTTGGAGAACGCGGAATGCCGACGTGTCGATGTCCGATAAGTGACAACGTAACTTTTGCTGTTTTTGGAAAGTATTTTTGAAGATCCAAATAACTCCAAATTTGATGAGACTTGATTTATTGTTTCCACCATGAAAGGTACTTCAACTCATCTTAAGGAATCCAATTGAGATACCATATGAATTTGGAAGATAAAAATTCACAAACATTGTCGACTTGCCGTTGTCGATGAATTTCGGACTTAGAATATTTCTAAGTGCTGAAATCAGCAGTAGATTCAATCTTGTGACCTCTGTTTGACTTATTTCCAAGCTGATCTACGTCTTAGTCCAAAAACAAAGTTTGTTCTACATGATATGGACTACAACTTTCATTTAAGGTCCAACCTCAAAACTGGTATAGAACCTACTGTTCTACTTTGACCAAAGTAGGATCACGATGAAGCTTAAATTATCCTTTTTGATCCATTGGAGCGTTTTCTTGGCATTTGCCCAACATGAACCTTTCATGACTTTTGTTGTAGAGTTCATCTAGAGTCATTTGGGCATGGTTGCAAGATTTGGTTGATGATCAAGAATTCCATTCACTTTATAAATTAATTCAAGCAAGGACATAACTCGTCATTTCATGTGACTTTTTGATTCCAAACTTCATGAAAGTTTTCGAGTGCCCAATATAGATGGGTATTGATGTGAGACACATGAAGGTATCCCAATCACACCACCCAAGCATATATCTTGAAAAGGTGTCTATAGGCGAGCAAAGGTGCAATACCCAAGTTTAGGTTGGGGCTCGTTTCTATATGTTTGACCTTGACATCTTCATCATTACTTAATATGCCATGATTGAGCTCAAACCCATTGCTTAACCAGTGGCAAACACCTGGGGTGTTACACTGCTCACCAAAATTCAGCTCAAACGGACACTGTTTGACTATCCAACAATGCGGCTACCAAAACTGCTCTATTCTGTAATTATAGCATACCAAATTGACAAAACATCTCTCAAACCCGATGTTTCACTCAACCAATCCTCAAACAAACTTAAGGCATCGACGTGTCCTAAGTGAGGAATGAGATCACCAAAGTTTGAGGCCATTCCAACCATGTTTGAGTCACTAATCATTGGCTTGAAGATGTTCGGGTTTGTACCCTAAAATCTGGACAGATTTCTCGTTCTTCTCTTTCTTTGCTTCACACGTTGTGGTGTGTGTTCTATACTCTCAATCTCTTT
Organism: Miscanthus floridulus; assembly: GCF_019320115.1. Classification (NCBI taxonomy): domain Eukaryota; kingdom Viridiplantae; phylum Streptophyta; class Magnoliopsida; order Poales; family Poaceae; genus Miscanthus; species Miscanthus floridulus. The sequence goes on along the minus strand of NC_089596.1, from coordinate 58,899,384 downwards.
GTATAGCAGCAGCAGCATCACTTTTCTCTAAGGATGTAGACTAAGGTTTTCCATATGTGGTTATCAGAAAACAACTTAAATCGTTTGATTTAGACACCAACTTGATGATGCACAAGCATTGGACTTGTGGCTATGTTTTTGGAACACAAAGCATACTCTACATGGAGGGACTATCCTACAGAGATAAGGAACCATTTCTATATATCCTTTGGCACTTCATCCAATAGAGTCCAGACACATGTGTTAGTGGCACCTAGGGGCACAAAGATGCTGACTGAACTAGGGACGTGCTTTCGCTAGCTCCTTGCGTAGCCGATACAACATCTTGTACTATCTGTGTGATTGTCCAAGATAGAATTGACTTGATAGCATAGGTTTTGGAAAACAAAGCAGTAGTTGCATTGCTGAATGGCTTGCTGTTTCATTGCTTAACATTGCTCTACGAGACATAGCCTTCGTAATTAGCAA